>NC_091069.1:259468435-259774998 GCF_032405125.1 Capricornis sumatraensis | reverse complement strand
GCCCTGCCGGGCAGGTACCGGGCCATCACTGCAGGCGAGCCCTGCAGAGGTGACAGCCCCGAGTCCCGGGGGTCTGAGCACAGCTCCCCTGCACCCCTTTCCATCCTCCCCAAACGCCATACGCACCGGTCCCCGCTCTGCCGCCCGCAGCGCCGCCGGCGCAGCCCCGGTTCTCGGGAGCTGGGGGCTCCCCCTCCAGCCTCCCAGTCCTGCCGCCCGGGGAAGGACCCCCGCCCCCGGATGGCGAGGGGCGGGCGACGCGCGCCCTTCTCCCACCTACCTTGATGATGCTGCTCCGGCGGGGCAGGCCGCCCGGCTTGCTGTCCCGGGGGAGCGGGCAGGCAGCCGGGCCGGGGGCCGCGGCGAGCGCGGGGCTGACCCGGGCTTCGCCCCCGGGCGCGCCGAGGCTGCAGTCTCCGTTGGAGACCCCGGCGCTGTCACAGTGCGCCCGCCCGGGCCCGGGCCGCCCGGCGCCGCCGCCCTCCCCGGCCCCGGCCCGCAGGGCGCCCTTGGCCGCCAGGACCGGGCCCGGGGAGGAGGGCAGGGCCCCGCCGGCGGCCCCCCGGCCGCGCTCCGCCATGGGCGCCCCGCGACCCGCCAGCACAAAGCCGCGTCCCCGCGTCCCCGCGTCCCCGCCGCCCGGGCCGCGCGGCCCCTCCTCCGCCGCTCCGCCCGCCGCCGCCTCGGCCGCTTCTTCCGCTTCTTCTTTTTTTTTTTTTAATTTCGATGTGCTGTCGGCTTCGGGCTCGCCTCGCGCGCGGTCAGAGCCGCGGCGGCGGGACTATCGGAAGGTTCCTGCAGGGGGAGAAGAGAGACGCGGTCAGGCGGCCCGGGGCCCGGGGACACGCCCGGCACACGCGCCGCGGGCAGCGCGCGGCCCGGGGCGACGAGGGAAGGGGCACTGTCCGGGGACGAGGCGCCCTCCCGGGGACGAGGCGCTCTCTGGGGACCGGGCACCCTCCATGGGGCGGGGCACCCACCGCGGGGGCACCGGGCACCCACCTCGCGGGATCCACCCGGAGGACGGGGCGCCCTCCAGGGGACGGGGCACCCACCGCGGGGGCACCGGGCACCCACCGCGCGGGACCCACAGCGGGGAACCGGGCGCCCACCCCGGTGACGGGGCGCCCTCCCGAGGGACGGGGCGCCCCGAGCCGGCGCTCCACCCGGGACGGAAACACGCCCGGCACACGAGCCGCCGCGGGCGCCAAGAACGCCGCGCGGCCCGGGGGGGAAGGGGCGACCCCTCGGGCTCGGGGCAGCAGCGGGCGCCCCGACGCGCCCCGGCCACGCGGAGGCTCCTCCCGAGGCCCCCGCGGCCCCGGGCGGGCGGGGGCGTCTCCCCTCACCCCAACCCCGCTGAGGGCGGCGCGCGCCGGGCCCGCCGCGTACCCCCGGGGTCAGCGCAGGGCGGGCAGGGCGCCCGGGACCCGCCCGCCCCCCCCCCCCCCCCGCCTCCTCGGGGCTCCGCGCCGCCCCCTGCGGGCCGCGGGGACCCTCCCTTCCCCGGACGCACCGCGGCCTCCCGGCTCCCGCTCCAGGTCGCCGCCGTCGCGGCCGCTCCCGCCGGCCCGGCTCATCGGGCCGCGGGGACCTCGCTGCCCGGCAGACGGCGACGGTGGGCGGCCGAGGGTCGACGGAGGCCCCCGGCCCCTCCGGAGCTCTGGCAACCGCCCGTCAGCCGCCGGCGCCCCGAGGGGCCGCGAGCGAGCAGGCCACGGGCCGGCTCCGCCCTGCGCGCGGGACGAGGCCCCAGAGCCTTCTTCTCGGGGCCCCCCTCCGCGGGCCAGACCCGCTGCACGTGCAGAAACCGGCTCGGTTCTCCTGAACCGGGCATCTGTGAGCGGGGTCAACCCGTGGCGAGGACGCTGGGGCCGGCGGAGGGGACAGCGAGAGACGAGAAGCCGGGGACGCGGGCAGAGCCCAGCCGGGGGCCCCAGGGGTTCGTCACATCGTCCGCCCCCCAGCGCCCTCCCCGAGCCGGCCGCCGGGAATGCCCGCTGGTCCGCGGCCTGCGCCCAGGGTCAGCCTCCGCTTTGGGAGAAAAACCCTACTTGGATCGCTAAGCAGGCCCCTCCGGGTCTTCCTTCCTCCTCCCTCCCCCAGGATTTCAGGTCGAGTCAGCAGCATGAACACCCCGATCTTGTCTCTTTGTCGCCCCCCCCTCCACACACACACCCCTGCTGTCCACCCTTGGAGCCAGACACGGCCCACATCCCCAGCTCGGCGCCCCGCTCTCCACCCCAGACGCCCTGCCCGCATTTTCCAGCCCTCTCCCCGCGCCCCAGCGCTTCTCCAGCGCGTGCGTTTCCTTTTCCGGGAATGCGCTTCCCGCAGGGCGCGAAGGAGAAACTGACCGTCCGCTGGGGGCTGAACTTAAAGACCCTGCTTTCATTAGCATGATGTTGTAGCCAACTGCCAAGGAGCCTCTGAGGAGGAAAGCAGCTTTCCATAACATACACATACCCACTTCCCTGCCTCTGAAGCAACTTCAGATACCTGTTATTCTTGGGGGTGTTTTGGTTCTGATCTGGATTCCTGTTCTCGTAACCTATCAGACTTTTATCCCTCTCTTGCAAATCTGGGCCTACGTGTGAACATCTGATGTCACATCAATGAACAACAGTGTTTGAATATTTTATTCAGTCATATCCCTTTTCTTTCTTTCTGCCCTTTTTTCTAGTTTGGTTCCTTTTTTTTTTTTCCACCTTGTGATATTTTTGCAGGAAAATATATTCAAATAATTCAAATCAGGTTCTGAAGCTGCCTTATCAAATGTATAGGCATAATAGCCTGTGAGTATGCTGTGGGGAGGAAAGGAAGAATGCTAGGCCTTTATCCTTACAGTTTTCTAATTTTGATATTTTGAGTAAACATCTGAAGATATTTCCAACCTTTTCCTGCATTTATCAATCACCAGTAATATGCTATGAGAGTCATATCTTTGCAACTCATACCACGAGTTTCCTAGGGTGAGGGGGACATATAGACTGAAAGCTACAGGGTGCTCTTTCTAAAACCTGATTCTCCTAATGCTTCCAAAATGAACACCTATCCATCTCATTCTGGATTCCCAACAGGTCAAACCAGGGAGACGTCACTGAAATAGACTTGGCATTTAAATTAAAACGTTTCCCAAAGCATCTTGGCAGACCTGTACCGAATGATGCCAGAAGCCCAAGGCCTGTGCCAGGTTCTGTTTTATCCCCCAAGCGCCATCTTCCGCGAGTCGCTGGTCGCACGCCTGCAGGTGTTGGAGGCGTGCTTCTGCGTCACGCACACGGCCAGGCTGTAGGCACCATTCTTCCCTGTTGGTCATGGGAAGCAGCGTGTTCCCATCACGCGCACCGTGCTCAGCCCGCAGCAGGCTTTGTTTAATAGCTAAACTCTGATTTTTTTTTTCTCATCCCAAGCAGCACAGGAAGCAATTGTTCCTCCTCCTTTCTGCTTGTTTCTCCAGTTACTAAGTGATTGCTTTCCACTTCTCCTATTCCATGAGCAGTGTTATCGAAAAAAAAATTGTAAGTATTTTGCCAAAATTCTCGCTGAAGTGTTTTTATGGCATTGTAAAATTCATAGAAGTTCGAATTAGAAAAGGAGCCAAAATGTCATAGTCCTCTCTCAGCAAATACTGTCGAATGGTCCCTTCCGATGACTTTTCAGAGTTGAGCAATAAGAGATAGGCAAGACATCAGTAAAATGCTCATTCTGAATATGGTGTGTATGGCAGTTTATTGTCTCTGTATACCAATGGTAAGATGCTGATGAATCAGTCGTTTGTTCATAATGTTTAAAGTAAATATATACCTCTAAAAATCCCGTGTTTTTTTTTTTTTTTGTCATGCCATCAATTCATCTCTTCTAAGTTTTCTTCAGATTGCAGTCTGCTTGGGCTTTTAATCATTGTTGTCACCCTGGACAGCACGATGTTCCGTTTGTTTGTGACTTAAATCCGGTGCCTCAAACACGGGTTCTGCAGGCTCCCTGCTGGGTAAGAGCCTTCCTGCGGCCTCCCAAAATAACACTGACGCTGCTTACCGACTTCTTGCCGTCACTGATACCCTTGTAGGTTATGAATTCGTATCTAGTTTCCAGTTCGCAGCCTCTAACATTACGACTCTAAATTTTTCTGACTCACTGAACACTTGGCCTTCAGATTATTTTTCCCTCAATGTGTGATGATAATTTCCATTTCTCAAGCCTCTATCCCCATTTTATTTCTGTATTTCTTTCAAGATGCAGTACAATTCTGAGCCTTCATTTTTGACTGCTCCCCATATGTTTAATGTGAGCCTTAACTACAGCAGAAGGTAGGAGACCAAAATGCTTTAAGGAAATAACAGATTAAATCAGTGTGCTGGCCCACACTGGCTACCTATTTGCTTCCTAAATTAATCCTAGACGTTGATTTGAATCTACTATGGTCCTAAGGGTTGGGATTATGTGTAATTTTTTCATGCTCCTCAGCAAGAAATATGTATCAATTGCCTTTCTTCCTCGGCACCCATGAGGCAAGTTAGACCTGCCAACAACTTTCATTTTCATATTCTTCCTCTCCTCTTATGCTGAAGATCCTTCACCCATTTTGCTTGGATTCAACCTACACATGTATATAGCTGCCAAGAAGTTAGGCACTCAGGGAATTACATCAACGATTTCCAGCCTCTGAGGAGCCACTGCGTGAATTCATCAAGTGTTTTTCAGTGCCTACTGAGTTAGGTAGCATTTTGAGGGAATCTATTAATGACCGGAGATTCAGTAAGATTAGTTTATTAGCAAAAGTAACAGTATGATTTGCTCTAAAAGTTACTGTCGCTTGCTGCTCTGCTTTCGTAAACGTTCATGTGTGGGATTGTATTTCCACTGTTATTTGATTACATGAATCATTGCAAGCTCAAGTGCTTGTAGGAGCCAGGAAGATAATGTAACAGGTAAAGCTGGAAGGATTTGTTTCCTAATACCATCATAGTTGTCAGCAGTGACATATTTCCATGTCAAATACAGAGGAATCCTGACTTATCTCTGGTTTTCCAGTTTTTAAAAGTGCCTTGGTTTTAGGAAATATTTCACTTCCCTCCTAATTGAAGGAAAGATGGTATGGATAACCAGGTGAGAGGCAGCATTACGGAGCCATGGGGACTCACATACCCTGGTGAGGAGTCTTGCTGCCAAGAGGAAATCGTGGCCCAGTGCTGCTCAGATCATCTAATCTTTTCAGAGAAACCAAGATTCTAGAATAGAAAACTTGATATTGGGTTAGTGCCTTCTCTTAAGGACACCCACAAAACAAGGTCTCACCTAAGGTCTACACAGAGGCTTACGTTTTCCTGCCCAGCTGCTGACTGCATGATAAGCAAAGTGTAACAAATGCCTCCCAGATCTGGCGTGTGTTTCGGTCTTGTTGATCTGAGTTCCAAGAACAGACTGTTTTCAGGAGTGGAGGAAGTCTGATGACCACGTCATTCGCTGCATCCCACCCAGCGTGGGGTGGATGGCTCCCGACCTTCTACCTTTTGCATTCCCACTCACACAGTCCAGCCCCAGAACGAGTTCATCTCTGAAAGCTGAAACTCAGAAACACATCACCTCTGGGGCTTCACTGGTGGTCCAGTGGTTAACAATCTGTTTTCCAATGCAGGGATTGGATGCGGGTTTGACCCCTGGTCAAGGAACTAGACCCCACAGGCTGCAGGGCAGCTAAGCCTAAATGCCGACTATTTATTCCGCTCGGTCTAGAGCCTGCACCCCACGAGAGAAGCCCCTGCGCTATAACAGACCCCACGCAGCCGAAGGAGAAACAACCCACGTCTAGCCAACAACGCTGCCCTTCCTCCCCCAGACGCACCACCTGCCAGCCTCCTAAGACCTGTATTCCGCCCCCTGTCCCTCTCTCAAGTTCATCAGCACTCCTGTCTTTACTTCCTGACCAAGACTTTGAACCCCATTCTCACCAGCAGCCCAGGCCCTTCTACACTTTGCATGAATCCAACCATGACTTTCCCTCTGCTTGCCCAAGGCGGTCACTCTGCTGGACGGAAAAAAAAAAAACCTAGCTCTGCTGACTGGACAGGTGTATGCTTTCTGGGTCCAGTGGGGCCTTTGGTGCTGTGAAAGCGGCATGCTCCTCTTTGCTAACTGCCTCCAATTTCCATTCTCCAAACTGTTCCTCTCCAAATCCCCACTCACCCACTGCCCCTCCATCTCAGCAGTAGCCCTACAATCCGATTTCACAGAGACAATAAGACACGTCAAGAAGTGAACTGGTTTCACTTTTCCTCCATCCCGTGTATCCTTACCTAACCCACCACCCCATGTCTTAAGCTAACCACACATCACGTCAGAAATGGTCTATGAATGTCTTGTATCATTATTGGACTCTTCTGATATGACTTTTTTTGCAGGGGTTGTGGGGTACTAAAGGGTTTGGTAACCTTCTTCTGGGTGGAAGCTGGAGTGGGGTCCTCCCTGGGGGAGTGGCCAGTCTCAGTGTCCATCAGGTAAGGACAAGAATCAAGATTTAGGAAGGCAGCCTTAGACCAAAGAGAGAGGAAATGCTTCCAGCCTTCTGGTCCACCTGCTCTTAAGTCTGGCATCTCAAGTTGCCCTGGGTGCCCCAGGGCAGCGACCAGGAGCCAGGAAGGGAAGAGCTGCCTTCATCAGAAACGCCCTAAGGCCAGAAATGCGGGCTCTAAGGAGAGGCATCTTGCTTGGCTCTTGGTGGTGGGTTCCCCCCACCTGTCAGTGAGGAGGGGTTAGGTATCATACCTCCTCCCAGCTCACCATTGTGGATACAGGGACAGATGGTCAGTGAAAAAAAGAGGCGCGGCTTCCCCCACCCCCACAGCCAGTGTGACGGCTGCAGCACCAGGAAGGAGATTCTGGGAGGAAAGGGGAAACCCCGAGGCAGAGGCGCGGCTTCTCTCTTTTCCAAACCTGGCAGCCTGGGGCTGCTGTCCTGTCTCTCCTGCCTTGCTTGGTCCCGTGTCCTCATCCACTTCTCTCTCCACTAGCCGCTTTCCTTCTGTATTTAAATACGAATGCCTTCCCCAAGTTTTCAGTTACCAGTCTATGTAATTGACTTCCTTTTGCTTCTGCTGAAACTGCCCTCCCAAAGGTCAAAACTGACATCCTAAGTAACCAACCCAATGGCTACTTTTTAAATCTCCAGCTTTCTTGACCTTTGTGAAACAGTTGGTGATGCTGCCTTTCCTCTTTCCCTGCTGAGATGCTGGGCCTGACTGGCCCCGGAATGTCACGCTCAACATGCCTTAGCTTGAGGCCCCCAGACTCGCACTGCCCTCACCTGTTCTCCCGTGCTGCGTGCTTCTTTCTACAGCATCCTACGTACACAGCAGCCTGCCTGTGTAACTCAGAGTGGGCCTCAAGTCCTCACATCCCCCTGGCCCACTTAAACGTGTAAATCCATCCAGAAAGGTCTCTCAAACCATTTCCACCAGTGTGGCTGGTTCACGGTCTCACCACACTTGGCTTGGACTGTTGCAGCAGCCTCCTAATCCTGCCCGACTTTGGTCCCTCCCAGCTTCAATTTAGCTCTCAAACCACCATCAGAATTGTCCCTGGAGGGATCACTTCTCAAAGTGAAAGTCTCCAACATTTCAATTCAAGAAAGACTTCATTCTTTTCAGGCACCCACAGCCCGCATTAACCTTGCCCCTGGCTTCCATTCTGGAATCGCGTTCCAGCCAGATTTGCCTCCTCCAAAGTAGTCACACTGACTACTTCCCCGAAAAGCTGCCCACCCTCACCCTCTGTTGGCTGCTCATGGTGTTTGCTAGGTTTAGAATTCCTGTTTCCCTACCTCCATGGGAAGACTCAAAGGCATCCTTCAAGAAACACAAATGTGTCCTCCTATGCTCAGATGTTCCCGACGCCAGAAGACATAGTATGTGGCTCATCTTGGCTCTTAAAGCAGTATAGGATTCAGCTTTAGGCTTTCTGTACCACCCCAGAACCTGAACATAAATAGCTTCTCAATAAATTTGTTGATTTTAATACACCTTTTTTGAAAATCCACCTTTGTCCTTCATATCCTTATAAAATCTTTTTTCTTCATAAGGCCTCTTTTTTTATTAAAGATTTTTTTTTTAATATGGACCATCTTTAAAGTCTTTATTAAATTTGTTACAATATTGCTTCTGTTGTTTGTGTTTTGGGTTTTTTTTTTTTGGCCACAAGCCATGTGGGAATTTCATCTTCCCAACCACGGATTGAACCTTCACCCTTCTGCTTTGGAAAGCAAAGGCTTAATTAACCACTGGCCTGCCAGGGAAGTCCCTTGAGGTCTCTTTCCTTGGATCTGCGAGTATGTGTTACTCTCTGCCTTCTGACTTTTACTCTTGTTTTTCCATATTATCTATTACAAATAAAGGCATCCGCGAAGCTTTGGTCTGTTAAACATGCATGTACTTCATAGAAAGGACTGTGCTTGATGCTATGGGGGAGGCAGCTGAGAGTTTGGGGTCAAAGGGAGGTTTATTTCCTATGCATGTGTTACAGCTCCAGTTTAAAAAGTAGTTTCAAAGAATCAATTAAAGGAGTCCTCCCAGCCCTGCCATGGGTCAGTAGAAATCCTGACCTAGCTCTGAGAGGTGCAACGCAGCAAAACCTGACCAGACCGAAACCATGACCCCCTCCAGCCTGGCACACTGCCCAGCTCCTTTCTAATGAGTTAGAATTTCCCACCATTAGCAGTCACAGCCCAGGAGAGAAGACAAAAGTCTCCAGAAGGCTGCTGTGAAGATGTATGAATAGGCTGGCAAAAGAAGGAAGCTTCCCTAGACAGCATCCACTCTCATAGACGTAAGCAAAAAGTTAGCCAGATGCCACCTTGGCCTTTTCAGCAGAGACACGTAGAGACGACGTGAGAGAGCAAAGGCGGGTAAACCCTTTTACCCAGGAGGCAGCCGACAGGGTTCAGGACACACACCACCACCCTCAAAACTCAGAAGACAGAGAAGGAATCTGGGGCAAGTGCGAAGAGATTGAGAGCCAGGCTCACCGTTTTGCGATCTGCCTGGGTACACAGTAACACCTCGGAGGGGGCTTGGGGTGGGAGCAAGACGAGTGAACTGAGGCTGCCAGGAAGCAACAGGCTGGCTTGTTGAACAAGGTTCAGAAGGTCATTCTGGGGAAGACAGGGCCCAAACTCAGACCCACCCAAGGCCCCCGCCTTGACCCCAGCTGCTGTGCAGATGCTCCTTGCCTTTTCAGACCTTTGTCAAGACCTTAGAAGGAGGGAGCCTTAAATGATCTCTCATGTCACGTGATCATAAAAACAGAGGACCCTGAGCTCAGCGGGGACTAGCGCAAGAGCAAGAGGAAGTGGACACACCAGGGCCGCGGGGACGTCAGGCTCCACCGAGAGGAAATCCTTCTGTGCCACGAGGCGCGAGTCCTCCGCACCGGAGGGCCCTGGAATTTCCTTTGCACAAGGACCTTAAGAATAGGGTAGGCAATTATCTACCAGGATGGTATGAACCGCTCTAGCCTGAAGGCAAAAGGTCATATGAGTGACTCCTTTGACCTGCTGACTCTGAGTGTTTAGTCACAGATTTTTAAACTATTTTTTAAAGTCAAATTAGATGTTGGGTTTTTTGTTTCTTTGGCTGTTTTGGTTTTTTTTTTTTTCCTGTTCTTGGCTGTCTTCATTTTAGTGGAATTACTATTGCATGTAATGTCATGTGTGAGCCTTCTTTCCCAAGCTATGTATTTCTGACTAGAGAAGTGATTTTTCTATCATTTGCTGTCTTGAGATGGAACGCCTTTGCACTCATGTATTCCCATAGTCTGAGTTCAATCGTTGCACTAAATTTGTCCACTTTTCCTACTGTTTAAATTAGGTTCCCTGGTTTGTCTTTATCCCAGGACATTCTCTTCTCTGGGAAGAGTCTCCATTTGGTGAATTATAAAAGGGTCCTTTCCCTGACATGGTCACTTCTTTGATGCTGAGGTCTTGATGTCTATGTAACAGGGGAAATTAAAGTGTCTAGCCGAGTACAACGTTAATACAATTAGAGTATGTGGAATAATTTGAAATCGCCTTCAATCCCCAGGTCCAATATTGGGTACCTTGGGTTTTTAACTCTAGGTTGTATCCAAAATAAAACATGTTATCACCATATTCTCCAGTGTCAAACTCAGGCTTATTGCCTCCATAAACACTTTGCACACTGATCCATCATCTCTGTGTTCTTTAATTCATCCATTCTCCCTGCAAAGACCAAATTAATCTACAGTGACATTTCAGCCATAAAAATGAGCCCAACCATCTCTGCTCTGCTTCCTTTTTCCTTTTAAACACACAGCTTAAATCTTAAGTCTTTCATAAGCCCCTTTCTCCGCCGTGGTGTATAAACATTTCGTTCCCACAATCTACTGTTCTCACTCCTACTTGTCGGGAAATTCAAACCTTCTGGCCAAGGCAGGGTGTCAAGAAGCAGTCTGGCTGCGTGACTCAGCCCCCGGACCCGAGATGCTTTGGCTGGGGAGCTCCAGTCTGAACCCTTGCCATTTGGTCAGTTTGTCGTAAGACAAATCCTTTAAACCATAGGGATTTCATTATCCTTTTTGGTCACACAGGGAAGAAAACGGCTGCCCTGCCTCCCAACCTGACCCCTGGGATGGGTGCAGACCAACGCTGACAAGTTAAAGGAGGCCAGGAACGCTGATCAAAAAGTAGCAATTTGAGCTCACAAGCCATTTCCCCCAAAGGTCAATTAGACCCCTGAGATTTCTGCCTCCAGCACACACAGGAAGTCTCAGCCACATCTGTATTGAATGTACTTCCCTCCTCACTGGTCCCCATAAAGGTGAGTTTGGGGTGTGAAAACCATTTACCAGTAAAAGTTTCCATGCCCCTACATTTCAGAGCCCCAGTCAATGGCCCCCTTTATTTTCACTTTGAATGTAGTAAGTGTCTGCTCAATCGCAAAACATGGGTATTTGTTGGAACATACACACTCCATCCCCTTAATGACCTTGACAACTGACTTCAACGTACATTACGCTGGCCTGGGGATTCCGAGACTGCCCACTAACCCACCGGTGGGCACACTGTGTGTTGTAAAATCTCATTAGTCTTTCCAGCGCATCTCACAAGCTAATGATTCTTAAGAGAGAGAAACATAAAACCACGAGAGGACAGAAATCGTGTCCTAAATTACAGTCTCGTCAAGAGGAAACAGAGAGGCGAGCCCAGCAACCAGTGACTGTACTGGGGAAAACCACTTATCCACCTGGAAAGATGGATGACGAACACAGCTACTGGGTTGGAAATGGGATTATTCCAACACACCGAAATGAAAGCAAGCATTAGTGGAATTGGAGGGTTCCTAGAAGGGCTGGCTTGAGAGCCCTGCTTGATTCTGGACTGAGTAGAGGGCAGGGATGGGACACGAATTGGTTAGTGTCCCCGGGCAAATGCACATCGTTTCAGGCCTCAGGGCAGGCCATGAGGGCATCTTGAGACGAGCAGGACATCTGAGAAGCAGCCTCTCAACCCTAATCCAGGCCTAAACATATGCCCTTCGGGGGTGAATAAACAGGCCCTGGGGTGGACCTGCTTGGAGATTCAAGCTTTATGGGTTTGTTTCATCAAGACTCTGTCTCCAGGATCTGGAGGTAGGATTTCTGTGAGCAGGGTTCATTGGAAGGACTGATGCTGAAGCTGAAACTTCAATACTTTGGCCACCTGATGCGAACAGCTGACTCACTGGAAAACACCCTGATGCTGGGAAAGACTGAAGGCAGGAGGAGAAGGGGATGACAGAGGATGAGATGGGTGGATGGCATCATCGACTCGATGGACATGAGTTTGGGTGGACTCTGGGAGTTGGTGATGGACAGGGAGGCCTGGCGTGCTGCAGTCCATGGGGTCGCAAAGAGTCGGACACAAATGAGCAACTGAACTGAGCTGAACCGAACCCCAACCCTCACCATCACAGACATGCTGACGCAGAGCCACTCTCATTCCCTCTGCCTTGGTGCATCAGACGGTAAAGCATCCGCCTGCAGTGCAGGAGGCCCACGTTTCATCCCTGGGTCGGGAAGATCCCCTGGAGAAGGGAATGGCTACCCGCTCCCGTCTTCTTGCCTGGAGAATCCCATGGACAAAGGAGCCTGGCAGGCTGCAGTCCTTGCGGTCACAAAGAGTCAGCTATGACTGAGCGGCTAACGCTTTATATGGCTTCCCAGGTGGTGCTGGGGGTAAGGAACCGCCTGCCGGTGCTGGAAACATAAGAGACTCAGGTTCAATCCCTGGGTCAGGATGATCCCTAGAGACGGCATGGCAACCCACTCCGGTATTCTTTTCTGGAGAATTTCACTGGACAGAGGAGCCTGGCGGGCTAGAGTCCAGAGGGTCTCATAGGGTCAGACACGACTGAAGCTGCTCAGAGGTTAAAGCGTCTGCCTCCAATGCGGGAGACCTGGGTTCGATCCCTGGGTCGGGAAGATCCCCTGGAGAAGGAAATGGCAACCCACTCCAGTATTCTTGCCTGGAGAATCCCATGGACAGAGGACCCTGGTAGGCTACAGCCCACGGGGTCACAAAGAGTCGGACACGACCGAGCGACTTCACCACCACCAGGTAAAGAAGGCTCAGACAGGTGAAGTGACTGCCTCGGGCCCATAGATAAGAGACAAGCCCATCTCCAGTTCAGATTTTCAGGAATGCTCCAGTGGGTTTTAACCCCATCCTGCCTGGAGGCGGTTCTGACTCCCAGGATACATGGAAAACGCGTTGCCTCCATTGCTCCTCATGAGAATGGCTGTGTTGGAAGGGAAGTGAATCTGGGCCCCCTCAGACGGTGTGCGCAGCTAAGGCAGACAAGCGCAGAGCAGAAGGGGGAGCAAGCCCCGTCCTTTCTGTGTGAGAGGCGGGGAGGCCGGGGGACCTGGGCGCGGGAGGGCGCGAGGCGAGGGGCCCAGCTTACTTTGGCTCCTGCTGCAACTCGAGGGAGGAGTCCTGCTGAGGCTGAGCTGAGGCTCATCGGTGCGACAGCTGACCGCAAGCTCCTCCAGCGCCCCTGGAAGTAACGAAAGATCAATCGCGTTACGTGAAGGAGGCAAGAGGACTTTCAGCAGGGATTCCACCCTGCCGGTGGGCAAGAGCTAACCACAGGGCTTTCCCAAAGCTGCCTGGCTGGAAGTGAGACGTGAAGTGAAAGGCACTCACTCGGGTGCGAGTCTTTGCGACCCCATGGACTATATACAGTCTGTGGAATTCTCCAGGCCAGAAGACTGGAGTGGGTAGCCTTTCCCTTCCCCAGGGGATCTCCCTAACCCAGGGATTGAGCCCAGGTCTCCAACACTGCAGGTGGATTCTTTACCAGCTGAGCCACCAGGGACACCTTGGAAGAGGCTCTCACATAAATGATGGGATGGCTTATCTAGGGAATCCAACAAAGCATCTGCAAGCAGCTCGTAACAAAAATGAGCTCCATAAAGTCTCAGGATATAAGGAACAAGCAGGACCGGCCACATGATTTGTAGCAGCCCATTGCAAAATGGAAACGCAAGACCTTTTGCTCAGACATTACTAAGAGTTTCAAAACAGTAGCAGCAGAGCATTACGCTAAGTACAGGGTCCCTCCGAGAGTAGGACCCTGTAACACTGCATGTGTTGGAATGACCTTGAAGCCAGTGCTTGACTAAGGCACAGCTGGCCAAGTGCAAGGACAAACTGATAGAAACTGTAGATTTCAGAACTAAAAGAATACAACAGTGTGTGGATAAAGAGAAACCGTAGCTGAAAAATAGAAGGAATAAAGCAGAGCCAACAGACACAGGGAAGGTATTGAATCACGGGACAAGGGATTATACAGATTCTTTCTAGTCATACAAATTAATCATATACTGGGACAGGAAAATGAACTTAATGCAGAAAACAATAGCATGAAATCTATGAAACCATATTCTCACACCACAATGTAACAATACAATTATAATTAAGTAGGAAAAATAAAATTCTGCAGAAACAAATCACATGGGACTTAAAATTTTAAATCCTGGATTAAACTACATAGAGTAAAGTTACAGCAGCGAAGGTATTTTTTAACACAGCAACCATACAAGCGCAACAGATCCTTCCAATTAATAAGATGCCGACAGAACTGTGGCCAGAAAATGTATCTCCTTAAATATATACTAACAATAAAATGAGGACAGAAACATCACGAATTAATTCTGTACCTAAAGAGCTTTAAAACGGAATAAGGTAATGAACCAAACTAAAGTAGGAAAGCAAAAAAGATACAACCGGAAGTTTTTAAATAAGGGAGGGATAATCACAGTAAACCAACAGAATAGGAGTTTGCATTTTGACAAAATGGGCAAAATTGATCAATCATTGGCCTAATGAAAAGGAGAAATTACAAATGAGTGTAATCAGGAAGAAGACA
Organism: Capricornis sumatraensis; assembly: GCF_032405125.1. NCBI lineage: Eukaryota > Metazoa > Chordata > Mammalia > Artiodactyla > Bovidae > Capricornis > Capricornis sumatraensis. The sequence goes on along the minus strand of NC_091069.1, from coordinate 259,760,578 downwards.
ACTGCAACAGCTAAAAGTTGTGTTCAGAAGCACTCAGGGTATTTGTGGAATATATGTCCCTCTTCAGTGGTGGGTAAACGGGGACAGAGGAAGAGGAAGCTGGGCTCTCCGGCAGACAGCATCTCGGCCCTTAGATTCGAGATGCTTCGGATGATCTGAAGCAGGGGAGTGAGGTCTGAGGGACCCACACTCCTGTGACCTGGCCTAAGCAGAGGGATCTTCCTTCCTAGGAGTTTTGCTCAGACAGAATGATGCAGAGGTTTGAAGGCTTATTTTCTGAGGCCAAGGGTAATTCATTTATTCAGCACCAGTTCACTGGGAGTGTGAATTTCTCTCATACTCTTACTTAGCAGCTGGGTTTCACACTACACCAAGCCCGGGGGGGCCTGGGTGACGGCGGGCAAATCTGTTCCAGCTTCGTTCTTGTTCACACCGTAGGCTTCATTGTGCTTTATGCTGGTCATGCCTTTGGAAGCAAACAAGCCTGGGTTTGAGCTCATTTAATTTTGACTGCCTGGGTGACCTTGGGAAGAGGATGTCATCTCTCAAAGCCTCACCTTCCGTAAAGTGAGGCTTAACATAGTGTCTACTTTCTGGAGTTTCTCTGAAGGTGCGAAGAAGATACTGAACCCACCGCATTTCTGGTGTAGAGCAAATTTCCACTTAATGTCAGCTGCCATTTTTTGTTATGATTACTCATCTTTGTGTAAAAGCAAACAAATAAGGAGTGTGACTAAGTCCGTAAAAATAAAGAGTGTAAAGAGTGTAAAGCTGCTCTTGGCTATAAGTCTACGGCTAATTGATTTAATAATCATGTGCGTATGATTTCTTACAAACGTAACAAAAAACATATGCAGTAAGGAACAGAAAATATTGTTAATTCATGATATATGAACAGGAAAAGTGAGATACATATGACCCTGACACTTAACTGGAGAATTTTCTAGCTTTTGAAGAATAAATAACCCCTTACACTACTTAAATTATTCCCCAAATACATATATTTAAGTATGGTTTGTTTCTGTAGGGAACAATATTTCCTTAGTAAATTTGTTGGGCCTTAGCAGGGCTAGAAATTCTCATTAATGAAACAAAGATGCAAAATCTTAACAAACAAAATGTAATAGGTTTGAAAATTGTCCAATATGGAAAAAGCAGGATTTATTCAAAGAATGCAAAGTTGGTATATTATAGCAAAATATTTAATAAAAATTAATCATAAAAATAAGCAAAATATGCAGATTACTACCTTAGCAAAAGTCAAATACAAAATTAGCTCGCTATATTCCGGAAGAAAAAAAATCATATATAAAAACAGGAAAAAAATGAAATTTTAAATTCTGTTTGGGTAAGTGAATGCAGCTATATTTAGAAAGTAGAAATAAAAAGTTATTAAAAAATGAAAAAAGTCAATGATGTCAACTCAGAATAAATTGGCTTAAAATATGTAAAATACAAATAGAAAAATAAATATATAATAAATAAAGCAGAAATGAGGTACCTGCAAAGCCTAAAATTAGAAAAGATAACAATATTTTTAAGCTAATGAAAAGATTTAATGAACTATAAAGTAAAAGTTCTCATGATATAAATATGTAGAACTTTATAAATTTGTGGAACACATCATCTGTAAACATAGAAATCACTAATGCCAAGTACTATCTAAAGGTATCATTGTACTCATGTTATATTTCAAGTTACTATAAATTATTAAAATAATTATAAGAATCACGGGAATTAGGTATGAACTATTCAGGTCAGTTCAGTTCAGTCGCTCAGGCATGTTCAATTCTTTGTGACCGTGGACTGCAGGACGCCAGGCCTCCCTGTCCATCACCAGCTCCCGGAGCTTGCACAAACTCATGTTCATCGAGTCAGTGACACCATCCAACCATCTCAACCATCTCTGTTGTCCCCTTCTCCTCCTGTCTTCAATCTTTCCCAGCATCAGGGTCTTTTCCAAGGAGTCAGTTCTTCGCATCAGGTGGCCAAAGTACTTGAGTTTCAGCTTCAGCATTAGTCCTTCCAATGAATATTCAAGATTGATTTCATTTAGATGGACTGGTTTGCTCTCCTCACAGTCCAAAGGACTCTCAAGAGTCTTCTCCAACACCACAATTCAAAGCATCAATTCTTCAGCGCTCAGCTTTCTTTATAGTCCATCTCTCACATCCATACATGACTACTGGAAAAACCATAGCTTTGACTAGATGGACCTTTGTTGGCAAAGTAATGTCTCTGCTTTTTGATGTGCTGTCTAGGTTGGTCATAGCTTTTCTTCCAAGGAGCAAGTGTCTTTTAATTTCATGGCTGCAGTCCCCATCTGCAGTGATTTTGGAGCCCAAGAAAATAAAGTCTGTCACTGTTTTCATTGTTTCCCCACCTATTTGCCATGAAGTGATGGGACTGGATGCCATGATCTTTGTTTTCTGAATGTTGAGTTTTAAGTCAATTTTTTCACTCTCTTTCACTTTCATCAAGAAGCTGTTTAGTTCTTCTTCACTTTCTGCCATAAGGGTGGTGTCATCTGCATATCTGAGGTTATTGATATTTCTCCCGGCAATCTTCATTGTAGCTTGTGCTTCCCGCAGCCCAGCATTTCTCATGATGTACTCTGCATATAAGTTAAATAAGCAGGGTGACAATATACAGCCTTGATGTACTCCTTTCCCAATTTAGAACCAGTCTGTTGTTCTATGTCCGGTTATAACTGTTGCTTCCTGACCTTCATACAGATTTCTCAGAAGGCAGGTAAGGTCGTCTGGTATTCCCACCTCTTTCAGAATTTTCCACAGTTTGTTGTGATCCACACAGTCAAAGGCTTTGGCATAGTCAATAGAGCAGAAATAGATGTTTTTCTGGACCTCACTCACTTTTTCTATGATCCAACATATGTTAGCAATTTGATCTCTGGTTCTTTTTCCTTTTCTAAATCCAGCTTGAACACCTGAAAGTTCTCAGTTCACGTACTGTTGAAGCCTTGTTTGGAGAATTTTGAGCATTACTTTGCTAGCATGTGATGTGAGTACAATTGTGCAGTAGTTTGAACATTCCTTGGCAAAGCCTTCTTTGAAATTAAAATGAAAATTGACCTTTTCTAGTTCTGTGGCCACAGCTGAATTTTCCAAATATGCTGGCATATCGCGTGCAGCATTTTCACAGCATCATCTTTTGAGATTTGAAATAGCTCAACTGGAATTCCATCACCTCCACTAGCTTTGTTCATAGTGATGCTTCCTAAGGCCCACTTGACTTCAGACTCCAGGATGTCTGGCTCTAGGTGAGCGATCACACCATCGTGATTATCTGGGTCATGAAGATCCTTTTTGTATGGTTCTCCTGTATATTCTTGCCACCTCTTCTTAGTATCTTCTGCTTCTTAGGTCCTTACTTTTCTGTCCTCTACTGTGCCCATCTTTGCCTGGAATCTTCCCTTGGTGTCTCTAATTTTCTTGAAGAGATCTCTAGTCCTTCCCATTCTATTGTTTTCCTCTATTTCTTTGCATTGATCACTGAGGAAGGCTTTCTTATCTCTCCTTGCTATTCTTTGGAGGGGCTTCCCTGGTGGTGCAGAGGTTAAAGCGTCTGCCTGCAATGTGGGAGAACTGGGTTCGATCCCTGGGTCAGGAAGATCCCCTGGAGAAGGAAATGGCAACCCACTCCAGTATTCTTGCCTGGAGAATCCCATGGACAGAGGAGCTTGGTGGGCTACAGTCCACGGGTCGCAAAGAGTCAGACACGACTGAGCGAGATAAAGTATTTGTATAAGTAAATTATTCTTTGGAACTCTGCATTCAAATGGGCATATCTTTTCTTTCCTCCTTTGCCTTTAGCTTCTCTTATTTTCTCAGCTATTTGTAAGGCCTCCTCAGACAGCCATTTTACTTTTTTGCATTTCTTTTCCATGGGGATGGTCTTGATCCCTGCCTTCTATACAATGTCACAAACCTCTGTCCATAATTCTTCAGGCACTCTGTCTATCAGATCTAATCCCTTGAATCTATTTGTCACTTCCACTGAATAATCATAAGGGATTTGATTTAGGTCACACCTGAATGGTCTAGTGGTTTTCCCTACTTTCTTCAATTTAAGTCTGAATTAGGCAATAAGGAGTTCATGATCTGAGCCACAGTCAGCTCCCAGTCTTGTTTTTACTGACTGTATAGAGCTTCTCCATCTTTGGCTACAAAGAATACAATCAGTCTGATTTTGGTATTGACCATCGGGTGATGTCGATGAGTGGCATCTTCTCTTGTGTTGTTGGAAGAGGGTGTTTACTATGACCAGTGCATTCTATTGACAAGACTCTGTTAGCCCTTGCCTGGCTTCATTCTGTACTCTAAGGCCAAACTTGCCTTTACTCCAGGTATCTCTTTGACTTCCTAGTTTTGCATTCCAGTCCCCTATGATGAAAAGGACATTTTTTTTTGGTGTTAGTTCTAAACAGTCTTGTAAGTCTTCATAGAACCATTCAACTTCAGCTTCTTTGGCATTAGCGGTTGGGGCACAGACTTGGATTACTGTGATATTGAATGGTTTGCCTTGAAAACCAACAGAGATCATTCTGTCATTTTCGAGATGGCACCCAAGAACTGCATTTCGGATTCTTTTGAACTATTTGCAAAAATTAATTAAATAAATTGAAAATCCAGAAATAATTTAAAGGCATCAGACCAGTGCTATCCAAAAGAAATATTAATATAATGTGAACCACATATGTAATTTAAGATTTCTAATAGCCACAGTTTGAATGTACAAAGAGACAGAGGAAATTAATTTTAATAATGTATAGGATCCAGAATATGAAAATTATTATTTCAACATATAAGCAATATAAAAATTATTAATGATATCCTTTCCATTCTTTTGTTCACATTAATCTTCAAGATCCAGTGTGTATTTTACATCTAAAGCACATATCAGTTCAGACTAGCTATATTTCATGTGGCTAATGGCTACTATTTTGGATAAGACAACATAGATAATGATAATATTTCACAAACTATACACATGTATATACATACCAATTTATATATACATATGTATTTATGTATATATATAAATAACATACACATTTATAAATGACCTGGAAGAAAAAAATGAATATAAGTTTCTCATCCCATTTGTGCTGCTATAACAAAATATTAAATACAGGTAGCTTATAAACAACAGAAATGTACTTCTTTGAGTTCTGTAGGCTGGGAGGTCCAAGATCAGGGTGCCAGCACGGCCTCTTTCCAATGAGAATCCAACTCCTGATTCATAGCCAGCATCTTCTTGCCATGTCCTCCCATGGAGGAAGGGGCTAGGGAGCTTTGTGGGATATTTTTTTATGAGGGCACTAATCCCATTCATGAGGGCCCCACCCTGTTCACTTTAATCACCTGCTAAAGGCCCTGAATTATAACACTATCACACTGAGTGTCAGGATTTCCACATGTGAATTTGTCAGGGTGGTAGGGGGAGGGGGAGGAACAAATATTCACACCTAAGCAACAGGTATTATCACTGTAGCCTTACTTATAAGGCCAATTCACTGGAAATATGGACATGGCACTAAATAGGGGCCAGGGTAAGAACATGGTGTGAAATCAATGAAATAAAATGCTCTGTAGCAAGTCTATAGATACTGTTGATATCCCAGAAAATGAGACTGTAAAGATGCATGAAGTAAACAAAGGCTAAGCAAAACAACATGCAACATCCCTTACAACTGCGTTAAAAAGAATGCTTATGCAACAACAAAGACAATACCTGAATCATGAGGAATGCAGTATTAATACTGACATAACAGTGCAGTGTGTGAGTAGATTCAAAGCAGTTTTACGTTAATCATATGTGATGGTTATGAGGTCTCCATTTCTCAGAAAGATAGTTCTGTTTATGAAGGAAGGAAGGGAAAGGTTGTGCTATATTGCAACATAACCACAATAGTTGCCAAATTTGGTTATACAGTGCAGTTGCACCGCTGTCTGAATTAGGGATATTCAGCTGTATTTATTTATATTTCTCTTATATAATTTAAAATGCTGCCAAATTATTAATAGCTTTGTCTTTTTCACCTGGAGTTCCAGGAGAGAATTACGCTTCAAGATCCTAAGACACCCATCCAAGTGTATAATGGATCAGCCTTTCTCCTTGTCATCTGAAATTGTGTTAGCTATGTACCATCCTTGGGAGAACTGTCACTTTAATCATTTTCTGTGTTTTCTGCTTCAGAAAAGAAACTCTGGTAAATTTACTAAAAATCGTTGACTTGTTCACGTAAAATGGATGAGCTTTTGGGTGTATACATTATACTTCACAAACATTGCTGTTGTTTAACTCACTTGGCTCTTGAGAGAGCAAGTGGTTTCCTTTGAAAGGAAACCAGACGCCAAGACTATGGAACAGCACCGTCCGACTGGACTTTCCACAGTGATGGGGGTGGCCAGCACATGTACCGCCCCGTGCAGTGGCCACTGGCCTTGTGCAGCGTGTCTGCTGGAAGCTTGTCTATTGCCAGGGGGGAACTGAATTCTTTATTTCATTTTCATTAACTTAAATTTACACAGCCACCTGTGGCTCCTGGCTACCGTACTGGACAGGGCAGCTGCAGGGAATGCAAGGGATGCGGCTAGACAGCTGACTTCATGGAGGATTTTTCAGGAAAACATTGGCCATAGCAGGATCCTAGAGACACGCTCACCAAAGGCAAATTCTGTACCCCGACCCTGCCTCAGAAGGAGATTCCAATGCAATGCATCCCTGCCTCCACCAACCCCGCCCCCACCTCCACCAGGAGCCCACGAGAGAGGATTTACATCCCAATGAAGCCACTGTGTGTTTCAGTTTGGCAAACACTTCCTTCACAGATGAGGAAACTAAGACCCAAAATCCACAGTAACAGGGCTGTTTCATCCCTTAGACTCCATCAGCTCAACGCCCAAACTCCAGGAGCTTTTTAGAGGGGGCAGAAAATGGTCCAGCTCCAAAAGGAATGAAAGAATGACTCAAAAATTTTGAAAGGGAAAAACAAAATCAATGATCATTTTCCTAGTAAAACTGTTAAAATCAAGTTAACTTTCAACAAATATTATCACTACTGAGGATGTATTTAATACAGTTGTTATGAGGAGGGAGGCCCCCACGATTACTGCCAGAGTAACTGAATGTCTCACATGACTTAAGAGGGCTCTCAGCTTGTTACTATTCTTTTTAACACATGTTTGACACTTTATTTATATTTTAACATTAATTTTAAAGGGCCTCCCTGGATCAGATGGTAGAGAATCTGCCTGTTATGTAGGAGACGTGGGTTTGATTCCTGGGTCAGGAAGATTCCCTGGAGAAGAACATGGCAACCCACTCCAGTACTGTTGCCTGGAGAATCCCATGGGAGAGGAGCCTGGCAGGCTACGGTCTATAGGGTCACAAATAGACACAACTGAAGCAACTTAATCTGCACCCATTGATTTTAATCTCAGTATTATACATCCATTCACCTATTTCTTCTGTGTTGATTTTACCTTAACTTGAATGCATGGCAAACAAAGACTCCAAAAAAAGAGTGAAAGTGAAGTCGCTCAGTCATGTCCGACTCTTTGCAACCCCAAGGACTGTAGCCTACCAGGCTCCTCTGCCCATGGGATTTTCCAGGCAAAAGTACTGGAGTGGGTTGCCATATCCTTCTCCAGAGAATCTTCCTGACCCAGGAATTGAATCCAGGTCTCCCGCATTGTAGGCAGACGGTTTACCGTCTGAGCCACCAGGGAAGTCTTGTATTTAACATCTCTGGAGCATGTAACACACAAGAGTTGCTTTTAACAGAAACCCAATGCCCCCCTACCTCTCGCTTTGAAATTACATCCATCAAAAAAACTCCTGAGCATAGTGGCTAGTAGTGACCACACCACTTCTAACACAATTGGACCTCCCTGGGGCTCAGAAGGTAAAGGATCAGCCTACAACGCGGGAGACCCAGGTTTGATCCCTGGGTCAGGAAGATCCCCTGGAGAAGGAAACGGCAACCCACCCCAGTATTCTTGCCTGGAGAATCCCATGGACGGAGGAACCTGGTAGGCTACAGTCCTTGGGGTCACAAAGAGTCGGACACAACTGAGCGTTTTCACTTTCACTTTAACACAATTAATAGCAATATTCATTGTACTTGCTATTTTTCACAATTTAAATCATGTTTTGCTCAGCAAAGGGGAATAACACAAAGAGCCATCCTTTGGGGATTCTTTTTGGAAAAATATATTCCTGACATATTTACATCTTAAAAGCCCCAAGAGTTGGGTTACTCTGGGTTTACACTTATTGCAGCCATGAAGTTGAAAGACGCTTACTCCTTGGAAGGAAAGTTATGACCAACCTAGATAACATATTAAAAACCAGAGACATTACTTTGCCCACAAAGTTCATCTAGTCAAGGCTATGGTTTTTCCAGTGGTCATGTATGAATATGAGAGTTGGACTGTGAAGAAAGCTGAGCACCGAAGAATCGATGCTTTTGAACTGTGGTGTTGGAGAAGACTCTTGAGAGTCCCTTGGACGGCAAGGAGATCCAACCAGTCCATCCTAAAGGAGATCAGCCCTGGGATTTCTTTTGAAGGAATGATGCTAAAGCTGAAACTCCAATACTTTGGCCACCTCATGAGAAGTGTTGACTCATTGGAAAAGACTCTGATGCTGGGAGGGATTGGGGGCAGGAGGAGAAGGGGACGACAGAGGATGAGATGGCTGGATGGCATCACCGACTCAATAGACGTGAGTCTGAGTGAACTCCAGGAGTTGGTGATGGACAGGGAGGCCTGGCGTGCTGCGATTCATGGGGTCACAAAGAGTTGGACACGACTGAGCGACTGAACTGAACTGACTACCTTGAGAAGGGAAAAATTTCTGTTTCATTTTCTTCTCTTTGTCTAACATGTGATAGATATACACATACTCAACATAGTCCTATGACTCTCCATGTCATGTTTACCAGCTGGGGCTCATTCACTTCATGTGCATGTGGTTTGTACCATGGCACTTAGTCACCCCATTAACATGACTAGAAGGGAAATTGATGTAAGCAAGTCGGAGACACTAAAATGAACCATTCTATATTTGCCTTTCAGGCAGCGATGAATATTCTTATTTCCTTTGTCATTTTATCTCTTAGTTCTTGGGGCCCAACTTTAATACTGCCTGAATTTGGCCATTTTGCTGACATCTGCATGCTCTGCACATCCATCTTGCCATTAGAATTATTTATTCAATGCAAAGTTTGTAACAAAGAAAAACTAGCAGTGGAGCTTCTGAATCTTTCAGTTCAGTTCAGTCGCTCAGTCGTGTCCAACTCTTTGTGACCCCTGAATCGCAGCACGCCGGCCTCCCTGTTCATCACCATCTCCCGGAGTTCACTCAGACTCATGTCCATCGAGTCCATGATGCCATCCAGCCATCTCATCCTCAGTCGTCCCCTTCTCCTCCTGCCCCCAACCCCTCCCAGCATCAGAGTCTTTTCCAATGAGTCAACTCTTCGCATGAGGTGGCCAAAGTACTGGAGTTTCAGCTTTAGCATCATTCCTTCCAAAGAAATCCCAGGGCTGATCTCCTTCAGAATGGACTGGTTGGATCTCCTTGCCGTCCAAGGGACTCTCAAGAGTCTTCTCCAATACCACAGTTCAAAAACATCAATTCTTAGGCGCTCAGCCTTCTTCACAGTCCAACTCTCACATCCATACATGACCACAGGAAAAACCATAGCCTTGACTAGATGCACCTTAGTCGGCAAAGTAATGTCTCTGCTTTTGAATATACTAACTAGGTTGGTCATAACTTTCCTTCCAAGGAGTAAGCGTCTTATAATTTCATGGCTGCAGTCACCATCTGCAGTGATTTTGGACCCCCCAAAAATAAAGTCAGTCACTGTTTCCACTGTTTCCCCATCTATTTCCCATGAAGTGATGGGACTGGATGCCATGATCTTCGTTTTCTGAATGTTGAGCTCTAAGCCAACTTTTTCACTCTCCTCTTTCACTTTCATCAAGAGGCTCTTTAGTTCTTCTTCACTTTCTGCCATAAGGGTGGTGTCATCTGCATATCTGAGGTTATCGATATTTCTCCCAGCAATCTTGATTCCAGCTTGTGTTTCTTCCAGTCCAGCGTTTCTCATGATGTACTCTGCATAGAAGTTAAATAAGCAGGGTGACAATATACAGCCTTGACGTACTCCTGTTCCTATTTGGAACCAGTCTGTTGTTCCATGTCCAGTTCTAACTGTTGCTTCCTGACCTGCATACAGATTTCTCAAGAGGCAGGTCAGGTGATCTGGTATTCCCATCTCTTTCAGAATTTTCCACAGTTTATTGTGATCCACACAGTCAAAGGCTTTGGCATAGTCAATAAAGCAGAAATTGATGTTTTTCTGGAACTCTCTCGCTTTTTCCATGATCCAGTGGATGTTGGCAATTTGATCTCTGGTTCCTCTACCTTTTCTAAAACCAGCTTGAACATCAGGGAATTCACGGTTCACGTATTGCTGAAGCCTGGGTTGGAGAATTTTGAGCATTACTTTACTAGCATGTGAGATGAGTGCAATTGTGCGGTAGTTTGACCATTCTCTGGCATTGCCTTTCTTTGGTATTGGAATGAAAACTGACCTTTTCCAGTCCTGTGGCCACTGCTGAGTTTTCCAAATTTGCTGGCATATTGAGTGCAGCACTTTCACAGCATCATCTTTCAGGATTTGAAACAGCTCAACTGGAATTACATCACCTCCACTAGCTTTGTTCGTAGTGATGCTTGCTAAGGCCCACTTGACTTCACTTTCCAAGATGTCTGGCTCTAGATTAGTGATCACGTCATCATGATTATCTGGGTCGTGAAGATCTTTTTTGTACAGTTCTTCCGTGTATTCTTGCCACCTCTTCTTAATATCTTCTGCTTTGTTAGGTCCAGACCATTTCTGTCCTTTATCGAGCCCATCTTTGCATGAAATGTTCCCTTGGTATCTCTCATTTTCTTGAAGAGATCTCTATCTAGTCTTTCCCATTCTGTTCTTTTCCTCTATTTCTTTGCACTGATCGCTGAAGAAGGCTTTCTTATCTCTCCTTGCTATTCTTTGGAACTCTGCATTCAGATGCTTATATCTTTCCTTTTCTCCTTTGCTTTTTGCCTCTCTTCTTTTCACAGCTATTTGTAAGGCCTCCCTGGACAGCCATTTTGCTTTTTTGCATTTCTTTTCCATGGGGATGGTCTTGATCCCTGTCTCCTGTACAGTATCACGAACCTCATTCCATAGTTCATCAGGCACTCTATCTATCAGATCTAGGCCCTTAAATCTATTTCTCACTTCCACTGTATAATCATAAGGGATTTGACTTAGGTCATACCTGAATGGTCTAGCAGTTTTCCCTACTTTCTTCAATTTAAGTCTGAATTGGATAATAAGGAGTTCACGATCTGAGCCACAGTCTGAATCTTTAGGTCCACATTTTACTTTGTGGTTGCATGGTCTGTGGTCAGAATTTGTCAGTGGAGACTTCTGAACTTGAGGCGGCCAGTCCTATGGCCCCATCTCCAGGCCAAACGTTCTTCTCGATGTATTATTTTGTTACTCCTACAGATTTTTATTAAGTTTTCAAAGCACATATAGTGCTTACTGCGTTCTTGGCACTGTTTTAAGTGAAAGTGAAAGGTGCTCAGTCATGTCCGACTCTTTGCGACATGAGTCAGACTATACAGTCCATGGGATTCTCCAGGCCAGAATACTGGAGTGGGCAGCCTTTCCCTTCTCCAGAGGATCTTCCCAACCCAGGGATCGAAGCCAGGTCTCCCACACTGCAGATGGATTCTTTACTAGCTGAGCCACAAAGGAGTGGTTTAAGTAGCAGATATGTATTAACCCATATAACCCTCACATTGTGAATTAGACAATCATTAGACGCTATTCGACCGAGCGACTTCACTTTTGTTTTTCACTTTCATGCATTGGAGGAGGAAATGGGAACCCACTCCAGTGTTCTTGCCTGGAGAATCCCAGGGACGGGGGAGGCTGGTGGGCTGCCGTCTATGGGGTCACACAGAGTCAGACACGACTGAAGTGACTTAGCAGCAGCAGCAGCAGACACTATTACAATCACTGTCATTTTACAGATAAGAAAATTGAGGCACAGAGGCTAAGTCACTTGTCCAAGATCACCCAGCTAGCAAGTGGAAGAACCAGGATTTGAACCTGGCTCTGGAGTGTGTCTACTCGACCATGGTGCTGTTCCACACTTCTCATCTGTTCTGGCTTCCCAGCATGACTGGAGATCTGAGGTCCTGTCCAGGTGAAAGAGAGTCCCCAGGGGAGACATCTGGAGACAGAAAAGGCCCCTATGAGGTTCTGATGTTCGCACACCAACAGATGGTAGGCCCACAGGTTAGGAGGGATTTTCTCGATGTTGAACAACCCCGGTGACCTCTGTGAAGTGTCTCCCTCCAGCCCTAGGTCACCAGCTGCTGAATCTGTCATGTCACCAGCAGCCCGGTCGTGGCCCCTTTCCTGAAGCTCAGACAATCACGACTTTCCCCTCCCATCTTCTCCTTCTCCCTCTAAGTACGGTGGCGACTTTAAGAGGATAAAGGGTGTCAGAAGAGGGGATGATACATGAACTTCTGAATAATTCTGCTTGTATCAGTGCATAGGCCAGGCCACCATCAGCCCCTGGAGGCTGTTCCAGGAAGATTAATGATGACCCGAAATCAAACGGAAACACACCAAGGCCAAAGAGCAGTGGATCAAGCCCCCGATGAACATGCTCGGAAGGCCCAGCCTTGGCGCGCACATCAAACAGCAGTCAGTGCTGTGAGACACGTAGGAACACTGGAGAGGAAAGGGTGGAGGGTGGTTGGCAGTGTCCATTCATGGAAAAGGCTTTATTCCTATCATCTCACACGAAATGGAAAGGCCCGCTGGGAAGAAACTGAGCGCACAGCTTATCAAGCTGTTAACAGCCCTGCTGCTGCTGCTGCTAAGTCACTTCAGTTGTGTCCAACTCTCTGCGACCCCATAGACGGCAGCCCACCAGGCTCCCCCGTCCCTGGGATTCTCCAGGCAAGAACACTGGAGTGGGCTGCCATTTCCTTCTCCAACGCATGAAAGTGAAAAGTGAAAGTGAAGTTGCTCAGTCGTGTCCGACTCTTCGCGACCCCATGGACTGCAGCCCACCAGGCTCCTCCATCCATGGGATTTTCCAGGCAAGAGTGCTGGAGTGGGGTGCCATCGCCCAGGACCCTTCATTCTGGGTCCCACGGAATTCTGTCAAAAACTAAATGGAGTTGCATTCAGACAGTCACTCCCTGGGATGGGTACCCTGATGAACTGACTCTGAGATGGAGACTAGTGGGCAGGAGGTTCATCAGGAGTATTATCGGGACCCAGACCCATAGAAAGGAAGGAAAGAAGCCGGCCCAGGCCGAGGAAGGGGTCGGGCTGAGCTTGTAGTCACAACCGAGGCCCAAGCCAGCCCCACAGGGAACTCTGGATTGAAGGTGCCCCGCAGAGCTGGCAGGGTGGGCACACAGGGAGGCCAGGCCCTGCACCCTCCCACCGACCAGCTCCCAGATGGTGGCTGCCCCAGAAAGAGGCTGCTCTGCCCAGCCAAGCGAGGGTCTGAAGAGGGTTGCAGGCTGTCTGCTGACCGTACTCCCAGCAGCCAAGGAAATGGGTCCTTAACCCCGAAGGCAGATCTGGGTGCTGTGCCCCGTCACCCACTCTGTTTCTTTATCAACATTTGCTGAGCATCGGCTGTGTGCTGGGCGTTCGGCTCGGGACCGTGGGAATAGGACAGGAGATGAGATATATATGATGCTAGTCCTTGAGGATTTTCCGATATCCAGAATAAGAAATCTTCACTCCATATCAAGAGTAAACCCAAAGCCTTTGATTTAAAAAGCGCTAGGAGTCAGTTTGTTTTTGTTTGGCTTCACAGCCAATTTTTTTCCCTTTCTCTGTTTTGCAGGGGAGCTTCAAGAGCTCCTTCAGGAAGGATACAAATCTGTGTCCCTTGGAGCTCATTCAGATGGCTTGAGTTTTTATTGAGATCAAAGAATCATGGAATTTTAGACTTCAAAGAGACAGTAGGGATTATATGGCGTAAGCTGTCTGCCAGAGCTGGGGATGTGCTTACTGCAGCATGTCTGACAGGTGGTGATTTGGCTTTGCTTGCATACCTCCAAGGGCAGAGAACTCACTGCCTACACAGGAGCCCCTTTCCATTGTCGGAGAGCTTCCACTGTTACTCACGACCTCCACCCACTGATCCTAGTCAATGCCAGGTACCACAGTCCTTCAGGAACCAGAAGACACCCGCTCATTTTATTATCTCCTCCAGGTTAAACATGCTCGCTTTGGCTGTATCTCATAGGATTCTTTCAAGTATCTTCCTAGTATCTCTCCTGTGTCCTTTCCTCTATTACTTCTGGACCTAGTTCAGATCTTAACCTTATGCTGTTGCCTCTAACAGGCTCTCAACTGCCCTCCTCAAAACCATGATATTAAAGGCCAGAATCATCTTTTTTAAACACAAACCTGGGACATCCCTGGTGGTCCAGTGGCTAAGAATCTGCCTGCCGATACAGAAGACACAGGTTCGACCCCGGCTCTGGGAAAATCATACATGCTTTAGAGCAACTAAGCCCAGGCACCACAGCTACTGAAGCCCATGCCCCCTACAGCCTGCGCTCTGCAACAGAAGAAGCCTCCGCAATGAGAGGCCCACACAGTGAAGAGTAGTCCAGCTCACCACAACTAGGGAAAGCCCGCGCAACAGTGAAGACTCTGTGCAGCCAAAAATAAATAAAATGACGAGAAAGAAAACCCCACACACATACTAGTTACTCTCCACCCCACCCCCGCTGCCATTTGTTTGCATCCAAGACCCTAGTCTCTAAGAGCACAAAAGACCTTTCAAGGTGGGCTCCCGCCTAAGCTTTGGGCCTGAACTCCCGCCACATCTAACGTGCACTCAGTGCTCAAAACAGCCTCCTGTCTTCATTCACATTGTCCCCTCTCCCCGCTCTGCCTGCTCTGTCTTTCTCATGAACTCCTATTTAATCTCAACATCCAGTTTAAAGCTCAGCTCCTCCATGAAGGGAACGCAGAGCTGTTCCCGTCTCTGCTTCTGCAGACCTGCCCAGCCCTCTCCTTTACCGTTCACCACCTCCTTCAGCAATGACCAGCAATGACCAGTAATTATCTCATTGCCAATTAGAATGTAAGCCTTTGAGGGCCAAGAATCCTGTGTTAGTTTTGCCATATGATAATTGCATACATAAGTAAATAAACGAAAGAGTAAGAACTGAAAGGATGTAAAATACTGTTTCAGAACCTTCACCTGCATAACAACTCCCCTCTGAATTGTTGTGTTTCTCTTAAGATCTCTTAAGGACATCTTCACTCTTTGAGTGTATGATACGTTTTTGAACCTGAGACCAGAAATTTGCATCTCTCCTGCGAAGTCCTATTTGTAGATTTGTCGCCTGTCATAACAAAGTCCTCTCTTAATTCTGCTGTGTGTTATGTTAGCTGGTCCTGTTTCGGTTTTGTAATGTGTGGCACTCTTATAACAGAAAAGGGATAACTTTATGTCTTTGAATAAATTACTGACAAAACTGATGACTAGAATTGGGCCAGCAGCTCATAACTTTCCTCTAGCAGCTTCCTTCCAGATGCCAAGACAACAAGCTATAATACATCTGCTATAAAAAGTTCAATCGTCTCCTTATCTTGGTACCATTGAGAAGCTAGCCAAATCATACATTTTTCTTCATGTATGGTCTATCATGAAAGTGCAGTATTTGTTTTAAAGAGGAGGTTCTAACGTGATTCGGGAAGCAAATTAGGGACAATTTTCTTAGCTTTTTCCAAAAGAGTATTTCAAAAATGTTATCTTTATTCTTGACCCCATGCTCAGTCCATACTGATAACATGAGTCATATCTTGAACCGGCAAGGAAGCTAATTCATTAGCGCGTCCCTGCCTCCTTCCTAAAGCCAGCATGCATCCCTCCTCCCCTGTTTCATGTTAACCTTCCTAAGCTTTGTGTTTTGCTCTTTCCTTCACTCTGAAAACATATGTCTTTGGGTATTTAATCCCTCCTGTAACAAAATGCCGTGCCCCTTCATCAGTTTAGAGTATGTCTCTTACTCCAAGGCGGGAAACCTTGCTGTCTTCCAGCAGTGTGAAAGTGGGCTCCCTCTGGAAAGGTTCTGACTGTTCTTTCCGTTGTTAAGTGTATGCCAGGATCACTGTACTAGAGTCTGCATCTGTCAAACGGAAAAGCAAGGCTCATTCGTAAGGTCCGAGAGTTACACAGGGGAAAGCAAGGTTCATCCGTAAGGTCCGAGAGTTACATGGGGGAAAGCAAGGCTCATTCATAAGGTCCGAGAGTTACATGGGGGAAAGCAAGGCTTATTCGTAAGGTCTGAGAGTTACACGGGGGAAAGCAAGGCTCATTCATAAGGTCCGAGAGTTACATGGGGGAAAGCAAGGCTTATTCGTAAGGTCTGAGAGTTACACGGGGGAAAGCAAGGCTCATTCATAAGGTCCGAGAGTTACATGGGGGAAAGCAAGGTTCATCCGTAAGGTCCGAGAGTTACATGGGGGAAAAGAGATAAGCTGTGCTCACTTTTCCAGTTTTAGTGTTGGAACCACAGCTGATGCTCCATAAAAAGTGGCTGAGGAGCTAAAAATAGCATGGCCCCACTGGCTTAAAATAGGGACCCTCAACCCTATCCAAGGCCGTTTAGAAATGTTTCTGGCTCATTCACAATAGGAGTCAAAAAATGTTACACTCAATGGGAGAAATCTGTGAGTGAGGGTGCGGAATATACAGAGGCATGAAATTTAGAGACTTCCAAATCCCACTGGAATGTACAAATTAAGAGACACGAAATCCATCCCCATCGTGGGCCTCATGAATGTTTTTCATTGACCTTTTCATCATGATAGAGTTTTTAAATCCACAAAGAAAGTGAAAATGTCAAGACACTAATACATTTTCATGTGTATTTTGACTGAGTGAGTCAATCTAGCCTTGTTTTTTATTTCCTAAAAAAGCTGTTGATCTATTTGAAGCTTATCGTTTAACATTCAGCCCCCAGAAATCATTCCCACTGAGGTAAAAATGAGATTAAAGCAATTATTCATTAAATTAGAACATAAAACTCAGTGCTAAATTCAGATGATGCCAATACCTTGCCAATACCAATCTTAGATTGCCAATACCAATCTTCAAATTATATTCATCTTGTTCCAAATAAGCTGGTTAGGAATCTAAGAATGAGGCAGTAACCCACTGCCTTGCTGAAAAACGCTAGATAATGTCCCTTCAGCAGTAAAACATTCATGAAGTCCACAGCACAGTATTACTCATTCCTCACTTCTGACTCAAATTTTCTGAACTAATCCTTCTTTAAATGTTGCTGCAATGGGAGACATAAAGGGCACAGTTGTTTCAGTGCAACCTCACTCTTGTTTTGTTCAGTTATGAGCTGTGTTTAGCTTCACACGTTTGATCTTGTGCATTCTGGATGATATATTTGCACACATACAAGCATCTCTATATACATTAGAGATAGCCCTGCTACGACAGCTATGATTTAAAAATTCTCTATACAGCTACTCACAGAAATGTCCTTTACAGTAATCTATTATTTTCCACCATGGAAATACTTCATGCCATCAAAGTAAGATAAATTTCATATAATATGTGTCGTAATACCCTTTATTTCAGGGTATGACATTGCAGATATGTATAAGGAAAAGTTGATGAAAAGTAAGTGTTTATATACAGTTAATTTTACTTTTGGAAATAAGAAGGGAAAATGGATTTACAAATGTCAGTGCTCTTGGGACATATCTCCCTAACAATAGTGAAAAAAAGAAAACTTCTTGTCAGTCTAGGTCAAAGGTGTTCATTTCTGGGAAATGTTTCTAAACCGCTCGGGTCTGCTATGATTGTACCCTCCTCTGAAGTTCGGTGGAAACTGAATGTCATTTCACTCATCTCGGCCCTTAATTATAGTCCATCTTATATTCAAGCACGGAATAGGAAGTCAATTGGGGACAGGCTTGAATCTCATCTTGGTCTTCCTCAACAAAAAGGAGCTACCTTCCACAAAAGGTTATTTTAAGGATTGATAAGCTGATGAATGCAAAGCATTCAGCCCAGGGCCAGGCACACAGTAAGAAATACAAAACCTACAGCTATTACTACGATTTGACCGTTATTGTGGATTATAAACTCACTGAAACATCGAAAGGTGAAGTGTCATGCTGTTTGCAACTTACTTTCAAATGGTTCCAGGAAAGAAAAGAAGTGTTTTATTTTTAATCCCTAACCCTAACCCCATGGGTACACCACATTTCATGATGTACATGAAACCTCACTGTCATAGGCGGCTCCCCAGTCGCTCTCTCCATGGGTCCACTTTATCCACCGCTACATACTCTCACCTCACCAGCTCTCCAAACCTATGACTTCCTCCTCCAGCTCTTAATAATCTTCTGATGTGACTTTTGTTTTGATAACTGATTTAGTTTCTCTTTCTTTCTGGCTTGTGGTAAATCCTTTTTCATGATTTTGTCAATTCCTTAACTTTTTTAACTTAAAATGCAACCTTTTAATGTATATTTGTGGTAAAATAGATAATTCAATCTATCCTGAAACATAGAGAGGAAAACGAATAAAGGTCGACCTCCTCTTCACTTCATGGATCCACTTCTCAAAAACATCACTTTTCATAGTCGAGCATGTATTCTCTCACATCATTTTTCTATCCATATTCAAGTTCAGTTCAGTTCAGTCGCTCAGTCATGTCCAACTCTTTGCGACCCTATGGACTGCAGCATGTCAGGCCTCCCTGTCCACCACCAACTCCCAGAGTTCACCCAAACTCATGTCCATTGAGTCAGTGACACCATCCAACCATCTCATCCTCTGTCCTTCCCTTCTCCTCCCACCTTCAATCTTTCCCAGCATCAGGGTTTTTTCAAATGAGTCAGCTCTTCGCATTAGGTGGCCAAAGTATTGGAGTTTCAGTTTCAGCATCAGTCCCTCCAGTGAATATTCAGGACTGATTTCCATATTCAAAGATAGGTACATTTCTGTCTTTTTTCTTATCTTATTACATTGGCTTGGACTTCTATAATGATGTAAATTACCAGTAATAACAAATAACCTTAAATTATTTCTGACTTTCCCCCTTTCCAGTCATATTCCCACTTTAAATTATATTTCTTTTTATAGTCTCTGCCAAAATAAAGTCTTATTAGTGAGTCTAGCCTAATTTCTCTACAGGTAAGAGAAATCGACCAATTAGACTCTTAACTCCTTAAAGCAAGAACTACTTCTTACACTTTGCATTTCCTTTTGGACTTTTTCATTCATTTGGTATCACCACTTGTTCAGTAAAAGGACTAAATAAAAGTTACCTTTATCTGGAAGCGAAGTCAGTTTTGCTACAGATTAGTTCTGATGTGCACCAGGAGAAGGCAATGGCACCCCACTCCAGCACTCTTGCCTGGAAAATCCCACGGATGGAGGAGCCTGGTGGGCTGCAGTCCATGGGGTCGCGAAGTCGGACATGACTGAGTGACTTCACTTTCACTTTTCACTTTCATGCATTGGAGAAGGAAATGGCAGCCCACCCCAGTGTTCTTGCTTGGAGAATCCCAGGAACAGGGGACCCTGGTGGGCTGCCGTCTATGGGGTCGCACAGAGTCGGACACGACTGAAGTGACTTAGCAGCAGAAGTGCGCCATGACTGTTCTGCAAAACGCGGTTGGAGGCTGAAAACTGAAACTTAATAGCTTCTAGTAGAACACACTTCAAGCAAGTTTTGTCATTTTAGTCCTGCCGTGACTAACAATTAGGTGACCACATGCAATAATTTGCCTAAATAAAGGTGTCAAATGAAAAGCTAACAAGACCTGCTAACTCATTTTTTCATTTTTTTGTAAAATCCAATAAAACCTATTGACATACCCATTTCTAGGGCTGGAGTTGAGATTAGCAGAAAGGATGATTGGTGAAAGTAGGACATCTCCATAGTAACCACAATGCATCCACAACAATATATTCTCCCTGCAAAGTCAGACAGTGAGCTGACCACACGGGCATAATATCCAGTCTGTTAAACAATAGGAATATGGTCTTCCTCAGGAGAACACTGCACCCACAGTCATTAAATTTCTGCATTTTGCTGTAAGGAATTTGAGTGGATGGAATCATTGAACTTTTTGTTACTGAGTCATGAGAGTATGTTCTGGAGTAAATTTTATCATATTGAATTATATCTTAAAAAGGCTGCTATAAAAAAACACCCTAAGTCAATGTATCTTGCTATCATTTTTGTTCTTGTGGTAATGATGTCTTTTCAATTATTAGACTTGTGTATGAGAAAATTCGTACTCTTGGAAAACCACTGAAGTTTGTCAAATTAAAATGCAAAGAAAAAACTGATATTTTCTTTCAAGTGGTAAATGATTAATTCTGGGTTTTTTAAGGTGGAAGAAATGCGTTTGCTCTTTGACAGTGATTAGCTTCATGGTATAGTGATGCTGTGTAACATAACTAAGACACAGAATTTCAACCTCAATTTGCACGTTTTCTGTTTTCTGCATCCTGTACTCAAAAAGAAATGAGAGCCTAAAACCAGGTAGAACTCACAGTACTACGTCAGAAGACTCTTCATGTTAGAAAGGAAACTGATTTCTTTGATCTGAGCTTAGGTTTAAAGTAATCACATTGTCTGCAGAATTTAATTCTCTACTAGATTGTCTCAGCCTATTTTCAAAGTTGCCCCCCTAACAGTGTTTCTCCACCTATTTTTTCATTATTACCCCTCTATAAACCTTTTTAGACAATTTTTCCCCTAATTGCCCCCTCTCTCATGAATTTTAATACTACAGTTGTATTGTATATCTCTATATGTAACATAATCTATGTTTTATCCATTAAAAGGGTAGGTTTTTTACCAACAAAATCAATTCTTACTCCTTTGGGGTGCTATCATCCCTGTTGAGAATGCATGAAGTGAAGTCAAATTCGCTCAGTCGTGTCCAGCTGTTTGCAACCCCATGGAATATACAGTCCGTGGAATTCTCCAGGCCAGAATACTGGAGTGGGTTTCCCTTTTCCAGCGGATCTTCCTGACCCAGGAATTGAACCGGGGGCTCCTGCATTGCAAGTGGATTCTTTATCAACTGAACCCTCAGGGAAGCCTTTGAGAATGCTGTGGGCTTCCCTGGTGGCTCAGAGGTTAAAGCGTCTGCCTTCAATGCGGGAAACCCGGGTTCGAAACCTGGCTTCGATCCCTGGGTCGGGAAGATCCCCTGGAGAAGGAAACGGCAACCTACTCCAGTATTCTTGCCTGAAGAATCCCATGGACGGAGGAGCTTGGTAGGCTATAGTCCACGGGGTCACAAAGAGTCAGACACGACTGAGTGACTTCACTTGCACTTTGAGAATGCACGGTGCACCTTTAAAATCCACGTGGATGTCTGAATGTGTGTATTTGACTTTCCTTCCCCTATACTGAATTCAGAATTATTTCAGAAACTCGAATTTAACATTTACAAATTTAAGTAGATAAAATTTAATTTAAATAGATTAACTTAAGAAAAATTTGGAAAAATATATAAATATTTTTAGATATGGTTAGCTTGGATAAAACACCAGGCAGACTTCAAAATTATTTTTTTCTGAGAATATTCATTGACCTCAGCATTTTTTTATGCTATTAACTGGGAAAAAAGCAACATACAAAATTATATAAAGATAGCTTATAAATTAAAAAAATATATAGACATCCATGTATACAAATGATTGGAAAATACTCATTAAAATGTTAAAAGTTCCCCCTGGAGTGAAAGATTGTAGATGAGTGGATTTCTGTTTCAACCTTAAACATGTATTTCCAACTTTTCTATTATGAGTTTGCATCACTATTATAGTTGGAAAATGGTTATCAACAAAATACTTATTGAAATTAGCTCATACCAGGGAAAAATGGAATCATGTGTATTTTATAATACTTGAAGTAATGTATTTCTGTAGCCTTTGGGGAAAGGTTTCGGTTTTTTGCTTACATGTCATAAATAATGGTACACAATTTCCAGTCCTCTATGTCCTTAGTATTTTCAATGCTTCTTCAGCAAAAGCATTGACCCTTAACAAATGACAAATTGACAATGACCTAGGTCTTTAGAAACCATCCTTCTGTAGAATAAACTTTAATGTATTTCAAGGCTACAGGGGAATCATTCAGCAAGTAAATGTTTGCTGATGAGCTTTTAAAGAGAGTAAATCCCTAAGCAACAACAAGCCATTATGCACTTGATTTCAACAAAGCCTATTTAAAATGACTCAGATCTGAATGTCAGCAACTTTGGGGCTACGAAGGAAAGATACTTCAACTATCACTTGAGTAACACAGTTCACGAGTGCTCTTACTTGATGCTCCCAACAACCCTGAGTGTCACTTGCTTATTATTTGTGGGTACACATGGGGCAAATGAAAGAACCGATATTCCAACCCAAGACTTTGATTTCGAGTTCTGCATTCTCTCTTTCTTTGGACCATTCTTCCTTTCTAAATAAAATCAGTGAGTACTTTAATAAGCATGAGTAAGGTAACTAAAGCAACCAGGACTTACGGTCTTACCAAGAATGATTTGCTATCTGTTTAGTTCAGCCACTCAGTCGTGTCCGACTCTTTGCGACCCCATGGACTGCAGCACACCAGGCCTCCCTGTCCATCACCAACTCCCGGAGCTTACTCAAACTCAGGTCCATTGAGTTGGTGACGCCATCCAACCATCTCATCCTCTGTCATCCCCTTCTCCTCCCACCTTCAATCTTTCCCAGCATCAGGGTCTTTTCAAATGAGTCAGCTCTTTGCATCAGGTGGCCAAAGTATTGGAGTTTGAGCTTTAGCATCAGTCCTTCCAATGAACACTCAGGACTGACTTCCTTTAGGACAGACTGGTTGGATCTCCTTGCTGTGCAAGGGACTCAACTAACCAGGACATACAACCTCACCAACACCAGTTTGCCGTAGAGCAGAGTTTAAACACACCCCCACTCACTCCCACACTCCTGTGGCCCCGCAGAAAGAGCCACTGGCGGCCCAGGGCTGGCCTGCAGCCCGCCATCACCAGGTTCTGCCTCAAAGCCTGGGTCCTCTCCTCCGGTACTTGCAGGATTTAGAGGAGGGGAGTGAAGGGTGAAGGGATGAGACCACAGCGTTTCAGACGGCCAGGCAGGGAGCCTGCGCCGTGGTGGACTGTCTCAGCACCAGGCGTTCAGCAGGGGGCGTGCTGCAGTGCAGGCCGCTCGTCTGGGCATCTCCAGGTCAGCCCCGCTCACCCACCCCCGCCCGCATACATTCAGAACGCCAGCCCAAACACCAAACACCCCAGACTACACCTCTGCATGACGGAGCCACTCAATCTATATTGGAATGGAAAAGCAGCTTACATGTTAAAAATATAGGACTTCCCTGCTGAGCCAACGGTTAAGAGTCCTCCTGCCAGCTCAGGAGATGAGGGTTCGATCCCTGGTCGGGGAAGATTCCACCTGCTGTGGGGCAACTCAGCCCGTAAGCCACAACTGAAGGAGGAAGCAGACAGAGCTGGACTCCGTCTTAGGCCAGGCTGCGAACATCAGGCTACACACATGGTCGCCCTCCCAGTGGACTCTGAACTTTGTGCCCGGTGTCTATAGAAGCGGCAGACCAACGGAAGACCAGGCCCCCAGATAAAAGAGCCTCAGGACTTGGACTTGGACTCTCCATCGCCTAAAAGAATATGCTAATTATCTCTGTAACAAAACAAAGAGGTAAATTCCATTATGTTTATCAGGATACGACCACAGGCCTATTGATAAATATCCACTTTTTATCTAGTCTTGTGACACATGAATCATGGGTTAACTTTGATCGTATCTCTCTTTTACCTTGCCCAGACTAGTTTCAAGGAATTTGGGGAGGTGGGTTTGAGCACGTACACTCAGGGTATATAAGGTTTTCACGAAAACGGGTCGGGGTCCTTGGCTAAGAGGAGACTCTGCCTCGGGCCCGCCGGTGTAATGAGCTGCACTCCACTATCTGCATCGTCCTTCCGAGTGAGTGTGCTTCCCGGAACGCGTGGCTGCAGCACAGCCGCTGAGCCCACGTTCTAGAGCCTGTGCTCCACGACAAGAGAAGGCCCCACGCTCAGAAGCCCGAGCACCGCAGCAAAGAATAGCCCCTGCTCAGTCGCGTCCAGCTCTGTGCAACCCCACGGACTGCAGCCCCCCAGGCTCCTCTGTCCATGGAATTTTCCAGGCAAGAATTTTGGAGTCAGTTGCCATTTCCTACTCCAGGGGGTCTTCCTGACCCAGGGATAGAACATGCATCTCTTGTGCCTCCTGCTTTTAGCAGGCGGGTTAGCATTGTGCCACCTGGGAACCCCCATACCCTCACTAGAACTGGTGAAAGGAAAAAGATCGACAGTTCCCAATGCTGATCAGGGTGCAGAGAAACGGAAACTCTTAGACACTGGCAGCCGGTAAGTAAAATGCCCCAGCTGCTTTGGCAAGTAATTTGGTAGCTTATTATGTAGTTAAATGTTTACCTATCCCATGATTTAGTCACTGAACTTCTGGGTATATATCCCAGAGAAATGAAAACATGTATCTACCTCAATGAATGTGTGTGGAGACTTCCCAGGTGGTCCAGTGGTTCGGAATCGCCTGCCAGTGCAGGCATGCGGGTGTGATTCCTGGCCTGGGAAGACTCCACATGCTGTGGAACAACTAAGCCCAGGAGTCACAAGTACTGAGCCACATACTACAAGTACTGAAACCCGTGCACGCCTGGAGCCCGTGTTTCACAAGAAGGGAAGCCACTGCAAAGAGAAGTCCGCGCACCACACTGGAGAAAAACCCATGTGCAGCAACGAAGACCCAGTGCCGCCAAACATGAAGAAAGAAATGTACGTGGGCGTGCATAGCAGCGTTGTTCATAACAGCCCCAGTCTGAAAGCAACCCGAACGTTCATCACAGATGAGTGAACAAATTGCGGTATGGATTACCACTCAGTAATTCAAAAGGAGCTTCAATAGTGTGGATAAATCTACATCAATCATAAACAAATTACATATAATGTAGATAAATCTCAAAACGTGTATGTGAATGATGCAAAGGAATATGCACTGTAGAATTCCATTCACATAAGATTCTAAAACCTGCAGCCCTTATATTCACAGCGACAGAGCAGTGGCTGCGTAAGAGTGGGATGAGGGGAGGAAACAGGGGTGTGGGGACTGCCAGGAGGCGGGATGGGCCTGTGCTGCGTGACGGGGACATCCACACGACGAGTGTGTGCTGGTGAGCAGGCAGACGCATTCGTCAGCTCATCAAACATGGTACTTTAAGTCTGTGCATTTTCTTATAAGTAAATTATGCCTCGATGATTTGATTAATACCAAGTTTTAACACACGTGTTTTCTAAAAATAAAATGTACAATACTCTGTAACTCAAAAACAACAAGAACATTCCTTTCACAGAAGCTGCTGATTGAAGTCTATGAGTCTTTCTGTCTGGGCACAAATAAGGATATAAAGTGAGGAAGTGAAGTCACTCAGTCAGGTTCGACTCTTTGTGACCCCATGGACGGAGGAGCCTACCAGGAACCTATCAGGCTCCTCCGTCCATGGGATGGAGATCCTATAAGGATACAGGATCTCACCTAGTCAAGATTTCATTGCTTGTGTTTAAATCAGATCTATCCTCTTAAGACTGTGGGACCTTATGCCTTCATTCTATTACCCTCCTGACCCCTCTGGGTGTGTGTGTGTGTGTGTGTGTGTGTGTGTGTGTGTGTGTGTCTGCGTGTGTCTCTGTGTATGTTTCCATAAGCAACAGATAGCCAGTTATCGGTCAAAGATGGTCAGTGGACAACTCTCCTGACACGGAGACAGGCTATACTTTGAGCTCTGAAGTGACAAACTGAAATCATTTCATTTCAAGGCCTGTGTTTTGTGTGAACCATGGTAGGTACCCAACAACCGTTACTGAATGAATGAGTGACTGAATAAGTGAACAGGTCAGTCCTCATCCTTCACTCGCTATAAACATTTTATTTAGTGGGCACCAAAACTTCTGCCTGGCTTCAACATCCCTTGCCACTTACTCTATGTAAGCATAAAATACAAATAAAGCATGAGCAAAAAAAAAAAAAAAAAAGAAACACTGAGAGTAATCAAGAAGACGTATATATGACCAGGGAAAATCAGAGACAGCATCTAAGAGGATATTTTCTCTCCTTTCCCCGGACACTTGTTTACAACCAAATGTTTTCTGATTCAAAGAGAAAACCGCTGGGACTTCTATGGTGCTCCAGCGGTTAAGATGTCGCCTTGTAATGCCGTGGGTGGGGTTCCGCCCCTGGTGGGGGAGCTAAGATCCTACAGGCCTTGGGGCCAAAACAAGCAGAACGTAAGATGGAAGCAATATTGTAACAAATCCAATAAAGAGGTTTTAAAAATGGTTCACATAAAAAAGTTTTTTAAAAAGTTGCTTAGTATTTCTAATTAAAAAGTAATATAGGCCATGAAATTCTGGCTTTGATCCTGGATAGATAGGGGGGGGCATGATAGGATACAAATTTGCATATGAATATGAATGATTCTGTATCAATGTTAAATTTCCTGATTTCAGTAACTTTGCTGTGGTTGGGTAAGAGGATACCCTAGGTCTTAGAAAATACATGCTGAAAGACTTCAGGGTAAAGAGAAAAAAGTACTAACAAGTCCATCATAAATAGTGTGGGAAATAAAAGGAAAGTCTACAGAACACGAAAACCACCCACAACGCCATCACCCAGGAAAAAGGCAGTTTTGGAGACACATAGTTTTCATTTCTCATTTGCCTACATCACTCAATAGCCTTAGGAAAGTTTTCGCAGTGGTTGGAGAGTTCCGTCACCCGTTTGACCGTGTGCCTATTATTACACGCTGTAACTGTCCCAACATCTGCACTACTGAAATTACACGGTGATAGCCTGTCGTAGGTTCCCCTGTCCTAAGAGACTAGCATTTCCGTATGATGTTAAGAATGAGGAAGGGAGGTCGGCCTGCATCACAGGGCTAATGGATTGATTGGTTAGATGGGGGGAGGCCAGTGGTGCCTTGAAAGAGGCACCAGTCCGCTGTTTGAGTGAGGCCCCCACAGAAAGGTGGCCACAGCCCACCTCTGTCTTGCCCAAAGCTGCGTCTGTCACGACGCTCATAGGGAGACAGCGGCTACCCTTCACACTCACCTAGCTTTCTCTGTTCAAAACTCACCGTATGTCTGTTCGGAGGAGAATGAATTCTCACGAAATTTGGTCATCTTTTTGTTGTGGTTGCCATATAGCATGTTTGGAATCTTATCTAACCAGGGGTGGAAGCTGTGCCCCCTGCATTGAATCGGAAGCACAGAGTCTTAACCACTGGACCACCAAGAAGCCCCTGCTCACCGCTTTCTAACCCCACGGCAAGCGGGACGTGTGTTAGTACTGACCTAGGGAAAGCTGGAAGCCCACGCTGTCCAATAGGATGGCCGTGATGAAAAATGTTCTTTATCCACGCTGTCCAACCCAGTAGCCGACAGCCATGTATGACAAGTGTGCTTTCAAGATGTGGCAGCTGCGAGTGAGGAAATGGAAGCTTTAACTCTATTTAAGAAATTTTAAAATTTAAACAGCCGTACGTGCTGTGCGGTTGCTGTGTTGGACAGTGAGCAGTATGGCCACGAAAGGTGTGGTTCCTGGGCCTGCAAGCTTGTTAGAAGAGGGGAGTCTCAGGCCCTGCCCCGGCTTGCTGAGTCAGAACCGGCACTAACGAGACCCCAGGAGACTCACGCGCTCGGTCAGTTCTGAGTTAAGTCGCCCTGTATCCAGAAGGAGACAAGTCAGCAAGTCCTCAACATCACCTTGTGGAGAGGCCTGAGCTGGGAGCTGTGGGGTGAGAGGAGATGGGAGAACACTTGGAGATTCTCCTCTTTGTACACTTTGCTGGTTCGATTTGGATTCAACACGTGTGAACGGCTTTTAAGATTTGTAACACAGTCAAGATGAACAGGAAGGTGGAATCACCCGCGCAGGCTGAATACAGTGAACTCTACTGGCTCCAGAGCTAGCACATGGGACGGGAACGGCACTGTCTTCTGACGGGAGGGACGGACTTGAACTCAAGGACAGAGGCACGCACCACACAGGAGTGGGGGCTCCCTGCCGCTCTCTCATCCCAAGAAGACCCTCCGTATTTAGTATAAATTTAATTAATTGCACTTCTTGACACCCTGCCTGCCATCCAAGAGCGGTTAATGAAATTCACCCTTTCTGAGCCAACAACCTAACCATCAGGATTGGTTGGCATCCAGAAGATAAATATTGCCTGTGTAACTGAACTGAAGCAAGTGCTTATGTGAATTCTGAGTTTAATGAGGTTTTCCAACTAAAGAACACATTTCTCTTCCACAGATGCTAATCCACAAAGAGAAAAAAATCCTAGGAAAAAGTAACTGAAAAATTCCTGACCTTGGGGGTGGGGATAGAAGTTGAGAAAAAGAAATATTAAAACTTAATCAATATGATCCTCTTAAAAGTACTCATCAGAAAAAGATTATTAGCTATATCAAATAATAGAGATTTCTTTCTTATTATTTTCTTCTTATTATTATCTTTTTATTACTATCTTATTGTTATCTTATTATTTTCTTTCTTATTATTAGCTATATCAAATAATAGAGAGATTTCTTTGGTTGTAAATTATATCCCAGTGGCCTTCAAACTTTTGGGTTATACTATATAACATGAATGAAGAAGGCAATGGCACCCCACTCCAGTACTCTTGCCTGGAAAATCCCATGGACGGAGGAGCCTGGTAGGCTGTAGACCATGGGGTCGCTAAGAGTCGGAAACGACTGAGCGACTTCACTTTCACTTTTCATTTTCATGCATTGGAGAAGGCAATGGCAACCCACTCCAGTGTTCTTCCCTAGAGAATCCCAGGGATGGGGGAGCCTGGTGGGCTGCTGTCTATGGGGTTGCACAGAGTCGGACACGACTGAAGCGACTTAGCAGCAGCATATAACATGAAAATAATTTTACACACTGATACTCACACCACACTTATAACTTTACTAAACACAAAGGTTTATCCCTACCCTGTTTTCTATTTTATTGTACATTATTCTATATATTCTATCCTGTTTCAGTGTTTTGAAAGTGCTTGTTATCACCTGCAACACTAGCTTCATAACCTACTAAGTCAAGAACTGTAACTTGCAAAACACTTTTGAGATAAGAGAGGAAAAGGAGGAGAAGAGAAGTTGATTGATTGATCAACTGATTGATTCAAGAAAGAGAAAAAGGCAGATAAGCTATCCAAGAGACGGGGAGAAGGGTAGAGAATGTCAGAAATAGAAGAAAGAGAGAGAGGAAGAGTGATTGATCCCAATCCCTTCAGTCTGCCTTGCTCTGGTCAATGCCTGCCGACCCTAGGGGGTGTTCTCTCGCCCACAAGCCTGACCACATTCTCCTGCTCTGGGCTTTCATGCCCTCCCAGCATCCCCGATTCCCTTATTCTGCAGCCGATTACCTCTTAGTCACCTGAAAGCATTTTGGTTTTTGCACTAAGATCACCAAGTCCCCTGGTGGGGCCTCTGCCGGGTTTCTTCCATCCCTTTCTCCATGCTTCTGCTGATGGTCCCCTCTCCGCGCCTGCTTTCCCTTGACTGTCTCAGCTTCTCTTTGCCTCTATTTCTTCTCTCTCTTTGGCTCCTGACTGTGACTCTCCCCGTGACTGCCCACAGCCAGATCAATGCCAAACACTGTGGGTTCACAAATCCAACTGCACGAGCGCAGTGGAGGGTAAGCCGGTCACGTGAAGTTATGGGGCGCTGCTTCCGAAACCCTGAGCACCCCTAGACCTCGGAGAAGACCCCTGCAGACCACCAAGGCGGCCTGGCTTCCGTACTAAGACACCCTGGCCGGGGAGTTCTGTTGTCTGTGACTGTGAACAGAGCTGATGCGATCGTGGTATTCAAGAGAAAGGACAAATAACCAGAGAGGCTTCTGCAAATGGCAGCCTGTGGAAGGAAAAGTTTGTGAGGACACAGTGGCAGACTGTGGGTAGGAGTCTCCAGCAGGAAGCCCCGGTAGCAGGCTGGACCAGTGCCCACCCCGGGACAGCCGGGATCTAAACCACTGAGAGCAACAGAAGGAAGGCCAGGAGAGGAGCAGTGCTTTCAAAGAAGAACCTCAGGTTAGCATCTTGGCCTTCTTAGCCTGGGCCAGGGTTTTAAAACCCAAAAGAGCATGGGAATCCTGCGAGAGCTATTCCAAAGGTAACCCTGTGCCCACTCTTCAAAGCTCTTGAAACCTCAGAGCACACAGATGAAAATTAAATTACTCCAAGCAGGAAAAACACAGGAGAGGAGTTTTCTGAGGCTGCAGAGCTGAAGACTGGTTCGCATTCAGCCAGGAACAGCTTGCCAGCCTTGGCTGCTAGTTCCTTTTCTGCATCCCCGAAACAGGAAATTACATGAGGCCCCAAACACGCTCCCCTACAGCGCCGTGACGGGGCGCAGCTGTCCGGCAGCGTTTCCTGCATCCGGGCTCCGCACATGTGTGCATCGCCAGCACGTCTGCTGAGCACCTACCCTGGGCGAGGCTGGCCCACCGTGAGCACTGCGTTAGCCCTGCGTTAGCCCTGCGTGTGAGTCTAGCCCAGTGGAGGAGGGTTCTGGGCTTCGGGAGGAAAGGAGTGCCCTTCGCCCTCTGGCCAAATCCAGCACTCCGACTGCCTGTATATCGCTGCCTCTCCTCCTAAGGACCCTCCTACCTCTAACCCCAGCCCGGACCCCAGGACCAGCCTCTTTGGCTTGAGGCTCTCTCTACGGGCAGGCATTTTGACTCACTGATGTCTGTGTGTTTAAGAAGCTCCAGAATAGAAGGCAACACATCGAAATTAGTAAACATGGCTTTCTAGAAGACGTGAGGGTGTTCACATCTCATGAAGTGCTGGCCGGGGCGCTTTTTTCCCCCTGAACTCATCAATCCATTGCCTCGACCCTGTGTTTTGTTCACCGAAAGAGAAAGATGGGGAAAGAGAAAGACAAGAAGGGAGGGAAGAAGGAAGGAAAGAAGGAAAGATTGTGAAACACGAAGAAACAACAGGCCTTCCTTCTTTCCCAAAGTGGAAAACACTCTCTTTTTTTATGTTAGTGCCTGGCAGAGACTGTATGGTTGCAAATGTTACCCGGTACTAAACCAGATTAATTTCCCATTCAAGAAGAAAAGCAAGCAAATTGGGCTAAAGGAGGCGAATTGGGTTGCAGGGACCTATTATTTAGCACGTTTGAAATGAAAGCCAATAGTGCTATTGAAGTGCAGGCTGAGAGCTTTCCCTTCCTCTATCTAACGCCCGCCCACAGGTTGCCTGGCAACCGCATTACGGTGCTGAGAACACTCCCCAGTGATAACTGACCCTGCATTTCAATTTTTGTGCTGATGCTTAAGTGGGACAAATAAATACATAAACACCATCGCCCTGAGACAGTACTCATCTCGACTAAAGAGCTGCATGTGTAGGTTACAGCATGACAAATAGAGGGGTTAAGAAAAAATCGGTGAAGTCTTTCTCTTTTCAGGAAGATGTTGCTTAAAAATTAGGAACACTCTGGGTGGGCGTGTGGAAAAACCTAGTCAAACGGTGGAATGAAGTTAAGAACGGATGATGAATTTCACCAAAAGATTTTTAACATCTATAGTACATAAAGAATTAAATGTTAATTTTTATGATCCCTGAATTGGAATAGTTCTTCCAGAACTAGGAAATAACACTAGATGTGGTATGCTAAATGGACCTGGTGGGCCACGTATGAACCTAACAAGACCGTCACGTGCAGGAAATGCAGTCCTTGGCGTGCGCGGCAGAAAACCAGAGGCAGGTTAAGTGGGAGGGTTTCACATCCTCATGTACATGCTGTTCTGTGTTTTGAATAAAAGACTTTGAAGGGAACAGTCTCCATCGCTCTTCAGTGACAACTTTGAAAGATGTGTCCCCTGTAGTTACTTACGTGTTCCTAATCTGGGGGCTAAGAATGTTTTTGCCATTTCTGATGATCCCCTCCTTCCAGTCCGTCGTGAAGATGAAAACAAGGCCTGGCATACCACTTATCACGTGAGCATGTAGCAATATTTTTGCCTGGAAACTTAAACTCTTACCTGAAAGCACTCTTATGTACTTAGCCAAACAAACAAAGATTTAGGATTCAAATTCTGGCTCCCCAGCTTATCGGCGGTGGGACCCAGTGAGTAGCTGGCCGTCTGATGTCTTCGTCGGTAAGGAGGATGCCACTAATAATAATCACCGCCCTGAAGAGTCGTGGGCTGAGAGCCCGCACATAATGCTGGTGCGCGGTCAGTGCTCAGTTCCAGCTGCTATTCCTGGTGGCCACGCCTATGCACACGCTCACTTGCTTCAGTCCTGTCTGACTCTCTGTGACCCCCATGGACTATAGCCCGCCAGGCTCTTCTGTCCATAGGATTCTCCGGGTGCGAAAACTGGAGTGGGTTTGCCACGCCTTCCTCCAGTGGATCTTCCCCACCCAGGGATTGAACCTGTGTCTCTTGCGGGTTCTTTACCGCTAGTGCCACCTGGGAAGTCCACTCTTGGCTATGCAGCGTGGTACTATGAATGCAGAGGCTTTGACCTATTGCCATATCTGCCCTCCCTGGCGATGAAGGAATTATTCTCCTAGCTTCTAGGGATACTGCTCTGAGACAGCCAACACCTCTGAACTTCCTTTGAAGACTCCCTCAGCTAAAGATCCCTACCTAGCCTGAATCATGTGAACTTTCTGGGGCAGTCTAGAATCAGTGAGCAATCCCCCTGGGGATATAAAGGTCCAGCCCCGCCACTCCAATTCAGGACAGCTGGGGAGGGCCACTGCTGATCCAGAGTACTCCATGGGGTTCCCTGAGGCCTTCAGTGGGCCTGTAACGGAGCAGGACTCCATGGGGCCTTCCCAGGATAGAGTTTCCCCCACCCACACCCATGTCCTCCACCTGCCTATTGTCTGTAGAAAAACGTTAACCAAAGGATAAATTCAATCAGAGAATGAAAAAATGCAAAAGCAAAGAAAAGCAGTCAAACGGGACAAAATAATAATAGCTGAGTCATTCAATGGGCTTTTCTGGTGGCTCAGTGGCAAAGAATCTGCCTGCAATGCGGAAGACACAGGAGAGGCGGGTTCAATCCCTGGGTCAGGAAGACCCCCTGGAGGAGGGCATGGCCACCCACCGCAGTATTTTTGTCTGGAGAATCCCGTGGACAGAGGAGTCTGGTGGGCTACAGTCCACAGGGTCACAAAGAGTCGGATATGATTCAAGCAACTGAACACAGCGGCAGGGCAGGAGTTGTTCAACAAAGGCAAAGGTCTTTAGCTCCTTCTCAAGGGCTACAGATAATATCCTGAGTCACGTTCTTTGAGCAGCTTTACAGATACAGAAGCTTCCACCACGTAGAAGTTAACATGATGACCTGGCTGTAGCCATGACCTAAGCTGCTTTATCTTACACAGCTCCGAGAACTGGACTCCAGGAATGAGAACAAACCAACCCGGGAACTGAAGGTTATCTGCACTTGAAACAATCAAGGTGATGTGATCAGACCACTGCAGGATCAATTTCAAGACGACTGCACATAATTCCCACCCCCAGCCCTGAAACTCCCCCTTTAAAGCTCTTGACCCCTGATTGGCAGTGGGCTCTGGGACATGAATCTACATTCTCCCCAGGTTGTCAGCTTCCTAAATGAAGCAACCTTTCCCTAGCTACCAAGCCTTGTCTCTTGAGCATCAACTTTGGAGGGGCGAGCGGCCAGACCTGGGTTGGGAGCCCACCTACATCCCAGTTCAGCTGCTCCCTCTGCCTCATCCTGCCTCCTTCTGTCCCTTTCTGCAGCTGCTGATTTCAAGGTCTCCACCTAAGAAATACCCTGCACGCCAATGCGCATCTCAGAGTCTGCTTCCTGGGGACGAAACTTCATAAATATATTCAGGAGGAGTTTTAGCAATCGTGGTGTAATTATCTGTGAAAAGAGTAGGTTACCCAGCTCAGCGTAGGGCATGATCTCAACTAGGACAGACTATCTGTCTACAGAGTCTGGGAAGCACACCAAGGTTAGCAATGCTTCTTTTTGTCTGACAGGATTAGAGATGATTTCTACGTTATTGATATCCTTCTGTGCTTTCCAAGTTTCCCTCAAGGACCGAACTACTTTTTCTGTGGGGCAGGGATGGCTTATCCCAGGACTGTTTGCCCCAGTGGCTGAGCTTTCAGACGGTCACGAGTAATGACGATCTAGAATGTTCCTTCTCACCATGACCCGGCAGCTCATTGCCAGGTTTCCAACGACTGGGACCTGAGGATCTCAAGCTTTCGCTAAGGA
Organism: Capricornis sumatraensis; assembly: GCF_032405125.1. Taxonomy (NCBI): domain Eukaryota; kingdom Metazoa; phylum Chordata; class Mammalia; order Artiodactyla; family Bovidae; genus Capricornis; species Capricornis sumatraensis. Next base: position 259,726,075 of record NC_091069.1, on the reverse strand, counting down.
ATCTTTTCTTCAAGTCTCTCAGACATCACTCTGAAAAGCCTGAATCAGAGGTAAGATTTGTGAATGTCACAGAGCTATAACTTAGATCTCGATGATGTTATCTGAAGGGCAAGACATGAACTCTGACTTCAGTCTGGTCGGAAAACGCAAGAGACAGCAGACATGAGACGAGTCAGTGTTGTGTCACCATAAACGAGAACAGTGAAGGCCAGGGAAAGGGGCTTGCCTACAGGCTGCAGTTGTCAGAAAGGGGCTCTGTGGGGGAAGCAGGTCTTGACTGCGTCTTCAAGGAGTAAAATCCAGCGAAGCAGAAGGCAACGGTGAGGTCGTTCTGGATAAGGGCAGCGGCCAAAGCACAGAGGGAAGCAAGGGTTGGGTTTTTCCGCAAGTAAGTTGCATGCCGCCTCCTTACCGGAGCTGAGGATGCACTTGGAAAATGAGAAGATATGGTTGGACCGACATCGTGGGCGAGACTGTGGGAGGGAAGCCAAGCAGTGAAGTCCAGACTTCCTCTTCAGGTGAAACGAGTACTCTGAGGGCTCCTGGCTAGTTGAAGGTGGTCTATTAAACAGCTTTTTCTGACTGTCTTTTGCAGGGTGACGCCCAGAAGGGAGAACGAGATGGAAGCGTCTGGTGGAGGCTGTGGTCTCCAGCTCAGGGTGCCTGGCCCAGCCTGCGGTGGGCGCCGGCAGTAGCTGACACCCTGAATTTGGATGCAGCGACTCTGATTTTCTTTTGCTGATGAAACCAGCCATATCTACACGAATAGCTACGTCACTCCCTCCTAGAAACTCTTCTTTAATATCGTTCTACGTCTTACCTTCCAGCACTCCACCGACAGTGACCCCGCTGCCAAAGAGTAAAAGAAGCAGAAACAGATGAGGGCTGAGCCAGAAACCCTCAGGCATGAGAGCTACCCCTGGGGCTGGGCCCTCCCTGGCTTCTGCTCGGTTGAACAAATAAGACCTGTAACAATTCTGCCCAGAGTGATCCGGAATGACACTGGAACTTCCCTCATTTTATGGCCTCCATTGAATGCATGAGTGGAGAGATAGGGGAGGCCATAAAATCATATATGGGGTTTCCTGATCCCACGTTCAGCTCATCAGATTAGAATCAAGCAACATTCACGGATGGCTTACTACTTGGCAGGTAGTTTGCACGCCCCTCACTTAATGCTCAGTACTCTCTGAGGTCGATATTTGCATCTCCATTTTGCAAACAATTGGCATTTTATAGACATTCATCTCTATTCACCAACACAATCTGTTTTCTCAGGACTTTTATTTTTGAAACAAACAAGCAATCCCTTCTTCTCTTTATCTCAGTACATGTAAAGGGTAGGGTTAGATCACAGGGCCTGGCTCTACAGTTGACTGTGGAACAGCTGTTCACTAACTGGGCACTTTTTCCATGCATGGTAATTTTTTTTTTAATTGGAGGGTAATTGCTTTACAACGTTGCGCTAGTTTCTGCCGTAGAGCAAAATGAATCAGCCATATGTGTGTAGCTATCCCCTCCCTTAGAACTGCTGCTTTTGAACTGTGGTGCTGGAGAAGACTCTTCAGAGTCCCTTGGACACTAAGGAGATCAAACCAGTCAATCCTAAAGGAAATCAGTCCTGAATAGTCATTGGAAGGACTGATGCTGAAGCTGAAACTCCAATACTTTGGCCATCTGATGCGAAGAGCTGACTCATTGGAAAAGACCCTGATGCTGGGAAAGATTGAGGGCAAGAGCAGAAGGGGGTGACAAACGATGAGATGGTTGTGTGGCATCACCGACTCAGTGGACAGGTTGTTTAGTCTCTAAGTCGTGTCCAACTCTTTTGCAAGCCCATGGAGCCTGCCAGGCTCCTCTGTCCACGGGATTTCCTAGGCAAGAATACTGGAGTGAGCTGCCATTTCCTTCTCCAGGTGATCCTCCCGACTCAGGAATCAAACCCACAGCTCTTACCACCCTCCTGCATTGCAGGCGGGTTCTTTACCGCTGAGCCTCAGGGGATCAATGCATGCGAGTTTGAGCAAACTCTGGGAGACAGTGAAGGACAGGGAAGCCTGGTGTGCAGCCCATGGAGTCTCAGAGTCAGACACGACTTGGTGACTGAGGAGCAGCAAACAGCAAACCCCCTCCCTGGTGAGCCCCCCTTCCCCCACCCCACCCCTCTAGGTCATCAGAGAGCGCGGGCTGAGCTCCCTGTACTCCACAGCAGCGGCCCGCCGGCTGTCCGCGTTACTCATGGTCGTGCGTGTATGGCAGCACGCATGGTGCTTAAACTGGGGCCCCTGGGGAAGGAAGTAAAGCCAGGTAGAGGCCATCACTGCCAACAGTTAGAGAAACACTCAACGCACAGAATAACACTATGGAGCAGTTGGAGGAGGTATGTGAAGGGATCTGATGAAGCTACCTCTAGGAGGATTCCCCTTCCAAATTCCAGATCAACGGATATTTCCTAAACTCCAAACATCGGAAACAAGCAAGCCATCTGTGTCTGCACTTCTGCTGCTATTGTCCCCCTGCTCAGTGGAAACCTGTCTTCCTCATTATCGCCTCCCTTTCCATTGCCCTTTGCATTGACCTATTTCTGGTCCTTCTGCTTCCCTACCTGGACTTTTCCTGTAACCTCTGGGCGGGTGTCCCAGGAGGGATGGCTGGGCTCCTCCAGTCCAGTTTTGTTAACCCCTGCCAGACTCACCTGGCATCCCTGGTGGCTCAGAGGGTAAAGGGTCTGCCTGCAATGTGGGAGACCCGGGCTTGACCCCTGCGTCGGGAAGATCCCCTGGAGAAGGAAATGGCACCCCACTCCAGTATCCTTGCCTGGAGAATCCCATGGATGGAGGAGACTGGTAGGCTACAGTCCACGGGGTCGCAAAGAGCGACGTGACTGAGCGACTTCACTTCCACTTTCAGACTCCCCTTGGCAAAATGCTACCTGTGGGATTGTGCTCTCCTGCTCACAGCCGTTCTGCGGCTCCTGCTGTCTATTGGAGAAAGTCGAATCATCTTACATTGTCATTCAAGTCCTTCCAAAATCTGACCCCAGCTCCATTTCCAGTGTGACCAACAAGCACTGTTTCTCTTTCACCTAGGGTAGCCGCTTCCTGCTTCCCACCAGACCACACCTGTTTCTGCCTCTGACTCAGCTCCACTTGTGTCTCCCGTCCTGGGAAAGTCAAGCATCACAGCTTGTTTTCAGAGCCACTCTGGTCTCACAGCATCTCACCGGGTCTTCCTCACACTCCTCCTCGAGTTGCTGTTGAGTGTTCTTCTATATACTTGGTAACTCAACGGCAAGCAATTTGGGATCACTGATTGCATCTGCCAGACGTTACTGTCCTCCCTAGAGCCGCCAGTTTAGAGCTATACACACAGTAAGTGTCTAGTTAATAATAGCTGTGGAACAAAAAAATGCAGAGTTAAACTCTGTCATCTGAAAGCAAACGTCCCCTTTACCATTTCCTAATTTTCGTGCTCAATTCTGCAACATCCTCATTGCGTGACTTCTGGATTTTGCCATCTCTGAGTACCTCAGTTACAGGGCAAGCCTCTTTTTTTTTTTTAGTGTAGAAAACCTTTGGGCGGCACTGGGTCTTCACTGCTGTGGGTGGACTTTCTCTAGGTGCAGTGGACTTTCTCAGGCTTCTTGCTGCAGTGCCTTCTCTTGCTTTGTCTTCTGAGCTCTAGAATGCAGGCTCAGGAGCCGTGGCTGCAGGAGGCTTAGCTGCCCTTCAGCATGTGGAATCTTCCCAGACCAGGGATCAAACCAGTGTCCCCTGCACTGGCAGATGGATCCTTTACCCCTAGTCCACCGGGGGGTCCTGGCCTGCAACTCTGAATGTAAAAAACCTTACACTCTAAGTCGCTGCTGTCCCAAGGACTGTCCTACATCTGCGTACCTGGGCTCTCGGGCTTGGTAACCAGGAGCCCCGTGTGGCCACTGAGCACTTGGAATGTGCTAGGGCAACTGAATTCTCCCACCCGACACAGCAGGGCTGGTCTCAAGAAACCAGCTCTGACCTAAGGGCTCTGCTTGAAGTAGTCTCCCAAGACCCCTATTTGTTTCATTACATGTGTTTTCCTGTTTTAGGTTCAAGGAAGAATTTTCTAAAAGTTAATACAAATATCTATCATTATTCGTGTCAGTGAAGGTAGGCATGACAAAAATAAATGATGTTCCCTCATAAGCCGTAGGTTAGACAAATATGCCCATCCCCCCCAAACTGTACCCATCCAAAAGTGGATGACAGAAATTAACACACTATTGTAAGTCAGCTGTCTACACTCCAACAAAAATCAATGTAAACATTTTTTTAATGCAGAAACACGTGGTCAAGTTGGCAAATGTCAACTTCAGCTCTGAACAAAAGTAACAGATAACATGTACTAAAGGTTTACAGTTGCTGGGGGCAATGTGTATACATCACAGCAGACACACGACAACTCTTGGAGGCAGGTCCTATTACCATCCCCATTTCTCAGATGAGGAAACAGAGGCCCGAGAGGTCACAGGGTATGTCCAGACCCAGGGAGCAGGTGCAGTGCAGAGCCAGGATTTGCACCGGGGCCAGTCTGGGTGGACTCCGGGAGTCGGTGATGGACAGGGAGGCCTGGCGTGCTGCGGTCCATGGGATCACAGAGTCGGACACGACTGAGTGACTGAACTGAACTGAACTGATTCTAACTGCAGCGCCTGGGCACCTGACTGCTCTGCTGCTGTCCTGCCGAGCCACATCGGAGGTGTTCCTAGTCATCCCTTCATTCAAGCTGAAGACACAGCGAGCTCTAGCTGGCCCTGTGTACCAGGCCATGGGGCTGCAGAGGGCTCGCTGGAGCCCAGGACTGGAGGCACTCAGTCACGGGGCCCCGTCCTCCACCACCAGGCGTGCTCTGAGAGCCTTATCGCCTTCACGGCAGGGAAGGGTCCCTGTGAAGACGACCAGTGAGCAGAAGGATCCGCGTCAGGTGAGGGTTAGCAACGCATTTCTCAGAATATTGGCTTCGACACCGAGTCTTACAGAATGAATTGAAACTGAAGAGAATTAAAAGGTAAGCCCAGGGCCATTTCAAGGCCCTCCAATTTAGCCTCAGCCTCTTTGACAATTCAACCCCCCCACTTCCCCAGTGGCCCACCTGGAACGTCCTGTCTCTCAGGAACACCCTGTCCCAAGTCTGCACCTGCCGAGCTTCTTCAGAGTCCTCTCCCAGGGTTCTGCCCCTCACGGCGTGCACCTCCGGCCACAAGGAGCAGCGTCATCTGGGGGGCATGTTACACGCGCAGCGTCTCAGGCTCTCCTCCAGACCTGCTGGATGGGAATGTGCACCTTAGCGAGATGCCCTGGTGATGCCCATCCCCATCAGAGTCCGAGATGCACTCACACAGCTGGCACCCCGCCCCCTGAGCTGCCTGGGAGCGCCTGTGTCTCCCTGGTCTTCAGTCCATGAGGCTGCGGCCTCTGCCTCCTCCCTGGATTCCTGGGGACAGCTGTGGTGTCCTAATTCTCTTGGTTGCTCCAGGGCCCATGGGCTTCCTTGGTAGCTCAGCTGGTAAAGAATCTGCCTGCAGTGCAGGAGACCCCAGTTCCATTCCTGGGTCAGGAAGATCTCTTGGAGAAGGGACAGGCTACCCACTCCCATATTCTTGGGCTTCCCTGGTGGCTCAGCAGGAAAAGAATCCGCATGCAATGTGGGAGACCTGGGTTCGGTCCCTGGGTCAGGAAGATCCCCTGGAGGAGGGCATGGCCACCCACTCCAGTACTATTGCCTGGAGAATCCCCATGGACAGCCTGGCAGGCTACAGTCCACGGGGCCGCAAAGAGGCAGACGCTACTGAGCGACTAAGCGCAGCACCGCTCCAGGGCCTGTAACGCTTCTGGGCAGGCGCCAGCTGAACACGTGAGTGAGCGGCTCTGAAGGAACGTGGCTGTGCTCCGAGAGGTTGGCCCGGACGCCGTCTGGAGCGCTGTCCTTGGCCTCTCTCCCTCCCAGCCGCCCGTGGCCACCACCTGGGCAGGCGAGTGGGCTCCCCCGGCCCGCCGCACCTCCGCCTCTAGGCCGGAGCCCGGCCAGGGGCTCGCGAGCCTTCTGCTTTCAGCCGCCTCGCCACAGAGCCCGGCAGGAAAGCCCCAGCAAACAAGGGCGGGCCCTCGGCACTGTAGCCTCAACAAAAGCGGGGTGCTTCCTGTGGGGCGCGGCCCGAGGCCTCCCCCCGCGGGGGTCCCCGGCGCTCAGGAAGCCGGCCGCTCCCTGTCTCCGGGGTTTGTGCGGGCGCGGAGGGCACACCCTGCCCTGGGGACCGCTTCAGAGGCGGCGGCCGCTGCAAGCAGGGGGCCGCAAGCCGCAGGAGGGGCTGCGAGCCGCTTCCTGCTGCTCCTGGAGACGCTCCGTGGGCCTCGCGTCCGGCCTCCAGGGAGGCGCCGCGGTCCCGGGAACCTGGGCAAGGCGCTTTCCCTCGTACGGATGTCTTTCTCCTGTACGTAGTTGGCGTTCTGCTTTGCTCGGAGCATTTTTGGTAGCACCCGAGGTTGGGTAACACCCAGGGCTTGGCCAACCCCGTCGTGCTCTTTTCTCCGCTTGTAACATGTGTGACCACAAAGCCACTGCGGGCATCACGTGGGTCGCTCAGCGGCTCGGACGGAGACACGCCTCTGGCTTCCCCGGGACGGCGGGGCTTCGCCTTCACCCTTTCCTGTCGGTCACTGGCCGTCAGGAGGAAAGGACTGGAGGAAAGAAGGAACTGCCCACTTCCTTTAAGAAGCTGTAAAGCAAATGGCTTTTCCACTTTTAAAGCTTTCAAAAGGATTTTATGCCCACTGTGGAAAAACCAAATACCACAATACAGTTACTATCTCACGATTTGTTAATATTTTGGTAAGTTTTTCCCTGAACACCTGCAGCCCTGGAATAATGTGAGCTTGGATGGAGGGTGACGAGGGATGAGCTGGTATCCACCTTCCAGGCCCCACCTTCACTTTAGGCCTCGGGGACCACACGAACCCTACAGCTGACGCAGTTTGGAATTCTGGCCCCTACTCACAACAGGAAGGTGGGTCTTATTGTATTCATAGAGTTGAACTAAACCTACATGCAATTTTGTCTGCTAGTCATTGTTTTTAAAAGAATATCAAAGTATTCCCTGATGTTAACTGGTTTTTTTTTTTTCCCCATTTTTCATTTGTCAGACAGGTTTAAATGAGATAATTAATTGTGGGAAGTTAGGAGATTACTAATCTGTCATAATAAGGTTTAAATGAGGTAATGTATATTCAGAGTGCTTAACCTGTAACCCTGCATAAACTTTTCATAAATAGTAGTTAGGCCATAGATTCTTGCTAAAATCTCATTTCAATGCCAGCATAATATTTCATTCTAAGGAGCATATTTAAACATCCTTTTGTTGTACTAAGCTTATTTCTAATTCTTCCCATTTGAAATTGTAGCACTGGTACAGATATCTTTGAATATAACTTTTATTCACTTTAAGGAAGCATTATCTCTTTAAAATGGATGACTACGTTGGATGATATGAGTATCTCCAAGGCTTTTTATTACATATCAGCAAATAATTTCCTGGTGATTGCACTAAATTTTTTCCAGCCTTAAGTGGGGTTACCTGTCTTTCTGCATCCTCCCTAGCAGTAAATTTTCATGTTTTTAAATCTGCCAATTTGATTTGTGAAAATTCAATTTCCTTGCTCTTTGATATTGCATTTTGAAAAGTTGCCAGTGAAAGCAAAACATTTTTTTTCATATTCATTAACCATTTGTATGGCCTCTTCCACAGTAAAACATAATTTAGCAATCAAATTTGCTAATAACGTTTGGGTTTTCCTTTTGTGTGTGGCGTTTCTCATGTCAAAACTCAGAAACAATCTCTTTCTACACACAGCTGGACAGGCTAAGAGTGAGACCATTTGGGATTTGATTAGAGGTGTCTTTAACTTGAAACACACACGAGTAAACATCTGGCAACTTCCCAGTCACTGTGTACACCATACAGTGGTCTGTCTTAAAATCAACTTTCACTGGAGTATAGTTGACTTACAGTGTTATGTTAGTTCCCCCTACACAGCAAAGTGAATCAGTTATACATACGCATATACCCACTCTTAGAGTTTCTTTTCCCGTGTAGATTATTACAGAGTATTGAGTGGAATTCCCTGTGCTACACAGTGTGTCCTTATTAGTGATCTGTGTGTAAATGCTGCTGCTGCTGCTGCTAAGTCGCTTCAGTCGTGTCTGACTCTGTGTGACCCCATGGGCAGCAGCCCACCAGGCTCCCCCATCCTTGGGATTCTCCAGGCAAGAACACTGGAGTGGGTTGCCAAATCTATCCCTCCCCTCTTCCTGCTTGGAAACTGTAGGTTTGTTTTCTGCATCCGTACAGTGGTCTAAATGCAGGTTCCATTCAGGAGCCACGGGAGAGGAAGGGGTAGGCAACGGGCAAAGAGTCCAGGGAGCCGCGTGCATCCAGCAGGAAGGTGGGTGGCCATCCTGTCCTGTAGGGGGATGGTCAGCAGATAGGTCATCCTCTCTGTGTCCCAGGCGAGCATCAGAGCCCATGCCAGGCGCAGACAGGCTCAGAACCCAGAGGTAACACACCAGCTCCCCAGGGGCACCCGGGGATTGGCAGATCCCTGAGAGTGGGTGATGACAGGATGAGGCACATTGTTCGGGCGGGGGCCGCCAGTTCACACTGCCGCCTCTCACCAGCCCCTTTTTGCGGATGAGGACACCTCAGCTCAAACACGTTAAGTCGTCAAAGTTCACAGAGTAAGTGGCGGAGCAAAGATTCAACCTTGGGCCAATCGGACCCCAAAGCAGATGCTCTCAGCTACCAAACCGCACAGCTTCCCTTAAAAACATGTCTTCAGACATGAAAATGACGAGTTTACATGCGGAGAGCCTCAAAGAAAACTTTTGAGAGCAAAGCAATTTGACTTTTTATCCTCAAATTAAAATGACTATCTCCAGGCAAGAAGTCTCGTTTCCCTGAGAACTTGCCAAAGGATGGATGGAAGCATTTCTTGGCACGTCCCCTGCCTGGGTCTTACACTTCCGAGAGGGAAGCTGAGGTCAAGGGTCATCCTGGCTCCCGGAGAGCGACTTCCTCTTATCAGGACTCAGTTTTCTGTCCTGAAAAGGGGGCTCCAACTCTAAACCCTCCCTCGGAAAGTTGGTGACGTTGGCTGTGACAGTCCTTGGATGAAGAGAACACTCCTGGGGTGTATGGGATGGTTCCCCACACGCTGGGCAGCATCTGTCACTCACAGCGCCTGTTGATGAGCGATGGTTGAGATCACTGTGAAAGTCATTCGCAATTACAAAGCGGGATCTGCAATGTCTTGCCAAGAATGCTGCGTATCAATCCCAGCAAAGCTTTAACCACCAGAGTAGGCATTTTCCCCACCAGCCCTTCAACCCCTACAGTGCTGGGACGTGCAATAAACGGGGTTAGCTACAATCCACCACTTAAAAGCAATGAGTTGAGCTCTGAAGCGTGTATTTATGAAACATACATTTACAGAATTCATAGCCTGGTTTCTCATAGGGCTGACCTAATTTCTGGGAGGTACCGATCCATTATGCCATGTTGGTTCATATGATGGAGGTAATATTTCTCTCACTTCCAGTACTTGGGGAGCTATGAAAATATTCATCCCTCTGAGCTACAGAAATCAGTTTTCTTGTTCATGTTCTGTTAAAAGTGCCCAATGCTATTTGTCACAAAGGGATTGAGAAACACATCCTTCTGTCTCTGAATCCTAATCATGAGGGAGAGGCAAGGCGTATCGCACAGACCCCATGACTTCAGACCATGCTGTTTTTAATTTCCAACTTGTATCTAAAGTTGGGAACCAGTTTGACTACCTGGAGAGTTCAGAACGGTTAACTAGCTTTGCTTCCGCACGCAAGCTGGAGTTAACTGCTTCTGCCTGAATTAAGTAAACTCTGGCAGTGCTATCCAGACCTGGCATGACCAGATGGCAGTCGCCACACCTTGCCAGCTGCCAATCAGCGTTCAACAGCTGCCCTTGACCCTGGCTTCCGATTATCTGCTGGCTATGAATAGAAGCGGAGTGTCAGAAAAGGGAGCAAAGTACTTGAAGCCAGCAATTCAGGAAATCCATCTGATGGCAAAAGGACTGGCTCAATGCACTGAGCTGGTTTCAGGAAAACCTGAGAGTGGAAAAACATAAAGTCCAATGCTCGGTCATTCCAGCACCACCAGCAAGAAACCATGGATGCTCTTGTGAAATGAAGGACATTTCCAGATACATATGTTGTCATTTTGAAAACGTCACCTATCAGTGTTTGAAGTCCCCTGGATCTGGCAGATAGCAACTGCTAGAGTTTGTTCAGGAAACAGAGGAGCATATCCCAAATTCCGTGTCATGCTTTTCCCATGCAAAAAAATAGAATAACAGACCCCCCAAACTGGCAGTGGCTCACCATTCTGTTTCACAAAGTGTATCAAAACCTGTGTCAAACTTCACAGTAGAGCATTGGAGCGTTCTGTGGACCCAGAACTGGACTAGCTGATTCTAAAAGAGAGCGCTGGAAAGAGGATCTCCACGTGTTGTGGGGCTAAATATCTGTGTTTTCCAAAGATAAGAAATGAGGGTAGGGGAGCAGAAAAGGCAGTTTTAGAAACAAGACTGACATTTCTGCTGGTTGAGAGGGGAACCACGCCTTTTGAAGGAAATGGAAACACAGCCCAGCCAGAAAGGAATGAAGTGGAATAAAGAACCAGAAAATAGCTGAGTTTAAGCTCCAGAGAGGCTTTCACTAAACTGCTGCACAGCTAAGCGGCTGTGCTTTACTAAAGGTTAAGGCCACACCGGGGCAGTCCCGGGCGCCTCTCATCCGGGACAGCTGGACACGTCTTTCACGGCTGACAATGGGAGCGGGGGAGTGTGGGGACAGAACCAGCAACTGTGGGCTTGGCGGGGCTCCACCGAGCCGGAGGCGGGCCAGCTGGGCGAAGCCCGGCGTCCCAGAGCCCCCTCTGTCTCCCCCTGCAGAGTGGGTACCACCTGAGCTGCGGCCTGTGGGACCAGAGCAGCCATTCCAACGGCTGGGCTCGAAGAACTGTCTTTCAAAGTCAAGGACAGTGCAGAGGCCTCCCCCCGCCGTGTGAATATTCCGGTGGTCAAAAGACTGATACCAGCCACAAGGAATTCATAAGACTTTAAAAAGTAATTCGTATTTTGTTCCTTACCACGCTGTCCATATAGATTTGGGAACGAGGCATACTAAAGCTGTGAAACGAGTTATTTTTCCGTCTAGAGATGGATTGCAGGCCCCTGGCCACTCTGAAGCACAGACAGAACATGAGATGATAGAATCTGACTTCGGGGCTGACGGCTTGATTAGAAACTGCATTATTTATGCCCCGCTGGGATTGCTGCAGCTTTGGAGGCTTAAAACCACCTTCTGGGTCAGCTCTTCCCCTGATTTCAGGGTCACTGACCTCCTTTTCTGGATATAGGCCTCCACGGCAGGATTTGAAAGAGAATTAATTAATCCATTCTCTTGATCGCTTTTCATTAATTACTCCATCAAACTAACCTCAACCCAAATCGGGAGGCTGCCTTCTTCCCTCCCCTCACACAGGTCTTCCTTTTCTAGACGCTTCCATACTCATTTACTCCAAGCTTCAGGTCTAGGTGCGCTTACTGAGACACTGAGAAAAACCAGTGTTCTCTCAGCAGCGAAGGTGTCTCTCACAATCTGGTCCTCAAACAGCAAACGGGGAAACTGTGATCAACAGTAACTGCCAGAGCTTTCAGATTCTGAAGAATTTCCAGAATTGTACACATGTCTCTCAGGAAGTAGGCTTTCAAAATATTAGGAGGCTGCAGCCCCCAGACACACACACACACTGATCAGGCTGGTTTTTATCAGTTCAGCTTCTCTGAGGAGAGCCCATCCAAATCCACGGCCAAACTTTATTACTCTGGAAAACATTCCAATTCATGTGCAAGCTGTTGGTTAATAACGAGAATCAGAGAATGCTGGTGTCTGAAGGCGCCCTGGGGAAGCCCACGCATCAGAGTGTTTACATCAGGAATGGAGACCCGAGCTTTTAGAGCCCAGAACCCACACTCACAACGCCACTCTCGGTGGTTTCCATGAGGGTCTTAGTGGTATGAGCCTGTACCACCTTGAAAGTCTAAAATGGAGAAGTGCTGGTTACCTGAAAGCAAGTAAGGCGGGCCTTCCCTGGTGTGGCCCACCCTTTGCCTCGTTGATGGGGACTGATGGCTTGGCTGGCTGTGCTGTTCAAGGCTTTTGGCCTCTTGGTGGTTCATCACAACAGGGACGCACTATGGACTGACATCTAATTTTTCCATTTTGAGTTCCATCTCCACGTTCTACTCATTCCCAGAAACTTGGAGGTCACCTGAAATGGTGATCCCCAGCTCAGATCTCAAGAAGAAGCATCACCGACCAATTGCTTAGCTCACCTGGACGCAACTCTTTCTCTGCGAGCTGAAGGCTGCCGAAAGTGAGTAGAGCTGAAACGGGTTGATTCGCAGATCAGGGTTAAGTAGAGAGTCCAAACAGGAGGAGAAAGAGAGTAGAAGACTCATCACAGGAACTGGCTCCCGTGATGGGGAGGGCTCGGTGGGAGGAGATGAAGTCCACCGGGGAGGCTGTCAGGAGGGCTTGCATGAGCCGGAGCTGCCATGACAGGTGGAAACCTCGGCTGTGCTTCCAACAGAGCCAAGGCCACCCGAGTTATTGAGGACATTCTCCTTACTTAAAGGCAATTGATTACGGACTTGACTGCATCCGCAGAATGCCTCCAGCAACACCTAGACCAGCGTTTGAACGTCTAGGAGCTCTGCCTCGCCCAGGCGGTGTAGCACCGGCCGTCACAGGAGCCCTGCTCTCTGCTCTCTGCAGAGCAGTCCTGCCCAGCCGTTCCTCCGTTTGTGTTGGGCACGAAGCTGACAACAAGTGAACATGAATGAATGAATGAGTGAGTGGAGGAGGTCGTGACAGGGATGTGCGGCATGGGCCACGGCACCTCAACCTATCCTGGGGGGAGGGCAAATCACAGTGTCCCCAGGACCCTCACAAAGCCCCAGGGATGGGCATGATGGTCCAGCCTGCAGCTGGGCACGTCACCCCCAGCAGTTCTATACGAGCAAAAGAGGTGAGCTTCACACCGGGGACCTCACTGATCCGGGAGAACTCTTAAAGGACAAACAAGTACACCTGCGGAGAGGGTGGACACCCTTCCATGGATGGGAAGTCAGGGCAGGGGCAAGGCTCAGAGGAGGAATCACCAAGGCTTCCCACTGCCCCCCTCCACCCAAGCCTCTCGGGTCAGAGAGACTGAAGCCCTGAGAGCAGCCGCCGTGACCTGCTGCCCCCAAGGAAACGAAAGTCTTAAAAGAGCTAACTCTCTGGACCGTGAGAGCATTACGATGTGTGCTGAGAACCGTGGTAGATTCACTCTGGAGCTGGCGAAGCTTAAGCTGCAGGACTCCTCACTTGCAGGGGCCGCCACGGCTCCGAGCATCCCCCACGGGTACGGGAGGAAGCAGCAGTCCCGCAGGGCGCTGGCGTGTGGGGCTATTGCAGCGGGGGGCTCCCCTCTGTGCCCGGGTGACCATCCGGGGGCGACCAGCACTATCTCCACGCCCAGTCACCTGCCCCTTAGGAATTAAGGGGGTGAGTTACTTCATGAGAAGAGCAAGGCAGACGAATTTCCCCAAGTGTTAGTGACTAGTATTCTTTCAATCCCTTACACAGTATTTGGGCTTCACTAGTGGCTCAGCTGGTAAAGAATCCACCTGCAATGTGGGAGACCTGAGTACGATCCCTGGGTTGGGAAGATCCCCTGGAGGAGGGAAGGCTACCCACTCCATATTCTGGCCTGGAGAATTCCATCAACTGTACAGTCCTTGGGGTTGCAAAGAGTCAGACACAGCTAAGAGACTTTCACTTTCACTTTACTTTTCAGTTCAGTTCAGTCGCTCAGTGGTGTCCGACTCTTTGCAACCCCATGAATCGCAGCACACCAGGCCTCCCTGTCCATCACCATCTCCCAGAGTTCACTCAGACTCACATCCATCGAGTCCATAATGCTATCCAGCCATCTCATCCTCGGTCGTCCCCTTCTCCTCCTGCCCCCAATCCCTCCCAGCATCAAAGTCTTTTCCAATGAGTCAACACTTCACATGAGGTGGCCAAAGTACTGGAGCTTCAGCTTCAGCATCATTCCTTCCAAAGAAATCCCAGGGCTTATCTCCTTCAGAATGGACTGGTTGGATCTCCTTGCAGTCCAAGGGACTCTCAAGAGTCTTCTCCAACACCACACTTCAAAAGCATCAATTCTTCGGCTCTCAGCCCTCTTCACAGTCCAACTCTCACATCCATACATGACTACAGGAAAAACCATAGCCTTGACTAGACGGACCTTAGTCGGCAAAGTAATGTCTCTGCTTTTGAATATGCTATCTAGGTTGGTCATAACTTTTCTTCCAAAGAGTAAGCGTCTTTTAATTTCATGGCTGCAGTCACCATCTGCAGTGATTTTGGAGCCCAAAAAAATAAAGTCTGACACTGTTTCCACTGTTTCCCCATCTATTTCCCATGAAGTGATGGGGCCAGATGCCATGATCTTCATTTTCTGAATGTTGAGCTTTAAGCCAACTTTTTCACTCTCCTCTTTCACTTTCATCAAGAGGCTTTTTAGTTCTTCTTCACTTTCTGCCATAAGGGTGGTGTCATCTGCATATCTGAGGTTATCGATATTTCTCCCGGCAATCTTGATTCCAGCTTGTGTTTCTTCCAGTCCAGCGTTTCTCATGATGTACTCTGCATATAAGTTAAATAAGCAGGGTGACAATATACAGCCTTGATGTACTCCTGTTCCTATTTGGAACGAGTCTGTTGTTACATGTCCCGTTCTAACTGTTGCTTCCTGACCTGCATACAGATTTCTCAAGAGGCAGGTGAGGTGGTCTGGTATTCCCATCTCTTTCAGAATTTTCCACAGTTTATTCTGATCCACACAGTCAAAGGCTTTGGCATAGTCAATAAGGCAGAAATAGATGTTTTTCCGGAATTCTCTTGCTTTTTCCATGATCCAGCGGATGTTGGCAATTTGATCTCTGGTTCGTCTGCCTTTTCGAAAACCAGCTTGAACATCAGGAAGTTCACGGTTCATGTATTGCTGAAGCCTGGCTTGGAGAATTTTGAGCATTACTTTACTAACATGTGAGATGAGTGCAATTGTGCAGTAGTTTGAGCATTCTTTGGCATTGCCTTTCTTTGGGATTGGAATGAAAACTGACCGTTTCCAGTCCTGTGGCCACTGCTGAGTTTTCCAAATTTGCTGGCATATTGAGTGCAGCACTTTCATAACATCATCTTTCAGGACTTGAAATAGCTCAACTGGAATTCCATCACCTCCACTAGCTTTGTTCGTAGTGATGCTTTCTAAGGCCCACTTGACTTCACATTCTAGGATGTCTGGCTCTAGATGAGTGATCACACCATCGTGGTTATCCGGGTCGTGAAGATCTTTTTTGCACAGTTCTTCTGTGTATTCTTGCCACCTCTTCTTAATATCTTCTGCTTCTATTAGGTCCATACCATTTCTGTCCTTTATCGAGCCCATCTTTGCATGAAATGTTCCCTTGGTATCTCTAATTTTCTTGAAGAGATCTCTAGTCTTTCCCATTCTGTTCTTTTCCTCTATTTCTTTGCACTCATCGCTGAAGAAGGGTTTCTTATCTCTTCTTGCTATTCTTTGGAACTCTGCATTCAGATGCTTATATCTTTCCTTTTCTCCTTTGCTTTTCTCCTCTCTTCTTTTCACAGCTATTTGTAAGGCCTCCCCAGACAGCCATTTTGCTTTTTTGCATTTCTGTTCCATGGGGATGGTCACTTTACTTTTACATTACGCAGTATTTGAGTCAGTACAGGGTAAAGACTAGATGGTAAGTCCAGCTCTTAGATTCTCTCAGGAATGGAAATCTGACCTGCCAAGATGTTCATTTTCCCACTAAAATGAGTTATTATTCAGAGTTTTCTTGTAATCGGGATATGATGGGTAAAAAACAGTTGGTTTGTGGGCTTAGTGTTAAAAATAAAACATGATCCTGGTTATCCTAAACATCTTTCTCCCCATTTTAGTTCTAGATCCCACAGACTGGTTTCCAGCTAGCAAGAAAGTGAGAACGGAGTTGAGTGGGCAGAATTAAGAGAGAAAATGAGCAAAGGCAGGAACATTTAAGGCAAAGCTCAGTTGGTGCTCGTGGCTTCCAGAAAGCAGCCTAATGCTCTTCTCCACTGAATGAACTGTTCACATTTTTGCCTCCAATTACTGGAACAATTATGGGAGAAGGTCTAGCTCCATTTATTAGAACATGAATAGATGCCTCCACTAATACCAGGAGGACCTTTGGCCCAGCTACACTGAGTGCCTTCCGGGAATTATGAAATGTGCCTGCACTGTACGATCACGATCCCCAAAGTGGTCAGAATATTCAAAAAAGCATAAACTGTCTTTTTAGGTAAGGAGACAACAGCAAGGAGAAATAAACTCAAGAGGCAACAGTCAATTTCCAACTATTGTTCTCCTAAAGAGTCTAACACTGTAGTGTGTACTGTAAAGCTCTGTACTTGTGAAAAATGGGGGGGAAAGGGCATGATAGGTTGGAGTCAAAATACTTGCTGCCCCCAAAGATGACTCTCACTCGGTTAATTCAACAAACGTTTGCTTCTTGCTTTTGGAAAGTTTACGTGGTCCTGTTTCATATTGCAGCTCCCCTTAAAGGACGGGTAGGGAACCTGTTACTTGCTCTTACTCCCTCCTGCTGGAGCAGGGGCCCCAACAAAGCCTTGCCTGAATTTCTTGTCTGATCTCTTGCTATTAATAATTTCTATTGATTAAGGAAGCCAAGAGCCCTGGCGGGCACACTATTATCTGACTTTTTGATGATAGCTATTCTGATGGGTACGAAGTGGGATATCTTTGTGGAAAACCAAAGATTTGGAAAACGAAAGGTTTGTGCTTCTCTGGTGGCTGAGGGTGCTGAGCCGCTTTTCAGGTGCTTATTGTCCACTTGTACCTATTTTTTGGAGAAACAACTATTCAGAGCCTTTGCTCATCTTTTTGTTTGTCGTCTTCTTATTCAGTTGTAAGAGTCCTTTACATATTCTAGCTCTTAAGTCTCTTACCAAATATTCAGTTTGCAATAAAGTCCAAAAGCTTTAAATTTCAATAAGGTACAATTTATGTATCTTTTTTTCTTTTGTTGATTGTGGTTTTGGTGTCATATCTAAGAATCCAGTGCAAAATCCAAGATCAAGAAGATTCACCCCATGAATTCCCTGGTGGCTCAGATGGTAAACCACCTGCCTGCAAGGTGGGAGAGCCAGGTTCAATCCCTGGGTTGGGAAGATCCTCTGGAGAAGGAAATGGCAACCCACTCCAGTACTCTTGCCTGGAAAATCCCAGGGATGGAGGGGTGTGGTAGGCTACAGTCCATGGGGTCACAAAGAGTCGGACACGACTGAGTGACTTCGCTTTCACTTTTCTTCTGAAAGTTGTATAGCTGTGGCTTTACATTTAAGTCTCTATTTTGAGTTAATTTTTGTTTATGGTGGGAAGAAAAGATTCAGAGTCGTTCTCTTCCGTATGCCTATCCAGTTGACCTATAAGTTTATCCTAAGCCAGTACCACACTGTCTCAATTACTGTTGCTTTATAGTAAGTTTTGAAATTGAGAAGTGAGTCCTCCAACTTTGTTCTTCTTCCTAAAGATTATTTTGACTATTCAGGACTCGTGTGAATTTTAGGATCAGCTTGAAAATTTCTACAAAGAAGCCAATTAGGGTTCTGATAGGGATTGGACTGAGTCAGAGATAAATTTGATAAGCATTGCCTTCTTAATGACATTAAGTTTTCCAAGGGACTTCCTGGTTGTCCGGCGGTTAAGACTCTGCTTTCCAAAGCAGGGACATGGGTTCGATCCCTGGTCGGGGAACTAAGACCCCACATGCTCACATGCCAAAAGGTAACTAACGCCTGCACATCTCAGTTACTCAGCCCATGTGCTCTGGGACCACGCTCCACAACAAGAGACCCCCCTGTGCTGCAACCGGAGAAAGCCTGGGCGCCGAAACAAATATGCTTTGAATATGTTTCGAAATGCCCTTGTTAAATGTATCCCTAAGTATTCCATTCTATTTGATGCTACTGTAAATGGCTCTGTTTTTCAATTTCTTTTTCGGATTGTTCATTGCAAGTATATGTAAATACTCTTGAGCTTTGCATCATCTTTTGACGCAAAGATCCTGTATTCTGCAACATTCCTAAACTCTTTTATTAGTTCTGACCGTGATTTAGCGGACTCTGCAGAATTTTCTATGTACAAGATGTCATCTGCAAATAGTTTTATTTATTTATTCACAATATGTCTTTTATTTCATGTTCTCATTCCTATTATTCCTGACTTTTCTTGCCTCTGATATTTTTCACTGGGCTTATCATTACCAGACACACTGTTTGTTTACCTGTTTATAACTGCCCTTTCTGGCATATGAGCTCTCAGAAAGCAGGTGCTTCCTCTTTTCTGTTCACTGCCTTCCCAGATCTTCTAGAACAGAGCCTGGCACATAGTAGGTCCTGAACAAATGTTTACCTTCTCTGTTAGCTTTCAGGGTAAGTCCTCCAAAGGGACCTGACATCCTGACCTCAGCATGTTCTCAAGGCCCAGAGCTCCCTGGAGTTAAGGCCACAGCTGAATGGGAGCAGGTCAGGGCAGCTGGGGCCACTGTTCCAGGATGGGCACCCTTTCCGGGGTCAGTACGGGCAGTACCAAACAGCAAAGTTCCTTTCCTTCTGTAACTATTCCTAGCAAATCAACTTGCATCTCAAGCTCCAAGGTGGGGGTCTATGAGATCCTTGACTGCCTGCCTGCCTATAGGGACCGTGTCACTGACAACCGAGGGCACAGGGACCTCTTGTGGCTGCAGAGCTGTGCCAGGGGTTTGAGGGGCCTTTTGAATGCCACCCCGTGGAAGTAGAGTCTCCAGGATGAAGTCTCATTCAAAAGTTGCTACAGCCGCTGCACTGGACAAATTCCACGTGTACCTGAACGCATGTCTCCCTATCACATTTCCTGCCAATAACCTCTTGCCGGCCAGTGTTTCTGTAGCTTCTCTGGAACCATCCTTTATTAGGATTAACAAAAGATGAGCAATCAGAGCCATGGAGAGTTGAGAGGAGCAGGTTTCTGTAAAAAGAGGAAGCGCTAGTCTGGAGCCAAGAGTGAGTGCTTTGGGCTCCAGGATGCCAAGTGAGACCTCAGGTCCAGGCAGGCAGCCAGCAGTGACCCAAGAAGATGGGCTGGGGGTGAAGCTGTATCCCTCCCCCCACCCAAGTCAGGGCAACAGAGGGAGAAGGGGTGCTAGCGGGCCTTTGGACTCTGCTTCATTTATTAAAGGAAAATAAGTCATTTCAGGTAACATGACAAAGTGAAGTCAAGATTATGAGGCAAAACCAAGGCGTTTGCAGACATTTAAAGTGTATAAAGAATTATTCTCTTGGAGGTCTTCCCAGGAGGTCCGGTGGCTAAGACTCTGCACTCCTAACACAAGCACCTGGGATCGATCCCTATTGAGGGAACTACATTCACCCGCTGCAGCTAAGACCCACACAAATACTAAAAAAAAAAAAAAAAAAAAAAAAAATTCTCCATAGGTTGTCCCTAGGCTTTGGCTTTATCTGACCTAGAATAAGTTCAGGAAAAGTAAGTGCAATTTTCCATGTCAAATGCAAGAAAAAAAGGAAGGGGAAACCCCTAAGAGTTCCTAAGGAAGTGGAGGAAGGCAAGGGATGATTGGATCCAGATGATAAGGTCTTTCATAAGGCAGTTTTTACATGTTGATAGGTTTTGTCTATTTTAGCCACACTTTGGCAAAGGGAAGCCTGGCGTGCTGCACTCATGGGGTCTCAAAGAGTCGGACAAGACTGAGTGACTGAACTGAACTGAGAAACCTGTATGCAGGTCAAGAAGCAACAGTTAGAACTGGACGTGGAACCACAGACTGGCTCCAAATTGGGAAAGGAGTACATCAAGGCTGTATATTGTCACCCTACTTATTTAACTTCTATGCAGAGTACATCATGGGAAATGCTGGACTGGATGAAGCACAAGCTGGAATCAAGATTGCTGGGAGAAATATCAATAATCTCAGATACGCAGATGACACCACCCTTACAGCAGAAAGCAAAGAAGAACTAAAGAGCCTCTTGGTGAAAGTGGAATAGGAGAGTGAAAAAGTTGGCTTAAAGCTCAACATTCAGAAAACTAAGATCATGGCATCTGGTCCCATCACTTCATGGGAAATAGATGGGGAAACAATGACAGACTTTATTTTCTTGGGCTCCAAAACCACTGCAGATGGTGACTGCAGCCATGAAATTAAAAGACATTTGCTCCTTGGAAGAGAAACTATGACCAACCTAGATAGCATATTAAAAAGCAGAGACATTGCTTTGCCAACAAAACTCCATCTAGTCAAAGCTATGGTTTTCCCCACAGTTGTGTATGGATGTGAGAGTTGGACTAGAAAGAAAGCTGAGCGCCGAAGATTTAATGGTTCTGAACTGTGGTCTTGGAGGAGACTTGAGAGTCCCTTGGACTGCAAGGAGATCCAACTAGTCCATCCTAAAGGAAATCAGTCCTGAATATTCATTGGAATAACTGATGCTAAAGCTGAAACTCCAATACTTTGGCCACCTGATGTGAAGAACCAACTCATTGGAAAAGACCCTGAGGCTGGGAAAGATTGAAAGCGGGAGGAGAAGGGGACGGCAGAGGATGAGATGGTTTGATGGCATCACCGACTCAATGGACGTGAGTCTGAATAAGCTCTGGGAGTTGGTGATGGACAGGGAAGCCTGATGTGCTGCAGTTCACGGGGTTGCAAAGAGTCAGACACAACTGAGCCACTGAACTGAACAAGCAATTGAATTATAAAGTACAACGGGATTTCAAAATCTTAAAAATGAAAATTTCTTGTAAGCTATTACGTTTAAACTGTCAGGCTTAAATTTTGTATTTAAGAGAAGAGTCCTAAAAACAATAATTAATGCATGGAATTCTTGATAGGACTCATGTACTACGCACTTAGTTCTTCAGCAACTCTCAGAGGCGGCTACAACTATTGACCCATTTTCCAGAAGAGCAATTTGAGGCGAGGGATGTTATGAGCAAATTTTCCGAGGCTTTATAATCAGTCACACTTCCCTGGTGGCTCGGACAGTAAAGAATCTGTCTACAATGTGGGATCTGTAGCAAACGCAGTTTCAATCCCTGGGTTGGGAAGATCCCCTGGAGAAGGAAATGCCAGCCCACTCCAGAATTCTTGCTTGGGAAATCCCATGGACAGAGAAGACTAGGGTTTTCTCTAGTCTTCTAGAAGACTAGAAGTTCATGGGGTCACAAAGAGTCTGACACAACTGAGCAACTAACACTTACAATCAGTCTGGCAGGGCCTAAATTTGGGCTTAGTCATCTAATTTCAGAGTCTGGGTGATCGCTACAATTATTTTCTATGCCCTTATAATTTACAAGAAGGATTCTCCTCCATCTAAAAACTTTTGGTGTGTTCAGTTCAGTTCAGTCACTCAGTTGTGTCCGACTCTGTGACCCTGTGAACCACAGCACACCAGGCCTCCCTGTCCATCACCAACTCCTGGAGTTTACTCAAACTCATGTCCATTGAGTTGGTAATGCCATCAAACCATCTCATCCTCTGTCGTCCCCTTTTCCTCCTACCTTCTATTTTTCCCAACATCAGGGTCTTTTCAAATGAGTCAGCTCTTCGCATCAGGTGGCCAAAATATTGGAGTTTCAGCTTCAACATCAGTCCTTCCAGTGAACACCCAGGACTAATCTCCTTTAGAATGGACTGGTTGGATCTCCTTGCAGTCCAAGGGACTCTCAAGAGTCTTCTCCAGAACCACAGTTCAAAGTATCAGTTCTTCAGTGGCTCAGCTTTCTTTATGGTCCAACTCTCATGACCACTGGAAAAACCATAGCCTTGACACGACGGACCTTTGTTGGCAAAGTAGTGTCTCTGCTTTTTAATATGCTGTCTAGGTTGGTCGTAAGTTTCCTTCCAAGGAGTAAGCGTCTTTTAATTTCATGGCTGCAGTCACCATCTGCAGTGGTGTGTAAATGATCATTTATCTGTTTTCAGATAGAGAAGTGTCAACCAGACAAATGTTTCTGCTTGTGGGCTACTGAGAATTTAGCCACAGGATACACTTGTACATAAACCAATCACCAGTGTGTACGCCAAAGACATTCTTTATAGGATTATTTTCTTTTTAGTAATAGCCAAAGTCTCAAGAGAACCTAGCTATCCAGTAATAAGCAGTTAAGCAAATTATCCATTAAAATGGAATATTTGCCAGTCACTAAAAAGAACAAGCAAGAGGGACTTATGCTGATGTAGAAACTTTAAAAGATGTAAAAAAGTGTATTTATATTAATAAAGAATGTGCACGTAATTTTCTGAAAGGACATAGAACACAACTGTGGTTAACACTGGGGCTAAGATGATGAAGAAAACACAAAATGTAAGGACACTTAACACTGTTGAATTGAACACTTAAAAGTAAAGATAATAAATTGTATGTTATGAATTTTTTACCACAATAAAAAAAGATAACAACGAAGAGACATTTACTTCTCAGTTCAGATCTTTCTACTCTTTGATATTCATATTACTTTTATTTGCATTATTGCTGCTGTGAAGTCACTTCAGTCGTGTCTGACTCTGTGTGACCCCATAGAAGGCAGCACACCAGGCTCCGCCATCCCTGGGATTCTCCAGGCAAGAACACTGGAGTGGGTTGCCATTTTCTTCTCCAATGCATGAAAGTGAAAAGTGAAAGTGAAGTCGCTCAGTCGTGTCTGACCCTCATCGACCCCATGGACTGCAGCCTCCCAGGCTCCTCCGCCCATGGGATTTTCCAGGCAAGAACACTGGAGTGGGCTGCCATTGCCTTCTCCAATTTGCATTATTAGGCCAGTAAAAAATGAAGGAAATGCATAAAAGAAAACTGCGAGTAGTCAGAGGGACTAAAAATCACCATCCAGCTGCTGTATTTTACTAACGCCCCATATGAAGAGCTCCCAGGCAGCTCAGTGGTAAAGAACCTGCCTGCCAATGCAGGAGACGAGGGTTCAGAGTTCAGTCCCTATGTTGGGACGATCCCCTGGAGGAGGAAATGGCAACCCCCTCAAGTACTCCTGCCTAGAGAATCCCATGGACAGAGGAGCCTGGTGGGCTGCAGTCCACGGGGTCGCAAGGAGTCAGACACGCCTGGGGGACTGGGCACACACAGGCGAAGCGCTCTGAGTCAACAGCACCTAAACATGTATGTGTGATTTCAAGCGACTATGTGGCCATCTTAAATTTCTTAAATAAACCTCCCAGCTCCCTGAGAACATCACGTCCCATCAAGAGAAGAGGGTTTTATTGAATGTGGTCTGTGTGAAACAACAGCAGACTCAGCCTCCACCTGACTTATTTTCCTGGAATTTATTTCAGATTATCTTGTTTTGAAGAACAGGTAGTTCCTCTGCAAGTTCAGACTGTCCTTCTGAGGACGCATTATCCCATGTCCTCTGTGCTCCTGACCATGCAATTTCTTCATCCGCTTTTATGGGTTTTGTTTTGTCTCTGCCTTCGAAAAATGAGCCAGAATATAAAAATGCACAGGGAGGATGCGGAACACTGTAAATTATGTGTCAAGGGGAAAGACAAAACATCTCTGTGAGAGGCAAGCATCTCTCGGAGAACATTGCTGTTTACTAGTTTGACTTGGATGGTTCCTAGCTCTATATGGAAATACTGACTGAGCCTGAATCTCTGAGACTCTGTCTTTGCCTTCCAGGTTTTAAGATGCTGAGTCGAGGAGTCTCAGCTTCTGGAGGAGACTATGGAGATCCTCTGGTTTCCAGTCCCTGCAGGGGCCGAAAGGTAAGGAAACAGCTACAGTGGCCAGCGAGGGATGGGGAAGCCTGCGGCCCAGAGCCCCGTCTAAAGAGAGCTGCTGCTGCTGCTGCTGCTGCTGCTGCTGCTAAGTCGCTTCAGTCTTGTCTGACTCTGTGCGACCCCAAAGATGGCAGCCCCCCAGGCTCCCCCGTCCCTGGGATTCTCCAGGCAAGAACACTGGAGTGGGTTGCCATTTCCTTCTCCAATGCGTGAAAAGTGAAAGTGAAGCCGCTCAGTCGTGTCTGACACTTAGAGACCTCATGGACTGCAGCCCACCAGGCTCCTCCGTCCATGGGATTTTCCAGGCAAGAGCACTGGAGTGGGGTGCCATTGCCTTTTCCGCTAAAGAGAGCACCATCCCTCAATGCCAGCCCGTGGTTCCCTAGAGAACCCAGCAGGGTGAGAGCGTCTCTTCCAGTTATTCAAGAGAAGCTGGAAATCTAGGCTTGATGTAAATGATTCCAATTTTTTAATGTTGGCGATTAATTTAAAAAAATGTGAAAGTGAGGGCCAAACAAAACATGTCTCTTGGCTGAACTGAGACGTGACCTCAGACTGAATCCAACTCTCTTCATTTTACGAAAGAGGCCTGGAGGGGGGTGAAGCCGACCGCCTGGAGCTGACTGTGGGCTGGTCTGGGGACGGAGCTGGGGCCAGATAGCTGTGCCTTCCCATCCTCTGCTGTTTCTTCCACTTCTCGGTCCCACCAGTAGCAGCAGACTACTTAGATAAGCACGTGACGAGTCTCCACCCAGGCACACGTGTCATTAAGACTTCTGCCTAATGGACTGGACCTTGACCACAAACAGGAGCTCCAATGACGAACTATACCCGCTCTCCGCTTAATCCTGGCTGGAGTCTAGCTCCCGGCATTTTGGGGTGGATATGGGGAAGAGAAAGGAAAGGTTGAAAAATTTCACCCTCAGAGAGTCTGTGGGAGGAATGGGAAAGTCTGCATTTTCTGGCAAAAATTATTTTGAATTACTAATTATAAACGTGGGCTGGCTTGGAAAAATCTTTTACTCGGCTTCCCGGAAAGTAGTTACAGGGTCTCCATTCCTGGCTCCGTGGCCACTTTGCAGCACGGGGCTTTGCCAAGAACTTATGTTTCCCATGTCACAAGAGGAGATGAACCTGCTGGCTAACAGCGTGGACTCTGGAGCCAGATGGCCTGGGCTCAATTCCACATCCTGCGACTCACCAGCCGCATGATCTTGCACAGAGCACGGGATTTGGCTGTGCCTGCATCTTCTCACCCATAAAATGGGAACACAGTCCGCACCTCTCTTCTAAGAGAGTCGCAAGGATTCAACGTGTGGATACGCAGAAGGCACGAGCTTCCCCGCTGGCTCAGCGATAGAGAATCTGCCTGCCGCGCAGGTGACGCAGGAGACCCCTGTTGAATCCCCGGGTCAGGTAGATCCCCTGGAGGAGGAAACGGCAGCCCATTCCAGTATTCTTGCCTGGAGAATCCCAGGGACAGGGGAGCCTGGCAGGCTGCAGTCCCAAGGGTCACACAGATTCAGACATGACTGAGCAATTCAGCATGCACACAGGCATAAAGGCACAGGGCAAGTGCTGTGTATGTTGGCTGCATTGTGGAAACACCTGGACACTTGGGTCTCACCCCCAGAGATTCTGGTTTAACTGATCTGAGGTGTGCCCGAGCATCTGAGCTTGTCGAGTCTACCCAGGTGACTCCAACGTGTAGCCGAGATGCAGAACCTAGGATATCAGTGCTTATTAAGTAAACGATGGTCCTCTCAGTGATTAATCTGGGGGCTGTTGAAACAATAGAATTTTATCGTAAGTCCAAAGTCAAGTGTCAGCAAAAGCATTCTCTCTCTGGAATGTCTTCCCTGCCTAGTCCCAGTGATGGTGGTTGCCTTTGATCCTTACCATTCCTTGGCTTGCAGTTACATCTCTAAGGGATTGATTTTTAAAGACACTAAAATCATCTCCTTCATTCAAGCCCCATATTTTGTAACCTCTTTACAAAGTTCCCCAGCCATGAAATTAAAAGACGCTTACTCCTTGGAAGAAAAGCTATGACCAACCTAGACAACATATTAAAAAGCAGAGACGTTACTTTGCCAACAAAAGCCCGTCTAGTCAAGGCTATGGTTTTGCCAGTAGTCATGTATGGATGTGAGAGTTGGACTATAAAGAAGGCTGAGCATCGAAGAATCGATGGTTTTGAACTGTTGTGCTGGAGAAGACCCTTGAGAGTCCCTTGGACAGCAAGGAGATCCAACCAGTCCATCCTAAATGAAATCAGTCCTGAATATTTATCAGAAGGACTGATGCTGAAGCTGAAAGTCTAATACTTTGGCCACCTGATGCGAAAAACTGACTCACTGGAAAAGACCCTGATGCTGGGAAAGATTGGACGTGAGAGGAGAAGGGGACGACAGAGGATGACATGGTTGGATGGCATGACCGACTCGATGGACATGAGTTTGAGTGAACTCTGGGAGTTGGTGATGGACAGAGAAGCCTGGCATGCTGAAGTCCATGGGGTCGCAAAGAGTCGGACACGACTGAGTGACTGAACTGAACTGACCTACAAAGTTCTCCAGGTGGTCATCTCTCAGTGGCATTCAGCGTGGGAGGTTACAAGGGCTGGAGCCTGCCCTTCTCTACACCACTTTCCCACCTCTGCCCTGGCTTCAGGGTACTCAGGCAGCCCTGGAGGTCCTGATCCAGCTGCGTGGTGGGAGATGCCCCAGCATGAACTCTAAGGTGAATAGGCATGCATTTTTTAAACTTTTCTCTATTTTTAAACATTTATTTTTATTTGTTTCTTTTTGGCAACACCAGGATCTTAGCTCCCTGACCAGGGATTGAATCTGGGCTCTCAGGGAAAGCACAGAATCCTAACCACTGGACGACCAGGGAATTCCCTAGGCATGCAGTCTTTTTTTTTTTTTTTTCCAATAGTTGATTTAATTAATTAATTTATTTGGCTGCACATATCTCAGTTGCAGCATGTGGGATCCTTCAGTTCCCAGACCAGGGACCAAACCCGGGACCCCCACATTGGGAGCTCGGCATCTTAGCCTCTGGACCACCAGGGAATTCCCTAGGCATGCATTCTCACAAGAGGGATCTGTAAATCCGAGTAGTCTTCAATGAGTGGAAGAAACCTTTGGGGGTGTACACTGGAGACTCACATCCCTTAATTTTACCAGTTCCAACAACCCAGGCCGATAGACCCGGGTCTCTAACATGGCTGTCCTGTATTAGAGATGGCGCCTCTGGAATTCCCATCTGAGATGCTGACAGATTGACTCAGAAGTCCTGCTGATACAGTGAACTGATTGAGTGACATGTTAAACAGGCAGTATGCTCTCTAAAAGGGAATCAGGATGACATCACTCCATCAGGGAGGCGTGTCTGTCGGTTAAAGGTCCCAGTGTCTTTGCTGTTTTCGTGAGCAGAAGCTCTAATGCCATAGGTTGGGGTGGGGGCGGAGGGGGAAGGGGAAGATTTTCACATGATAGAATGTCTGCCCTGAAACGGGAAATTTGGGGGGAAGCTTTTACACCAACTGAAACCTCGATGAGGGGGTGGCAGCATCGGTGGTTTGAAGCTCGGATTCGCCGAGTTCCTCTGCAAGTGCCTCTGGTGCTTTTTATAAGCCGCCGTGTTTTCCCAGGGCTTGCTTTCTTATTCGCAAGCACTCTGCTGCACACATGTGTTCTCACGATAGGAATGTGAATCTGAAAACTTCCTTGGAGATTCCAGAATCAGCCACTAAAAAAGGAGGAAGTTCTTCAACCAAAGGGAGATTCCTTTTCTCATATTTCCAAACAGGAGCATCGTGACTGTCTCTGAACTCAAGCCACCATACTGTTGGGCTCAGGCTAGAGTGGCCTAGACCACTGGCCACACCCAAACCTTGCCTCTGTCCTCGGCTGTCAAGGCTTCTGGGATTCAGGGAAAATAATGACAACGATAATAAGAGTCAATACTTGCATTGTTGTGGTGGTTTTGGTCCCTCAGTCTTGTCCGACTCTTTGCAACCCCATGGACTGGAGCCCGCCAGGCTCCTCTGTCCATGGGATTCTCCAGGCAAGAACACTGGAGTGGATAGCCATTTCTGTCTGTCTTCAGGGATCTTCCCAACCCAGGCAAACCCCAGTCGCCTGCATTGGCAAGCAGATTCTCTACTACTGAGCCACCCGGGAAGCCCAGTACTTGCAGGGTGTCGACTATCCCAAGCCCGCTCCGGAAACTAAAAGATCAGTCCTTCCAATGGCTCTGCGAAGTAAGTAACCCTGTTTGTCAAACGAGGAGACTGAGACACAGAGAGGGTAAATGCCCCACCCAAGTCCCGCAGCTAGGAGGGCGGAGCTTGGACTAGGATCCGGCCCTGCCGATTTCAGACACCCTGCCTTCCCAGAGAGTGTGCAGCCTGGCACGACAAAACTTTTATTAGCTTGCATGGTCAGGGACACTGTTCCAAAAGCCTGCGTCCTCTCTCTAAGCCCCTGTCAAGTACCCTCTGCCACCTGCCTTTCTGCTCTTCCACGGGTGTGACCATCTAAGCTGTTTCCCAGGAGATCCCTCAACTGCCCTGATTTCCTTGCCCCCTTATACTTGTAAGGTTCCCTGGTGGCTCAGACGCTAAAGAGTCTGCCTGTAGGGTGGGAGACCTGGGTTCGATCCCTGGGTCAGAAAGATCCCCTGGAGAAGGGAATGGCAGCCCACTGTTGGTATTCTTGCCTGGAAAATCCCATGGACAGAGGAGCCTGGTGGGCTACAATCCATGGGGTCACAAAGAGTTGGACACGACTGAGCGACTTCACTTTCTTTCTTAACTCATAGGTCCTCTTTTTCTCCTGCTCTAGAGACCTAGACATCCCATCCCATAACAAACACTCTGTCTGAATCTCTTCTTACATTGTCTTTTTGGAGCAGCATCATTTGTCAATTACTTTGTTATTATATTGTTATCCTGCAGACAAGCTGGAATCAAGATTGCCGGGAGAAATATCAATAACCTCAGATATGCAGACGGCATATGCAGACACCCTAAATAGCAGAAAGTGAAGAGGAGCTAGAGAGTCTCTTGATGAAACTTAAAGAGAAGAGAGAAAAAGCTGGCTTAAAACTCAGCATTCAAAAAACTAAGATCATGGCATCCAGTCCCATCACTTTATGGCAAATAGATGGGGAAAAAATGGAAACAGTGACAGACTTTATTTTCCTGGGCTCCAAAATCACTTGACTGAAGCCATGAAATTAAAGGATGCATGCTCTTTGGAAGAAAACCTAGGACAAACCTAGACAGTGTATTAAAAAGCAGGGATATCACTTTGCTGACAAAGGTCAGTATAGTCAAAGCTATGGTTTTTCCAGTAGCCGTGTATGGATGTGAGAGCTGGACCATAAGGAAGACTGAGCGCTGAAGAACTGGTGTTTTCAAACTGTGGCACTGAAGACTCTCAAGAGTCCCTTGGACTGCAAGGAGATACAACCAGTCCATCCTAAAGGAATCAACCCTGAACATTCATTGGAAGGACTGATGCTGAAGCTGAAGCTCCAATACTTTGAACACCTGATGCAAAGAACCAACTCATTAGAGAAGATCCTGATGCTGGGAAGATTGAAGGCAGAAGGGAATGACAGAGGATAAGATGGTTGGATGGCATCATCGACTCAGTGGACATGAGTTTGAGCAAACTCATGGAGATAGTGAAGGACAGAGAAGCCTGGCGTGCTGCAGTCTATGGAGTTGCAAAGAGTTGGGCACGACTAAGCGACTGAACAACAACTCCTTCCCAAATGCCCACAAAGCATCTCAAAAAGTACACAGCCAGGATGTCTGGGTTTGAATCCTGGATCTATACTTTTCCTCTGTGTGACCTTGGGCAAGTGGCTTAATCTCTCTGTGCCATCTGTAACTTGAAGACAACAAGAGTCCTCATCCAATCAGATTGCGATAAAAAAAATGAAATAACCCATGGACACACTTAGGATAGTGCCAGGCACATAGTAAGTGCTTTAAAGGCCATTATATTATTTCTATCTCCTCTGTTGGAGACACATTTTTGGCCCCATCACTCTGTACAGTTACCATCCCCTTTTTAAGTTTAACTTCATTTTAAATTGGAGGCTAATTACTTTACAGTATTGCCCTGGTTTCTGCCATACATCAACGTGAACCAGCCACAGGTATACACACGGCCCCTCCCTCTTGAACGCCCCTCCCAGCGCCCTCCCCACCCCAGCCCTCTAGGTTGTCACAGAGCCCCAGATCTGGGTTCCCTGCGTCAGACAGCAAATCCCCACGGGCTGTTTACATATGGCAATATATATGTTTCCGTGCGCCTTCTCTCTCCCCGACTGTGTCCAGAGTCTGTTCTCTACGTCTGCCTCTCCGCCGCTGCCCCGCAGGTAGGTTCGTCAGTACCATCTTCCTAGATTCCGTATTTGGGCGTTAGTAGATGGTATTTGTCTTTCTCTTTCTGACTGACTTCACTCTCTGTAATAGGCTCTAGGTTTGCCTACCTCCTGCCTGTGTAGAACAGTGATCACTGAAGAGCACTGATTAGTTGTTACTAGCCAGTTTACCTTATTCAAAGCCTCTGTTATTTGACTGCATACTAAACTAGTGAATTAGTTGGAGAAGGCAATGGCACCAGTACTCCTGCCTGGAAAATCCCATGGACGGAGGAGCCTGGTAGGCTGCAGTCCACGGGGTCGCTAAGAGTCGGACACGACTGAGCGACTTCACTTTCACTTCCCTTCGTCTACTTCACCAGAACTGACTCAAATTCATTCCTTGTCTTCGAGCCCAGTGACCTAAAGGTTACCCTCCAACTCAGAACCCTTCAACAAGCGAGCGGCTCATCTAACCAATAAGGCACGCTGGTGTTTGGGGCCCGGCGTCCCTCCCTCCAGCTGGAACGCTTCCTCTCTCCTTCGCGGCCTGATCGACCCTTTCCGGCCATGGTCCATGCGCCTCCTGCTACGGGAAGCTTTCTGAGACTGCGCCCTCGGTCCCTCTTCCTTCCCAAGACCCCTTGTCCCGCTGCCCTCCACCTCTTCTTGGGTGCAGCCCTCCATGGCACGCTTCCTTCCCTCATCGATCGTCCACTCTGGTTCTGCTCCTCTCCCTACAGTTACTTCTACAGGTGGGGCCTGTCGCGGGTTCCCTCAGGGCTGAATGCTGAAGTCCCCTCAAAAACCGCTGAGTCATGACCCA
Source organism: Capricornis sumatraensis (assembly GCF_032405125.1). NCBI lineage: Eukaryota > Metazoa > Chordata > Mammalia > Artiodactyla > Bovidae > Capricornis > Capricornis sumatraensis. Next base: position 259,694,821 of record NC_091069.1, on the reverse strand, counting down.
CACTTGCCGAGATGCAAACCTAGGAAGTCTGGCCCCAGAGCCCAGGCGCTTAATGAGTGTAGCCTCCTCGCAGGTCTATTTTGAATGAATGGGTTGAAATGCAGAAAAACATAAAGAAAAAGATACATCATTTAATTTAGAGACTTCCCTGGTGCTCCAGTGGGTAAGACTCCATGCTCCCAATGCAGGGGGCCTCGGTTCACTCCCTGGTCAGGGAACTAGATCCCACATATCCCGACTAAGACCCAGGGCAGACAAATAAGTTGGACTGCAAGGAGATCCAACCAGTCCATCCTAAACTCCTGGGTGTTTATTGGAAGGACTGATGTTGAAGCTGAAACTCCAATACTTTGGCCACCTGATCGAAGAGTTGACTCACTGGAAAAGATCCTGATGCTGGGAAAGATTGAGGGCAGGAGGAGAAGGGGACGACAGAGGATGAGATGGTTTGATGGCATCACTGACTCGATGAAAATGAGTTTGAGTAGACTCTGACAGTTGGTGATGGACCGGGAGGCCTGGTGTGCTGCAGTCCATGGGGTTGCAGAGAGTCACACACGACTGAGCGACTGAACTGAACTGAATGTTTAAAAATAGAATTGAATGACCTTGTGGCGTGTAGACATCCTCTAAACCGGAAGACAGGAACTGAGCTAGGACATCTAGCCCCATGTCCTGCTCTGAGGACAGGCAGGTCAGCGCCCAAGGGCAGGGTGCCCACGGCCACGGAGGCGCTGGTGGAGGGCCGGAAGCGGCCCCTGCGCCCCGCCGCAGCTCCCTGCCCCCTCCGCCCTCTACGCCAGGCCACGCCCTCGGGTGGCCCTTGGCTGGTCCTGTTTGACTTCCTCAGGGGGACGTCCAGAAGGCCCGCTGCCCGGCTGCGGCTCTGTGCCAGGAAGGCTGGCTCCTAGCGCTGTGGCGAGGCTGTGAGGTGTGCCAGCGGGTCCACAGAGAAGTCCCCTGCGACCTCCGTGCCCCGGCCAAGCTGTGGTGTCGAGGCCGCCACTCGGCAGGGCCCACACCCCGTCTGGGTCTCATTCAGGAATGGACTAGATGTGCGAAAGGAAGGGGAGGGAGGGAAGCACAGACCCCCTCACGTCCCTGTCTCCGTGAGGGTCGGGACTCGATTTGGACAGACAGACACGGTTCTAGCAGTCTCACCGATATGCAGAGCAGCCGCTCGCTTTGCTGATAATGAAGCAGCTCGTTCTTTGCTTACGAGGACGCTTGCCCCTCTGCTGTAACTGCTCTGTGATGGCCCTTTACCAGCAAATGTAAGTGAGCTCCGTAAGGCAAGAAGCTTGCCTTTATCCAGGCTCTACACCCCCAGGCTCACCAGCATGCCTGGCAGATATTCAGATATCTGCTGAGTAGATGATCGAGAAAGTGAAAGAGAAAGTGACCGTATGAGCAGAGCTAGTCTGCTTGCTGAGAGCCGGTCTTCCTCTCCGAAATTCCTACTCCCATCACAGTGTGGTAGGATTCCATGACATACATGGAAACAGCAGGTCATTTCTGGTTGAGGCTTCAGTTATTGGTATAAGACTCACTCCCTTTTCCTCTGTGTGCAGTTGACATGGTGCCTTTATTTTTATTTTTTATTTTTTGTCTTAACCTGGATCCCATAGTTTGAGTAAGAAATAAACCTTTGTTATTTGAAGCCATGAAGGCTTGGAGTCATTTGTTATTTCAGCAAAGGCTAGCCTATCCTGACTACTAGATATCCAGCTCACACTAGTTTGTCAGGGACCTACGGAACTGAAGACACTCGGCTGATCTTCTACAACAGCTCAAAAAACCTTCTGCGATGACAGAGATGTTCTGTCTGCTCCATCCAGTACAACAGACTCTGGCCACATGAGACTGCTAACTCAAGGGCTTAACTTGAAATGTGGCCCCCGTGACTGAGACTCTGAATTTTTAATTTTAAGTAATGTAAACGTAGCAGGTAGTTACGGTACTGGAGAGCACCGCTCTAGAATGTACCGTGGTGGCGATGCCGAAACGCAGCCTGCTGAAGCCCCTCATTCCATCCGACCCCGTGCAGCCATGCTGGGCAGTTCCATGCCTCTAAACCCACATCAAGGGCGTTATCCCAGCCCTCTGGTCTGCCTTCCGGAGACTGTCAAGGACACGCAGCTGTGCACAAAGCCACAATGGCGAGGCGATGCTGCCAGAGGAGTCTCCAAGCCTTCGGGAGGGCAGAATTCAGTGAGCAAGAGCGCCAGCGTCCGTGTCCTCCCGGGAAAATCTGAGACGTGTGTGACACGGGCTTGATATGGTTCCTTTCCTTGGAGAGATACCAAAGAGAGACGTGCAGAAATGAAGCAGCTCTTCACACCCCTTTACCTGGGGTTTCTCGCTTTGCCTCCCTCCTCCCTGAATTCTGCTCTCTGGGGTCACCTGCCCCCCAGTCCTGCCTCAGAGTGCCTGCAGCAAGAATCCAAACTAGACGAAGAAGGGTTCTCCTTCTCCAAGAACTTCACAAGGAAAGCTGCCAAGTCGTTGCTTTTGAAAAATCTGTTCAACTCTGACTAACTGTCCAACGAAGGCTTGTCTCACTGCATTTCTGAGCTTGACTCTGGGACAGGGGAGGGTACTGGAGGATGGCTACCAAAGGCAGCCCCCACAAGAGGACCCACAGAGTTCTGTGAGTCCCAAGAGACTGCACCACCTGCCTTTGGCTTTAAAATGCAAACGAAAGACAGAGCGTCCTTATTAAAGGTCATCTGTAAGGCAGATCTTAGTTTTTGTCAGCTTTGGGGAAAAGAGACAATTCAATCTCCATGTAACATTTAGAGGCAGAGATCAACATGTCAAAGCTTCAGACTGCATTTCTCCCAGCCTGAAATTTAAAAAATAATGTAGCCTAAGGATGACGCCTGCATTCAGGCAGCTCTCTCCCAGGCCCCTGCTGGAGGGGGCTGTCCCTTGAACCCATAAACTAACTTCCCGTATAACAGTGCAGTCTCTCTCCATTAGCAAGCCTCGGCTCTAAGGGAGAGCAATTTGTGGTGAGAAAGAAGGTCTGTGCAAGTGGCTGATTCTATGGAAAAGCCCCGGTCAGGAAAAGCTCCCACGAATATAATTACTACCCAGTTCATCAGTATTCTTTTTTTTTTTTTTTTTGCTCTTTTATTTGTAATAATTTTTTTCCTTTATTTTAATTTACAATACTGTATTGGTTTTGCCATACATTGACATGAATCAACTACGGGTGTACATGCGTTCCCAAACATGAACCCCCCACCCACCTCCCTCCCCATAACGTCTCTCTGGGTCATCACCGTGCACCAGCCCCAAGACTATGTCCGACGCAGGATACAGCATCTGTATTCTTTAAGGGCTCATGACATCCTGCCTGCAGCCACTAGTGTATACAAGCTTATGTCCTTGTTAAAGGAAACTCAGTTGTTGAGGGCCCACCATGGCCAGACTCTGTATGTGGATTATACAAGTACAGAGAGAAGGGGATTTAATCTGAGAGAAGGGCATTATAGCAACCATTTTGTACCTGAGGACTGAGGTCCAGAAATGATATGGCAGGTGGGATTCAGATGTAACTCAGCTCGATCCCAGATTTCCCGTGGTGTCTCACTTTTATACAACATTCAGGATGCATGCTAAGTTGCTCAGTCGTGTCTGACTCTGCGAACCTTTGGACTGCAGCCCGCCAGGCTCCTCTGTCCGTGGATTCTCCAGTCAAGAACACTGGCGGGGGGGGGGGGGGGGGGAGGTTGCCATGCCCTTCTCCAGGGGGTCTTCCCGACCTAGGGATTGCACCCATGTCTCTTGCAGCTCCTGCATTGCAGGCGGAGTCCTTACCACTGACCCCCTGTGGGAGCCCCTATCACTCTTTGAACAAAATGGGAGAACCCAAGAATGGCAGTAACTGGACGGACTTCTCAGTTATGCAGAAGGACTTAGGAAGAGGCGCGTGATGGGAGAGCAAACACTGAGTTAGGACACAGAGCTGACCTGAACGCCTCCTTCCCTCTGGGCCTCCGTTTCTTCTGTAAAACGAAATGGTTTGATGGAGTCATCGCTATGGTTTCCAATACAGCTCAGTATTTCCACCCATCCGGTCAGGCAGTCCTGGAGACTGCCAACATCAGTCTTGAAAACTCACCGCAAGTTAGATTTTGTTTAGTTCAGCCGCTTTTAGACTAATAAGGTTCAGACTCAGTGTTGAGGGTGATAAAGTCACAACCAGCCTAAATCAGGTGAGAATTTTATGGCTTCACTGAAGAAATGATTGTTTTTTCTTAACAAACACTTACCTTTAGTTTTAGATTTAGAGGAAATTTACAACGATGGTACAGAGAGTTCCCTATGCCCCGCACCCAATCCCCCTATTATTGGCACACTGTGTTATTAGGTTGGCCGAAAGTTCCTTCATGTCTTACACAGCATCTCATGGAAAAACCCAAGGGAACTTTTTGGCCAACCCAATACTATGGTACGTTTGTCAGGACCCGTGAACCCATAATGACTCAATACTGTTAACTAAACTCCACACTTTATTTTTATTTTCTTCATTTCTACTTATACCCTTTCTCTGTTCTGGGATCCTGGGCAGGATACCCCATTTCATTCAGCATCTGTGTTTCCATAGCCTCCTCTGGACTCTGACAATTCATCTTGCTTTCTTGTTTTTGATGACCGTGACAGTTTTGAGGAATACTGATCAGATACTCTGCAGAATAGCCCTCGGTTTGGGTTTGGCTGGTGTCACGGTTAGACTGTGGTTATCCGCTTGGGAGAGGAAGACCACAGACACAAAACGCTCATCTCATCACAGCGTCTCAAGGCTGCTTTCTTCAGCATCACTGATCACTGTTGATGTAAATCTGATCCCACGGCCAAGGTAGTGTTTGCCGTGCTCATCTGAAGAAAGGTTACTCCTCTCCTTCCATACTGCTCTCTTTGGAAGGAGGCCACTAGCTGCAGTCAACGTGTGCTCCGCTTCCTTATTGGGGGAGCAGGTATTTTTGTAAAGTACAACCATGCTGGCAATTTCTTCTAGGGAACAAATTCAGTGCTACACCTTGTTGCCTCCCCAGAACAACTGAGCCGAGATGTGGCTGAAAGGCAGTCCCTGTATCCAGCCTCTCAGAGGAGCGATCCCTAACAAGATGGGTAAACGGCTCCATCACAGCGGTACCCACAGGGCACCGTGCATAAAAGCTACAGCCCGGTAGAGGGTCTGTTCCTGTTTCTGTCTACACAAGGCTTGTTTACTGCTCTTGACAGTCTGTCTCTTACCTACAAATCTAAGGTAGCAAAGCATTCCATATACACAGCTTCCCGGTGGCGCTAGTGGTAAAGAACCTGCCTCCCAGTGCAGGAGACATAAGAGACCAGGGTTCGATCCCTGGGTTGGGAAGATCCCCTGGAGAAGGAAATGGCAACCCACTCCAGTATTCTTGCCTGGAGAGTCCCAAGGACAGAGGAGCCCAGTGGAATACTGTCCATGGGGTCACAAAGAGTAGGACACAACTGAAGCAACTTAGCACTTAGTAATCAGTAAGAAAAAAAAAGTACAATTTATTTTTTCAAATGACTGAAGGAGATGGACAATAAATTCACACAGGAACCTCCCTGGTGGTCCAATGGCTAAGACTCCACGCTCCCAAAGCAGGGGCCAGGTTCCATCCCTGGTCAGGGCCCTAGAGCCTGCATGGCCCACGAAGGGTCCACACGCCTCCCCTAAAGGTCCCACATGCCGCAGAAAAGACCTGGTGCAGCCAAATGAATAAACAAAATACTAAAAGCATATGATGAAAATAAAGCCAAAACTGATGTCAAAAGCAAATTCACAAAAGAGACACAAAGGATAATAAATTAGACTCTTTGTGCCAAATGACAAAGACTCTAAGGTGGGTATGGGCATGGAGCATTCTCACTTCCTACTATGACTTCTGGGTATTAAGCGAAGCAGGTTTTGCAATCACTTTTGAAGAGCAATAAAATAATTTCCAAGTAGTAACATTCAAATATCAATATGTGTGGTGTGTTTTCTAACCTGATACTGGCTATAAAACCTATAATTTGCTTTAGACTGTCTTTCACTTAACTGTGTCTTGTAGGGAAGGAGAATCCACAGGCTTTGAGAACAGATGCGTGACATTGTGAAACATGATGTGACTATTTATTTGCATCCTTTAATTGGTAATCAAACATGCAAGGTCATTTCACCTTATATGCTTATAATAAGAAATTACAGATATTTTTCTCTGCTAGGTTTACAAGACTCATCAGTTAAGGCTCTGACAGAGGAAGACCATTGTACTCTAGGCAACTTTAGCTCTACCTGCCATTAATTGAGGGAGAAAAGCAGTTGTGCCATTTCTGAGGAAGCATTATTATTCTGCATATTCTTGTTTTGGTTATAGTACGTTAAGTATGTATGTAGACATCCTTCCAGATGGAGAAGGTGTTGAACTGAGACCACTTTGATGGTCCAAAGGAATCAAATCTGTCATTTCTATTTAACTTGTATTAAGAACAAGAAAAATTCAGAATAATTGTATACAAAACAAGTATAAATTTATGTTCCTGAAAACATGATCCCTAAATGAATGCAATGATATTTGGAGACATCTAAATAAGAGAAAAATGATGTGACATTAAAATTCAACCTGTCACGATGGAGTACTAAGCACGTGATCTGAGCTTGAGCTTATTAAAACGTTGTAGCAGAAAGAAGTGCGCTTGAGTTCTTGGCCAGGCAAGGGCAACACTACTTCCGCATTATCCCCAGAGAAAGGGCTGAAGATGAATGCAGACGGAGCAAGAGGAGTCGGTGCCCACTTATTCTAAGGTGTGATTTTTCTGTGCAGAAAAGAAGCACACAGAAGTGCTATGCATTTGTTTGTCTGACAAAGGCTGGAGCCCTGGTCACAAGCCTTGACCTGGGAGGGACTGACTTAGCTTCGACAGTATTGTTCTGGGCCTCTGAATACCTTCGAGTCTCCTTTTCAGCGATTAGCTGAAGAAAGTACGTTTGCGCACATAATGAACCCTCTTCTATCATCAAGTTTCTACTTAACGGTCAGGGTTGAGCAGCCAAAATAACTTGAGAAGCTATTGAGAGTGTGAGGCAGCTACGATTATTGAGGCTTAAGGGAGGCGTGTGACTTAAGCCATCCTGGACATAGCCAGACCTTTTGAAGCATTCCTTCAGGAAATCCTATTGGAAAATAGCTCGAGGTTTTTTGTTTTGTTTTTTGGATTTGGTGTTGACTCCATTTGGAACATTTTAAATCATTTGGATGCTATTTTTGAACAAACATTTTCTTGCATAGAAAGAATCAAGATGCAAGAAAGGAGTTCTAAAATTATTTTACCAATTCCAAACCTTCAAACAACAATGGAATATTTTATTGGAGGTCCACAGGGCAACATTGCCCAATTTGGTTACAAATTTCCCACTACATTGGACTGCCAGGCTGAAAAACCACCAGGGTAGTGATGGAAATTTTTTTCATCTGGCAGAGACTAAATACAGAATAATACTCTGTAACTTGTCTAAATCGGATCTTCAGTATCTCTGAAGTTCTGATTCATCATCAGAACCCAGCCCAAGACAAAATCTCACTAATTGCTGGGCAGTTTATGCTGGAGAACAGCCTCCTCAGATATTCATTCCATTTAGTCAAATGTTCCAGTGATTCATTTTCCAATTTCTTGCACCAACTCCTGCCAGAAAATGTTCTTAATGTCCCACCAAGCTTATGGGGTTTCTGTTGGTATATCTAATGATGTGGAAAATACTCTCACTGTTGGCATTAAAAAAAAACAAAGACCGATATTCTTTCCAGCCAAAGATGGAGAAGCTCTATACAGTCAGCAAAAATAAGACCGGGAGCGGACTGTGGCTCAGATCATGAACTCCTTATTGCCAAATTCAGACTTAAATTGAAGAAAGTAGGGAAAACCACTAGACCATTCAGGTATGACCTAAATCAAATCCCTTATGATTCTACAGTGGAAGGGAGAAATAGATTGAAAGGCCTAGATCTGATAGATAGAGTGCCTGATGAACTATGGATGGAGGTTCGTGACATTGTACAGGAGACAGGGCTCAAGACCATCCCCAAGAAAAAGAAATGCAAAAAAGCAAAATGGCTGTCTGAGGAGGCCTTACAAATAGCTGTGAAAAGAAGAGAAGTGAAAAGCAAAGGAGAAAAGGTATAAGCATCTGAATTCAGAGTTCCAAAGAATAGCAAGGAGAGATAAGAAAGCCTTCCTCAGTGATCAGTGCAAAGAAATAGAGGAAAACAACAGAATGGGAAAGACTAGAGATCTCTTCAAGAAAATTAGAGATACCAAGGGAACATTTCATGCAAAGATGGGCTCGATAAAGGACAGAAATGGTAGGGACCTCACAGAAGCAGAAGATATTAAGAAGAGGTGGCAAGAATACACAGAAGAACTGTACAAAAAAGATCTTCATGACCCAGATAATCACAATGGTGTGATCACTCACCTAGAGCCAGACATCCTGGAATGTGAAGTCAAGTGGGCCTTAGAAAGCATCACTACGAACAAAGCTAGTGGGGGTGATGGAATTCCAGTTGAGCTATTTCAAATCCTGAAAGATGATGCTGTGAAAGTGCTGCACTCAATATGCCAGGAAATTTAGAAAACTCAGCAGTGGCCACAGGACTGGAAAAGTTCAGTTTTCATTCCAATTCGAAAGAAAGGCAATGCAAAAGAATGCTCAAACTACCACACAATTGCACTCATCTCACATGCTAGTAAAGTAATGCTCAAAATTCTCCAAGCCAGGCTTCAGCAATACGTGAACCATGAACTCCCTGATGTTCAAGCTGGTTTTAGAAAAGGCAGAGGAACCAGAGATCAAATTGCCAACATCTGCTGGATCATCAAAAAGTGAGAGAGTTCCAGAAAAACATCTATTTCTGCTTCATTGACTATGCCGAAGCCTTTGACTGTGTGTATCACAATAAACTGTGAAAAATGAAAGAGATGGGAATACCAGACCACCTGACCTGCCTCTTGAGAAACCTATATGCAGGTCAGGATGTAACAGTTAGAACTGGACATGGAACAACAGACTGGTTTCAAATAGGAAAAGGAGTCCATCAAGGCTGTATATTGTCACCCTGCTTATTTAACTTATATGCAGAGTACATCATGAGAAACACTGGGCTGGAAGAAGCACAAGCTGGAATCAAGATTGCCAGGAGAAATATCAGTAACCTCAGATATGCAGATGACACCATCGTTATGGCAGAAAGTGAAGAAGAACTAAATAGCCTCTTGATGAAAGTGAAAGAGGAGAGTGAAAAAGTTGGCTTAAAGCTCAACATTCAGAAAATGAAGATCTGGTCCCATCACTTCATGGGAAATAGATGGGGAAACAATGAAAACAGTGTCAGACTTTATTTTGGGGGGCTCCAAAATCACTGCAGATGGTGATTGCAGCCATGAAATTAAAAGACGCTTACTCTTTGGAGGGAAAGTTATGACCAACCTATATAGCATATTAAAAAGCAGAGATATTACTTTGCCAACAAAGATCCCTCTAGTCAAGGCTTTGGTCTTTCCAGTGGTCATGTATGGATGTGAGAGTTGGACTGTGAAGAAAGCTGAGCACCGAAGAATTGATGGTTTTGAACTGTGGTGTTGGAGAAGACTCTTGAGAGTCCCTTGGACTGCAAGGAGATCCAACCAGTCCATCCTAAAGGAGATCAGTCCTGGGTGTTCATTGGAAGGACTGATGCTGAAGCTGAAACTCCAATACTTGGACACCTCATGTGAAGAGTTGACTCCTTGGAAAAGACCCTGATGCTGGGAGGGATTGGGGGCAGGAGGAGAAGGGGACGACGGAGGATGAGATGGCTGGATGGCATCACGGACTCGATGGACGTGAGTCTGGGTGAACTCTGGGAGTTGGTGTGGACAGGGAGGCCTGGCATGCCGCAATGCATGAGGTTGCAAAGAGTCAGACATGACTGAGCGACTGAACTGAACTGAACTCCCTACAAAGATCAAACTTCTGCCAGCTCACCCAAGTGTCTGATTAGCAATAAATCTGGAAGTCTGTGGTCCTTTGGGCCAAGGAATTTTGATGAATGGATGTGTTCAATGGACATTTGACAAGCTGTAGCTCACATCAACTCTTTGCAGGTCACCTCTGCCATCAACAACAAAACAAATGGTCTAAATGAGCATCTTCCATGTTTTGGTCAAACAAAAACACAAAGAGATGAAAACCACCAGAAGATGAAATGCTTTGATTAGACAGTTCCCAAACTTCAGTTATCAGCATATCATATTAGAAACTTTCACCACATTATATTACATATTATATTATACATATTAGGTTATGTATACTCAGTCGCTCAGTCATCTCCAACTCTTTATGATGCTAGGGACTATAGCCTGCCAGGCTCCTCTGTCCATGGGATTCTCCAAGCAAGAATCCTGGATTGGGTTGCTGTTTCCTACTCCAGGATTCTATTTAGGTTAAACCATATAAAGCTACCAAAATCTGGACATGATCTGCAAAATCAGAGATTTCATATGGTTCAATCTAATATTTTTTACCGAACATTGTTCTAACTGTGAATCCTTAAATTCTGTCTAGCAATTATGTTCTTTGGTATTTACCCAAATGAGTTGAAAACTTCTGTCCACACAGACACCTCCCCAGATGTTTATAGCAGCTTCATTCGTAATTGCCAACACTTGAAAGCAACAAAGAGGTCCTTCAGTAGCTGGAAGGATAAATAAGCTGTGGTACATCCGGACAATGGAAGATTATTCAGTGCTAAAAAGAAATGAGGTGTCAAGCCATGGAAAGACCGGGGGATAACTTAAATGCAAATTCCTAACCAAAAGAAGGCAACCTGGAAAGGTCATACACCCTGTGATCCCAACTGTGTGGCGTTCTGGAGAGAAAAAGCTACGAGAACAGTCAGATGATCAGGGAGTGTCAGGGGTTAGTGGGAGAGAGGGATGAAGAGGCAGGGCGTGGAGGATTTATGGGGCAATGAACGTGCTCCGTACAATTCCATAATGACAGATGTGTGTCACTGTTCATTCGTCCAAACCCGTAGAACTACAGTGAGTGAGACCTAGTGCCAATTGCTGTCTATGGGCGTTCATGATGCGTCAGTGTACACGCATCAGTCATAACAAATGTACCACTGGGAGGGGAAGGGAGCTTTGATAATGGGGGAGGCTTCCCAGGTGGTGCTAGTGGTAAAGAAGCCACCTGCCAATGCAGGACACATAAAAGTCAGGGTTTGATTCCTGAGTTGGGAAGATCCCTGGAGGAGGGCATGGCAAGCCACTCCAGTGTTCTTGCCTGGAAATCCCATGGACGGAGGAGCCTGGCGAACTAGAGTCCATGGGGTCACAAAGAGTTGGACACGAATGAAGTGACTTGGCACACTGGCATGCATGCCTTGGCAAGGGCAGGGGGTATATGGAGAATCTCTACCTTTCCCTCAGTTTTGCTGTGAAACTAAATTGCTCCTTAAAAAATAAAAAAGAAAAGAAAAACCTGTCCCTTGAAAAACAAAACCTTAAGTTGGTGTTATTCTGGACTTGAAGCATTCTGTGGTAGAAAGTGTAGAAATACGGCCTCGATGGCATCCTTCCCTGCCTGCACACGCAGGCTACTCTCACAGAAAGCAGCGTCCCTTTCTCCAGCCCTGGAATCTAGACCAGCGTTGCGCCTGTCCTTGACTAAGGGAGTATGGCAGAGGCGAAATGCTTTCAGATACGAGCCTCCCTTCCAAGAGACATGACAGCTTCTACCTTGCTCACTGAAGAGAAGCCAGCAGCTATGTAAGACCCCTGTGCTGTGAACAAGCCCAGGAGTTAGGCATGGGGGGGAGGTCACGGGGGGAGGTCACGTGGAGGAGAACAGAAGACCCTCAGCAGATGGTTAGCACCACGCCAGCAGACCCATGACACCAGCTGAACCACCCCAGCCAGCTCTCAGCAACTTGCGTCCTTCCAGCCCAGCCCCGGACATGGGGAAGCAGAGGGGAGCTCCGCTGTGCTGTGATCGATCTGAACTCAGGGCCCACGACGTCAATGAACGTCAATGAACATTGACTTTCTTCCTTACGTCTGCAGACAGGTGACAGATACACTCTCCGCGCGGAGGCCCGCCTGATAGTTTAGACCAGGTTCTGGAGCCGGGCTGCTCCGGATCCCGGCGTGGATTCTTACTAGGGTGAAAAGTGAACGTCGCTCAGTCGTGTCCGACTCCTTGCGACCTCATGGACTATACAGTCTCCAGGCCAGAATACTGGAGTGGGTAGCCTTTCCCTTCTCCAGGGGATCTTCCCAACCCAAGGATTGAACCCCAGAGGACTGTGCCTTCCAGGATTCACACGCTGCGCAGTTCCACCCACTCCATCTCTGGACTTGGCCATGTGACTTGCTTGGACCAATGGGAGCCTAGCTAGTAAGACGTAAGCAGAGACTTAACAGGCACTTGCGCAATGGGACTTGTCCTTTTGGAAAATCTGGAGCCGCGATCCACCGTGTAAAGAAGTCCAGCTGCCTGGCTGAGACAGGCAAAAGGCGAGAGCTTCCCAGTGAGCCCCAGCTGCACCAGCCAGCCCAGCACTGGTGCCAGATGTGTGAGTGCAGACGGGCATGACCAGCTGGCCGTGCCTGATCCAGCTCACAGACCCAGAGAAATGGCAAGTCACCATCGCATGAAGCCACAAAGTTCAGGGGTGGTGTGTAATTAATAAATAGAAATAAATAAATAGAAACCATATCCATAAAGTCATAAATATAATAAAATTATACTTTTTCTAGCACACATTAAAGCTTTTCAAAAGTCAATCAGTGTACCACTGATAATTATCTTAGGTACTACCAAACAATCCACTTATCAGACTCTGGGACATACTAGTTTAATGGGACAGTAACGATGACAGGAAATAGAATTGCAATCATTACTACTCTTTTCTACATTCTAGGCTAAATGGTTTATACACATAATCTAATTTAACCCTCCCAGCAACCCTAGTGGGTGGGCTAGTTATCATTTCCACTTTGTAGATTAGGAAAGTGAAGCTCCAAAAAGTTAAGGAACTTGCCAAAGTTCACCAGAGACATTTGATGACATTTACAACTTTTTTTTTTTAATAGAATAGAAACTTTCCTGACCTGGAAGCAAATGAATGAGCCTTGCACACTATATAAATGTGTTTTCTACCTTTTAATTATGAACTGCAGGTATCTTTTTGTCTATTCAGGGCCTACTTCAGACAGAGCTGCTGTCCTTGAACAGAGCCTGGGCTCCAGAGGGGTTCCTCCCCTTTCTTCATCCCTGATAGGGAGCTGTCAGGACCAATATTCCCTCCCCACCAGAGCCACCCTGACTCTAAAAACCAACAGTATTGAGTGGATATTTAGTATGCACTCAGCTTGTCTGCTGAGGGTTGAGGTGGCAAGAGAGCGAAGGTTAAGAAGAGATTCGAGGTAAAATATGACTCTAATCCTCAAAGAAAACTAGTTCACACACCCAAAATAGTCACTAGACAAGGAAGCGAAAGTCACTCGGTCGTGTCCAACTCTTTGCAACCCCATGGACTACACAGTGCATGGAATTCTCCAGGCCAGAATACTGGAGTGGGTACCTATCCCTTCTCCAGGGGATCTTCCTGACCCAGGGATGGAACCCAGGTCTCCCACACTGGGGGCAGATTCTTTACCAGCTGAGCCACAAGGGAAGCCTGTAGTAAGGGCAGTACTCGCTGAATAAACATGAGTTGGGGTCCTCCCCATGGGCACAGAGAGAGAGTGGGCTGTGGAGTGTTTGTGGATGGGGTGCTGGGTTGGAGAAAGCAAGGCTGGCAAGGATGGACAGCCAAGGGCTCCCCAAGGAGTGATGTCGAGTCCATGCCTGGGGTCTTCCAGGAGGACCGCTGGGGGCTGTGCAAGGAGCCCAGGAGGATCAGAGGCCTGGCAGAGAGCAGCCTCTCCTCCACTGGGACCCTACCGGCCTGGACAAGCGCTTCCCTGCCTCGTCCCAGCAGTTGTCCAAAACCCAGAGTATTACTCCACCTACAAGATAGCTCAGTTGGTAAGGAGTCTGCCCACATTGCGGGAGACGCAGGTTCAATCCCTGGGTCGGGAAGATCCCCTGGAGAAGGAAATGGCAGTCCACTCCAGTACTATTGCCTGGAGACTCCCACGGACAGAGGAGGCTGGCGGGCTACAGTCTGTGGGGTCGCAAGAGTCAGACACGACTAAGCGACTAAACCGCCACAAGAGACTTGGGAGGCTGCAGGCAGCTTCCGTCACTGGCTTCACACGGAGCTCAGGACCTGCCCTCTCTCCTCCAAAGCTGACCTTGGGTTCACACCAACCTACGTCTTCCCTCCAGCCATGAGCACCTCCTTCATGGTCCCCTCTGTCTTCCTCCCGAGCCTGACCAGCGGTCACTGCCAGCCTCCAGCCTGAAGGGGCCAGGAGGTCCCACGGCTGCCCCGAGGGGATTCGAAACACTCACTGCGCTTCAGAGCTCTCCAAGTCTCCCTCAGCCCACGGGGTCTCCATGTCTTCTTCAGAGTCCGCTGCCCTGGCCAGACCGCATCTCGAGCCCCTGCTGGGGCCAAGTCCACAAAATCCAAAGGAGCCTCCTGACTTCCTGACCCTCTGAGCCACCCCAGGCACCCACTCAGTGTTCTTTCTCTCCGTGCTCTTCAGGGAACAGTGCGCTTTGGTTTGAGGTTACCTCAAAGGAAAAACAGTCTGATGTGTGATAAGCCTCTTTGCCTGCCTGCAGAACAAGATGAGCCTATCAAAGAGACCCGGCTCAGATGAAACAAAGCCGGGCTTTTCCTTGCGGGTTAAGGCTAAACCAGAGCCCTAGTTTCTGGTGAAAAGAAGCCAGCCAAAGGCTGACACCTGGGAAACCTCCGAGGAGAATTATACATGAGCAAAGAAAGCCGTTCTTCAGAATCTGCAGAACTAGAAAAGCAATGTCATAAGCATATACATTTCCAACAGCACCTCTGCAAAAACAGCTCAATCTGAAATATTCATTTGCATCAGAATAGTCATGAATATTCAAAAGTCAGCCAGTGTTTCAGAACCATTGTCTATTCCTGGTACTTTCCTCTTTCCCTTGAAAAGCAGATCATGGGTTTTCAGGAAAGGTGGGTTTGGCTGATCTTTGCACTGCCATTCTTGGCAGGAAAGGGAATGATTATTTTCTGTTTCTTAATTTTTTTTTTTTTTAAAGCCTCAGCTGGTGTTAACATCTCTTCTCTTTGTTCTGGCCAGGCTAGGAATCCCGCCACAGACCTGGAATCTGGCCTGGGGTGCATTTTCCAAACTGATAAAGCTTTCTGTTCAGAATTCTGAACACATTTTCCAACATGCAGGTTTCTCAAAGAGAAAATGTTGCCAGGGTCCCATTCCAGAATGAGGAATGTAGATAGCCCTAAGATCTGGAAGACTCCAGCTTGGAACTCTCTGGGTTACTTTGGCCACGACACGTACACACATATCTGCTGCACTTTAACATTCCCATTGGTCAAGAAGAGACCAGTAGGCATCCACCTCCCCTCTCTTCTTTTGCCTCATTTTGCAAAGCTAAATAAGATGATTCCATGTAAGTGAAAGTGCTTTGAACTCCCTGGAGGAAAATCAAGAGCTGTGGCCAAGTCAGTGGCTGTATATCAAAACTTTCCATGCCAGAAAGTGAGACACTCTCGTGATTCACAAGGGATGATCTAAACAGTTTTAATGTTAAGAAAACAAATGTCATTGGGGAGAAAAGTACTCACCAGTCCATCGTTCACTGGGATGATTGGCAGTTATTTCTCTCTTTCATGCTAAAATTTGATTTTCCCAACATGTCTTCCTTATGCCCCAAACTGACAGACGGTTCAGTAACAGGTTTAAGGTAGATTATGAGAGAAGGAGGTGCAGGAAGGTTGTATCGGCACAGACTTAATTTTCTGAGGATTTATCCCTCTACTCCACCACGGTCCAGTTGAAGTTCATTCTGCTGTCACCTCAGCTCTGTCTAAATGGTTCAATTTATGTGACAAAGTCTCGATGGTATCTCTTGAAGGCTGTCAGCGGAGCTCCTGCAGTGTCAAAGCAGAAGCAAAGTCGCAGTTACAGAAGTGCCTTCAGCTGAGAATTGACACTGTGGGAAGTCTTACCTGCTCCCCTGCGATTGTCTCCGTATTAAATTTGCAAGACAAAGGATGGGTGCCTCTCCACCCACCCACCCCCCACCCCCGCCACGGATCAGGCTAGCTCTTTCTATCTATTGTTCAGCTTCCTGGAGTTGGCCTCGATTCCCAGGTAGAGTCCTCGAATGTGAGCGCTGGGGCGGACTTTGGAGGTTTCCTAGCCGATCTGCACTACAGCTGAGGGTCCAGGAGACAGAATTACTCAAAACAAATACTTGTATTAATCATGCATTAAAAAAAAGATATGCATTGCTATTGGAAGACAAAGATGGATCTAACTCAAAGGGAAAATCTGGGGACGGAGTAAGTCAGGGTAGGAGGCTCCCCTACAGCTCTGCCTGAGCACAGTTTAGTGGAGGAAAAATACCGCACTTCCCTGCTCCCGGAGGAAGCGTCTGCTCAGACCGGGAGGCTCCCTCAGAACCTGACCCCTCACCGCCCAGAGCAGTGACCTCCTCCTTAGCACTGGCTCGCCTCCCTTTCCGACTGACTCCCCCAGCCTCTCACAGTGCTTCTTGAGATGACCTCCCAAACTACCTGTGTTAGGGGAAGCACCCTGACCGAGACCGCCCACCCTGGCCAGGCACCATAGTAACCATTCGCATGAGCTGTTTTATGACAGGAGATCCTGGTAAGGAATACGGAACTAATCAGCCACCACCAACCGGAAGAGTTCGGGAAAGGTCGAAAGGAGACACCGCGTGTCCGTCCACGTCCCAGAATCCCTCCCGCTAGCATCCATCTTGGCTGAGCGATGCGTGCGCCACCAGGAAAGACTCTGAATTAGAGTGATTGGTCAAAGACCACCCGGAAACTACTCCCATCCCCATAAAACCCGAGACTGCGAGCCACGCGGCAGAGCAGTTCTCCTGGGATCCCTCACGCTGGTGCTCTCCACCCGGGCGCCCTTTCCCAATAAAATCTCTTGCTTTGTCAGCACACGTGTCTCGTCGGACAGTTCATTTCTGAGTGTTAGACAAGAGCCCAGTTTCGGGCCCTGGAAGGGGTCCCCCTTCCTGCAACTCCTGCACCCAGGTCTTTGTCTCAAGATTGCCTTCGACAATGTGGAAGTCCACGTATCCAGAGGGGCCTTTCCCAATGGCTCAGCCGGTAAAGAACCTGCCTGCCAAAGCAGGAGACGCAAGAGATGCAGGTTTGATCCCTGGATGGGAAAGATCCGCTGGAGAAAGGAATGGCTACCCACTCCAGTATCCTTGCCTGGAGAATCCCATGGACAGAGGAGCCTGGCAGGCTACAGTCCACGGGGTGACAAAGAGTTGGACACAGCTGAGCATGTACACACACACACACACATACCCAGAAGCGCTCCCCTTGGAGGCTGATTTAGCCCCCACGGCCACCTGGCAAAATCTGGACACGTCTCTGGTTGCCACACCTGGAGGGAGGAGCTATTGGCAGGGAATGGGTAGGATCCAGGGATGCTGCTAAATATCCACAACACATGGGAAAGATCCCACAACCAGAACTGTCCAGCCCAAAATATCCCCAATGTCGAGGCTGGGGGCCCCAGCCTTAGAGAACCGGCTCCAGGTATCTCATACGGTCAGCTCAACTCAGTACCCTACAAATTGTGTATACATCCACTCTTGGAAGATGAACTCACAGATCGGGAACTTCCAAGTCACTTCAGCTCCTCCTCTGCTGGTAACAGTAGAAGTTATTTTCTGAGGGTATGACGATGGTGCCCTGGAGGAAGAAATGGCAACCCACTCCAGTATTCACGCCTGGCCAATCCCATGGACAGAGGAGGCTGGCAGGCTACAGTCCATGAGGTCGCAAAGAGTTGGACACACTGGAGCGACTTAGCATGCATCCATGATGATGGTGTGGCTTCTGCGGCTACAGAAGTGAAAGGGGACAGAGCCAGCATTTCGTCAGGGCAGCGCGGCGGGTAATTGGGGACTTCAGGGATACCACTGAGGTCTCATAGGCAAGGTGTCAATGTGATGATTCTTCAAAAGTGACCTCACTTCTCTTTTAACTTATTATTGCTGCTGTTGTTTAACTGCCAAGTCGTGTCTGACTCTTTGTGACCCCATGGACTATATCCTGCCAGGCTCCTCCGTCCATGGGATGTTCCAGGCAAGAATACAGGAGCAGGACAATTAACATATGCATATTACATGCTGAAATCATTTGGGGGTTAATTGTGTTATTTTGAACTCAATTTATCCGAACTCCTAAAATAGCGTTCAGTTCAGTTCAGTTCAGTTCAGTCTCTCAGTCGTGTCCAACTCTTCGCTACTCCATAAACCGCAGCACGCTAGGCCTCCCTGTCCATCACCAACTACCAGAGTGCACCCAAACCCATGTCCATCGAGTCGGTGATGCCATCCAGCCATCTCATCCTCTGTCGTCCCCTTCTCCTCGTGCCCCCAATCCCTCCCAGCATCAGAGTCTTTTCCAATGAGTCAACTCTTCGCATGAGGTGGCCAAAGTACTGGAGTTTCAGCTTTAGCATCATTCCTTCCAAAGAAATCCCAGGGCTGATCTCCTTCAGAATGCATAGACGTTAGATGTACCTAAATAGGTTCCAGACACTCTAGGTCAACATGGTCGAGAGCAGCCCATTGTACAGATGAAGAAGCTGAGGCTCAGGCCAAAGAGGCTGTTCATCACACAACCTGCTGGGCTGGAATCAGGACTGGAACACAGACACCTGAACTCCCAGCCTATTGCCTCTTCACCCGGGGCCAGAAAGCAGCATATGGAAAGCCCAGTGTTTTATTGCTGGTGGATTATATAAGCCCAGCAGATGGCTAACATGGAAGCCAGCAGTTTCTCAAAATCCCCCAATCCTAGTAAACATCAGTCTCATCATGGTGAACTGTGCCCTTCTCATACTGTACCTTCAACCAGGCATACACACACACTCACCCTGCACACACCCTGCACACACGCCTTAACCTGGAAAACAACATAGGGGATTCAGATTTAAAAACTTCTAAATTCCAGATGGCCATCAAGAAAGAAAAGTGCAATCAAACTGATGTGAAAATCCTGGGGAATTTTGTCCTCGAGGCCTAGAAAGCAGCCGACAACCAGCAAGAACTCCTGCAAGGACCTCGCAAATTTACATCTAGGGAGGATGTTCGATATTATCTCATCCAATGGTCTCGCTTCACAAAGACATAAACCAAGCACAGAGAAGGCCAGGAGCACGTCCAGCCCCACTCAGCCTGGGCAAGAACGGCCCCACCACTGCTGTGAAGCACTCCTCTGAAGGCCAGTTTCTAATATGGTTCTTATTTCAAACAACGATAGTCATCAAACACGACATAGTTCTAAGCTAGAGTGTTTCTGTGCAATCCAAGAGGCAACAAAACCAAGAGGTGGAGGGAAATTTGTTGCCTTCCAGGAAATTCTGAATTATTGTCTTCTTGGGTCATCTATAATATGAATCTTCTTTATGGTTCCATGAAGAGATAATTTCCTACTGTGTTCTGGATCACAAACTTGACAAAGCAGCCAGCATTTACTGTCAATGAAACAAATGTGTGGTGTGTAACCACATAGGCTAAGAGTACATCTTCATTTTTGCAGCTCTATCACTTTAATTAGAAAATCAATTCAAAGCAACAGTTTTCTTTAGCTCATTGATTCGTTTTTAATTTATGAAAAATGACTAGTAAATTCAGATGTTGAGCTTTTGTATAATTTTCTATTCTAACTAGACTACATAGTACTTGAGTGCTAGAAAACATCATATTTGTCTTATTGGAAATATTACTGGGCTTATTAATAGGCAAAATGCCTGGCACTTAGTAATTACTCAACAGGTTTGTGTTGAATGAATGAATGTCAGTCATTGCTTTAGAAGGCTTTCTGCCTTGACAGGAATTATTAGTCAATGCAAGTTCTGTTTATTTTTCACAAGTGTGTTTGAATTTTCCCATTCTCATACCTCTTATAACCCAAGTCAATTTCAGAATGTTCATCTTTTATACAATAATAATTCAAGGAAGGAATTATTGAAACAGAAGCCCGAATAGGAACGTAGGTCATCATTTCAAAAGTCGTTCCTCCCTTCTTGCAGAAAGTAACTTTTAACCAGGAAATAAACATGGAACGTAGGAGTTATAGAGCTTGAGTGTTACTTCCCTGTCTCTGTTTATCCCTTGTTATTTTGTCTTGGTTCCGTCTAAGTGCTGGAGGCAGACTTCCCTGGTGGTGCAGTGGGTAAGAATCTGCCTGGCAATGCGGTGGATATAGGCTCGATCCCTGGTCCGGAATGATTCCACGTGCGGTAAGACAACAAACCAGTGCCCACAACTGCTGAAGCCCGTGGGCCTGGAGCGTGTGCTCTGCAGCAAGAGAGGCCACCGTGGTGAGAAGCCTGTGCGCCGCAGCCGGAGGGTAGCCCTCGCTCGCCGCAGCTGGAGAAAGCCTGAATGCTGCGGCGAAGACCCAGCACAGCCAAAAATAATAATAATAAAAAAAAGGTGCGGGTGGCTGTGTCGTGGTGTGGTCTGGAGCCAGGACTCTAGAAGCAGACAGAAACAAAGCCACACAGGGTGTCTGGTGTGCGCTAGAAACCCACTAACTGTTAGAAAAATAAACAAGCTCTCTATCTACGTGTTACCTAGCTTTTCAACCATCAGAGCGCATCCAGGACCTTGATTTTATGTTTCCGTCATTTATGGCAGCATGAAAGATGACACCGAAACTTAGTGGCTCACAATAACAAGAAGGTGTTATTTTGTATGATTCTGGGGATTGACAGGATGGTTTCTGCTGGGCTCACTCATGGAAAGCCAGCTGGGGACCAGACCCAGTGGGAACCCTGGGCTGCTGGCCTTGGTCCCCACGTGGCCTTTCATCTGGGCTCCCCTGGGACATAGTGGCCCCAGGGCAGGGCTCCAGATGCACAAAGGCAATGGCTGCAAGGCCCCTTGAGGTGCAGGCTCTGCAGGTGACACGCGCGCCTCCAGCGCATTCCGCTGGCCAAAGCGAGTCGCGGGCCAGCCTGGGATTTGTGTCCTTTTTTTTTCTAGTTGAAGTGCTGTTGATTTGGGGGGCTTCCCAGGCGGCACTAGTGGTAAAGAACCCACCTGCCAATGCAGGAGACGCAAGAGAGGCAGGCTCGCTCCCTGGGTGAGGAAGAGCCCCTGGAGAAGGAAATGGCAGCCCACTCCAGTATCCTTGCCTGGAGAATCCCATGGACGGAGGAGCCCGGCGGCTACAGTGCCATAGGGTTGCAAAGAGTTGAGTCATTTCAGTCACGACTGAAGTTACTTAGCACGCACACACGCACATACGTTGTTGTTCTACACGTTTCAGGTGTAGAATTACAGGTTGTTACGGGACATTGAATACAGTGCCCTGTGCTATACAGGGGGTCCTTCTTGCTTACATATCTTATGTATAATAGTGCGTGTATGTTAATCCCAAACCCCTAATTTACCCCTCTCCCAGCCTGCCCCCCTTGGTAACTATAGGTTTGTTCTCCAAGTCTGTGAGTCTGCTTCTGTTTTGTAAATAAGTTCATTTGTATTGCATTTTAGATTCCACATATAGGTGATGTCATATGCTGTTTGTCTTTCTTTGACTCACTGCGCTTAGTGTGATAATCTCTAGGTCCATCCATGTTGCTGCAAACAGCGTCGTTTCATCCTCGTCTACAGCTGAGTGATACTCCATCATGTTTATGGACCACGTCTTTTTACCCACTCATCTGTCGATCGACATTTAGGTCGTCTCTACGTCTTGACTGTTGTCAGTAGTGCTGCTGTGAACACCGGGTGCTCGTATCTTTCAACGTAGAGTTTTCCCTGAATATATGCAGATTGCGGGGTCATACGGCAACTCTAGTTTTCGTTTTTTGAGGAACCTCCATACTGTTCTCCATCGTGGCTGCACCGATTTACATCCCCACCCACAGGGAAGGAGGCTTCCAGAGCCGGCTGAGTTTAAGAGGGTGTGGACTCCATCTCTGGAAGGAGGAAAGTCATGTTGCAAAGAAGGTGGGAATGGGAAGACTTTCTGCTGTAACACAGTCTGCCACACCATCGTTTCAACGAGCCTCGTGTGCCTCTTCCTGGACCGTCCCTCCCAACCCTCCGCACGCCACACATCTCCCAGGCATCTCATGAGGCAGAATAGCCTCGTCATGCAGCCAGTGTCTGCTGGGGAATCATGCAGCAAGTCAGTGAGCAAAGAGCTTGTGCCCCAAAGTAGGGTGGAATCGAGGGACACGCAGGTCTAGGAAAAAATTCAGAAAGAGCCAAGAACCCAGGTGCCGTGATTGGGGTCATCAGTTTTCCCTGAACTAATTCAGACTTGGGATTTTAGAGTTCCTTTACTTACTTATGGAGTCACACAGTGCTAGTGTTATGAAAAGTCGCCAGCATACATGTAGTTATTAAAAATAATCTATACGTTTGTGGATTGAACTGGCATGGAGGTTTGTAGAAATAAAAAGAGAGAGGTGAGGTGGTGACAAGCAAGGCAGAAATCGCCTTTGCGGCCTCCCTTTGAGTGAGGCCCCGGCAGGGGACCCATCGGAGGCTCCCACAGAGACGGCAAGGCGAGGTCAGTGCTGCAGAGAAGGCAGACCCGCCTGGAAGTCTAGCGGGTGAACAGATCCAGCTGCCAGAGTCTGCAGGCCTGGACAGTCTAAAAGCCAGTAGTGTGGCCTGTGGTATCTGTGCCCACGGTGAGCGATCCTCAGGGTCATCTGGGGACTGTCCACGCTGCATGACCCCTTATTAGACCCTCTAGTCCTCCTAGACATTCCGGGAGCTACATCCATCTCTTGGAATAAACGCCGTTTCTGCTTCAGTTCAGTTCAGTTGCTCAGTCGTGTCCGACTCTTTGCAACCCCATGGACTGCAGCACTCCAGGCCTCCCCGTCCATCACCAACTTCCGGAGCTTGCTCAGTCTCATGCCCATCCAGTCAGTGATGCCATCTAGCCATCTCGTCCTCTGCCGTTCCCTTCTCCTCCTGCCTTCAATCTTTCCCAGGGGGGTCTTTTTTGATGAGTCAGTTCTTTACATCAGGTGGCTAAAGTACTGGTGCTTTAGCTTTAACATCAGTCCTCAGATGTTGTAAAGAGCCATTTCCGCTTAACGGGTTTAAAAGGGTTCTGTACTCCAAGGAAAAGAAAACCCTTCCTACTATATCTGTCTATCAAGGTAGTTTGGTCAGGAGAGGGGTCGATTCAGGACAGTTTATTGGGCTTTATCAGAGTTCAGATGGAGCCAGATCATCTCAGCCCTGCAGCTGTGGGACTCAGACCACCCCATGGACAGCACCGCATGGGATGAACCTGCCATGTGCCTGGGACTCACCACATCCCTACTGAGGCCGTGCTCTCCTGGGCCGCGCCCAGCACAGACGGAGCGCGGACAGAGGGCTGGACCCAGGACGCTCTGGGCCAGGGTCCCAGGGCTGTCATCCTCCTGTCTCATTTAAGAAACCATTTCTTACCCTGAAGGTCAGGAGAAAATATTAACCTATGTTTCTTGCTAAGAATTTAAAAGTTTTACTCCTATAATTAAAGAACTTTAATTCACCGGGAGGTACCATGGGGCGTGGGATGAGTGGAGGCTAGTTTTATCTTTATACCTGTGGACAGCCATGTGTTTAGCTCCACTTCCTACAGAGTCCCTCCTGGATCCACCACTAAGCCAATCCTATCACACACGAGAAGGCGCGTGGGTGCCCCGGCCTGTTCCTTAGGGTTCCGCTATAGTCCATCCATTAGGGTATCTACTGCAGAAACAGCACCGTGCTATCTTAACTACAGTAGCTTCATAGTAAGTCTGGTTATCTGTAGGTAAGCGCTCTGCTGTCTTATTCACCTTCTTCAGAAACGCCTTCACTATGTTGGCCCCTTCAGTTCACTTCAGTTCAGTTCAGTCGCTGAACTCTTTGCGACCCCATGAACTGCACCACACCAGGCCTCCCTGTCCATCACCAATTCCCAGAGTCCACCCAAACCCATGTCCATCGAGTCGGTGATGCCATCCAACCATCTCATCCTCTGTCATCCCCTTCTCCTTCTGCCCCCAATCCCTCCCGGCATCAGGGTCTTTTCCAATGAGTCAGCTTTTCCTATGAGATGGCCAAAGTATTGGAGTTTCAGCTTCAACATCAGTCCCTCCAATGAACACACAGGACTGATTTCCTTTAGGATGGACTGGTTGGATCTCCTTGCAGTCCAAGGGACTCTCAAGAGTCTTCTCCAAAAACACAGTCCAAAAGCATCAATTCTTCGGCGCTCAGCTTTCTTTATAGTTCAACTCTCACATCCATACATGGCCACTGGAAAAACCATAGCCTTAACTAGACGGACATTTTTTGACAAAGTAATATCTCTGTTTTTTAATATGCTATCCAGATTGGTCATAACTTTCCTTCCAAGGAGTAAGAGAATTTAATTTCATGGCTGCAATCACCATCTGCAGTGATTCTGGAAAGTCAGCCACTGTTTCCACTGTTTCCCCATCTATTTGCCATGAAGTGATGGGACCAGATGCCATGATCTTCGTTTTCTGAATGTTGAGCTTTAAGCCAACTTTTTCACTCTCCTCTTTCACGTCCATCAAGAGGCTATTTAGTTCCTCTTCACTTTCTGCCATAAGGGTGGTGTCATCTGCATATCTGAGGTTATTGATATTTCTCCCGGCAATCTTGATTCCAGCTTGTGCTTCCTCCAGCCCAGCATTTCTCATGATATACTCTGCATATAAGTTAAATAAGCAGGGTGACAATATACAGCCCTGATGTACTCCTTTTCCTATTTGGAACCAGTCTGTTGTTCCATGTCCAGTTCTAACTGTTGCTTCCTGACCTGCATATAAGTTTCTCAAGAGGCAGGTCAGGTGTTCTGGTATGCCCATCTCTTGAAGAATTTTCCACAGTTTATTGTGATCCACGCAGTCAAAGGCTTTGGCATAGTCAATAAACCAGAAATAGATGTTTTTCTGGAACTCTCTTGCTTTTTCGATGATCCAGCAGATGTTGGCAATTTGATCTCTGGTTCCTCTGCCTTTTCTAAATCCAGCTGGAATATCTGGAAGTTCATGGTTCTTGTATTGCTAAAGCCTGGCTTGGAGAATTTTGAGCGTTACTTTACTAGCATGTAAGATGAGAGCAATTGTGTGGTAGTTTGAGCATTCTTTGGCATTGCCTTTCTTTGGGATTGGAATGAAAACTGACCTTTTCCAGTCCTGTGGCCACTGCTGAGTTTTCCAAATTTGTTGGCATATTGAGTGCAGGACTTTCACTGCGTCAACTTTCAGGATTTGAACTAGCTCAACTGGAATTCCATCACCTCCACTAGCTTTGTTCATAGTGATGCTTCCTAAGGCCCACTTGACTTCACATTCCAGGATATCTGGCTCTAGGTGGATGATCACACCATCGTCATTATCTGGGTTGTGAAGATCTTTTTTGTACAGTTCTTCTGTGTATTCTTGCCACCTCTTCTTAATACCTTCTGCTTCTGTTAGGTCCCTACCATTTCTGTCCTTTATCGAGCCCATCTTTGCATGAAATGTTCCCTTGGTATCTCTAATTTTCTTGAAGTGATCTCTAGTCTTTCCCATTCTGTTGTTTTCCTCTATTTTTTTGCATTGATTGCTGAGGAAGGCTTTCTTATCTCTCCTTGCTATTCTTTGGAACTCTGCATTCAAATGGGTATATCTTTCCTTTTCCGCTTTGCTTTTCACCTCTCTTCTTTTCACAGCTATTTGTAAGGCCTCCCCAGGCAGCCATTCTGCTTTTTCGCATTTCTTTTTCTTGGGGATGGTCTTGATTCCTGGTTGGCTCTTACCCTTCCAGATAACTTTTAGACTCAGCCTGCTGACTCTATGAACAACAACAACAAAACCTGTGAAGGTTTATTTGGATTGGAGCTGCATTGAATCTGTGGGTCAGTGTGGGGAACTCTGACTTTTTTCCTCTGAGTTTCTTGGGAGGGCGGGGAGGGTGGTCTTGGGGTTGAGCGCCCTGCTGTCTGTTGTTGCATGCAGGTGTAGGGACCCCAGGCCCCTTACACGACCCTCAGTTAACGTCTATGTTTAGCCCCGATTTAGAGTCTGGAGACTCCGATCAGTCCCAGGGACCACACCTCTTCCTCGCTGTACCTTAGAAGCAATTTTAACTTTCTCACTTACATCATTAGAGTTTTTCTACAACGGATGTGCATTATTACTGTGACAAAACAAACAAAACAATCCTCCCATTCCTTTGGTGACAGCTCCCAAGCCTGGCATCCAACTTTCTCAGCTACTTCAGTGCCAGCAGGATCAGCACCCCACGGCCCGTGTCCCAGGTCAGTGGTGGGCATTGATAGTCAATCACACCAAGGCCTGGTGCATCCTGTCATCAGAATCCTTCTTAACACAGCCCCGCCGACGGCCATTGCTAACGCATCGACGTGGCCAAAGGAACCTGTTTCCTTGTTGCTGTTTAGTAGCTCAGTTGTGTCCAACTCTTTTGAAACCCCGTGGACTGTAGCCCACCAGGCTCCTCCGTCCATGGGATTCTCCAGCAGGAATTCTGGAGTGGGTTGCCATTCCCTTCTCCGGGGGTTCTTTCTAAGCCAGGGCTGGAACTCCAGTCTCCTGCATTGGCAGGTGGATTCTTTACCATCTGAGCCAGCAGGGAAGACTCTGCCATCCTAGGAGGTGGTGAAGATTTGCTCCTTCCGGGTGTGCAGTCTGCATGGTTCTGAAGGAGGGCGTCCAGAGAGGTGGGCAGAGTGCCGCACATGAACAGGCACCCGGGTGTGCCCGTCGGCTGTGCCGCCTCTGACTGAGGGCTCTTCCCCTTGCAACGGCTGCGTTTCTCATCCTCAAGCCTCCTCTTCGGGAGGTGGACCTAAGTGCTAGCCGAGGTCCCAACCGACTGTAACACAACGGGATTCTCGGTTCCCTTTTCCTTTTCATAGGTGTGTGACGCAGGGAGAGACATCAACAATAATCACAACAAAACCATCTCTCAAGGGCCTCCTTTGCAAACACTGCGCCAAGGAGTTCACCTGCTTAATGATCGTAATATTATTACCGTTAGCATCTCCTGTGCAGCTCACAGTATCTCGTGATGGTGTTCTCCACATCACGGAGGAAGAAACTGAGGGCTGGAGAGGGAAGCTAACTTGTCTGAGGTCGTCCAGCAAGTGGGTGGATTGCGGTTTGAACCCAGATCTGGCCGTATCGTGACCTGCTCCGCTCCGCCTCTATCCCCCAGGGCCCTCGTTCTGACGCATCTGCTGCAAGGATCGGATCGGTCACTCCCCTCTGGGGGCTCTCTCTTGCCCCAGCAGCAGAAGTTCCAGACAAATGGAGACATCAGTAGCACTGGAAGCAGAGACAGAGCTGGAGGGTACGCACCCCAGCTCTCTTGCTTCTCGGACGGGGTACCCTGAGGCATGTGTCCCTTCCCTGCCTCACTTCTCTCCTAGCTTTGTGGGATTACCCCCCACCCACGTCAGATTCCGGCATCTGGGTCTGTTTCCTGGAACTTAAACCAAGCCAGCCTTGCACCATGCTAGACCGCTGTGAGAACTGCCGGGGAATGTTGGAGAAAAGGACATTCAAAAGTTGCTTTTCAGGTCTTCCTGAGTTCCCTTTGAATTCAAACTATATAAGCTAGGTGTGTTCAGGTCTGCACCTCTGGAGAGAGAGAGGTGAGTTCAGGACACTGAGGGTTTGTAGAGCTGTGAAGGCCAGGTGGCTTGTGGGTTCTTGGCTTTGTCCTCAGCCACTTGTGTGTCCTCAAACAAGTGTGGAAAACCCCAGAGGCCTGCTTCTCCCTCAGGGATTCTGACTGAGGTTTGGAGTCTGGGACTTGAGGTAGTCCAGCCCAGATTGGCTGATCCACAGTTAGAGCTGAAATGCATCACTTCACGCAGCTTCCAACTTTGCATAAAGGAAATAAAGGCCCTGGACACTGGCAGGCAGGAAAAAGGCATGATGGTAAACAAGGAAATAAGATGGGCAGAGATAAAGGGCTGTGCAGTCAGTCCTGGGGAAAACGTTCATTATAATGCAGCCTCTTGGATCAAGTCAGAGTGGAAATCCCACAAACTGCAACGTGCCCAGGGCTAAACGTGCAGCATCATGGTGAGTTTTCCTTTCCCAGGACCGCCGGATTAAATTACAGCTCTGAGTTGTTTCTTTTCACCGACACAATACTTTCAGACATTTAATAACTTCTCTGCAGACCCACTCTCAGCCTTCACTGGCAGTGGCGCCCTGCCTGGAAGGTGGCCGTGGCGTCGGCTGAAATATTTCCTGCTACTTCCTCAGAGGAGTTTGTGAAGGGGCCAGATTCCCAGCGGAACTTGAGAATAAGGTGACGAAAGCATCCCACGTGGCTTTTCTCCCCTGAAGTCCTCCGTGGCTCCCTGCCTGCCGTCAAGCTTGGGCTGTGATGTTAATTTTTCCATCTGCTTTGGCTGCAGGTAATTTGGAGACACCGACGTCATCAGACCATCTGTTCAGTAGAACTGCAGCAAGGCTTTCCCCCCCTGTGTTGTTTATGCCTTGACGAGGACTCGGGGCTCTTCTCAATATCTGCTGGGCAGAGACAAAATTGTGTTGCAAACAGTCCCTTAGCATCGCAGCAAAGGGTAAGGACGGAATACTAACTCCATCTGGGATTATTTGTGTAAGAGGCAGGTGTAATCAAGTCACTAAAACCCACGACCAGGGAAAGCAGGCAGTTGGCATGTGAGTGGCCTCACAACCTGATCTGCTTTCTTCCTGATGGTTTCCTGACGGACTGGGATTGGACAATCTGATCTCTCCAGCCTCGTTGGTTCCTGAGAAGCTGTTCTCAAAATGCTATTGCTCAGTGCCACGCGTGTCTGTCCTCTTCCCACTGTGCCTTTGAGCATTCTGGATAATCTGATCCCTGTGACATTTATTGAGCACCTACTATATGCCAGACAGCATGTTGGGCGTGAGTATACAGACAGCAGTACACAAAGGCTGTGCCCTTCAGGGGCTCCCAGTCTGGAGGCAGAGACAAGTGGACACAAAATAGGTACGCTTCTCTGCGACTCATTTTTCCCATCATTAAATGGGAATAATTATCATTCCTGCCTCTTGAGCTGTTCTGAGGGTTGAAATGTCAAGCAGAAACAGAAAATGGGATCATAGATGCTAGAAAACCAACAACTATGGAGAAACTCTGGCTGCTATAAAGGGATTCACTGAGAGCCGTGTGGGCACCGGCATGGGCGGGGTTAGTGGGGGCGGCCGGGTGGCAGATGCAGGACCCGTGGGTCAGAACCCTTCACGCCCACCTGCCTGTGGTGGACATCCGCCTGCACGTGGCGGCATCTCCTCAAGCCCCCAGCCCTTCTGCGTCTATGCTTGAGCAGGAGCTTCCTGTGGCATCGTTGCAGGGGGTGCATCTCACTGAACCTGCGTGGGGGCAACTGGGACGTGCCAGGACCAACTGCCCCCAGGGCCGACCCTCAGCCAAGGAGGGGTAGAGTCAGCGGATAAACCTCCAGCCTCCTTAATGAATGGTGGGCCAGCTCCAAGGGGCAAGGGACAGTCCCTCACAGGCCCTGGCAGGACAGACCCCGGTGGCCCCAGCCCCTTCCTAGTTCTGCATTCACGCCTCCCCAGCTCGCCATCTCTACCCCTTTACTTGTACAAATAAATGATCTGTGCCCTGGTCCTTGCCACGAATTTTGCTTTTAAGGCCACTCAAGCTTCAAAGAATCCAAGACGGGGAAGGAAGCATGGGAGAAGGAAGCTATGGAAATGAAATGACCTCTGAAGAGGCCTCAAAAGACAGGCGTCCAGCAAGTGGGGAGCTGGAAAGGCCTGATCCAGAAACACAGAGAGGCAGAGGCATGGAGGCCTGTGGGCACCCGGAGTCTCTGGAGCCCCAGGTTCGCAGAGGGCAGCGGGCATCACCGAGACGTCATCTGGGGGCAGGCCAGGTAGAGCCCTGCCTGCAGAGTGGGTCAAGAGTGAAACGCTCCTTCATTGCACAGTTAGCTCTACTCAAGAAATGATACACATATGACAAGGTACTCATCATCACTGATTATTAGGGAACTGCAAATCAAAACCACAATGAGGAGGTGGCAGAGGATGAGATGGTCAGAGCACCTCTGACTCAGTAGACATAGATCTGAGCAAAGTCCAGGAGGCAGTGGAGGACAGGGTAACCCGGTGTGCTGCAGGCCACGGGGTCACAAAGAGCTGGACACGACTTGGCAACTGCGCAACAACAGCCACCTCACACCAGTCAGCATGGCCATCATTAAAAAGTCTACAAATAATAAATGCTGGAGAAGCTGTGAGAGAAAGGGACCTTCCTACATTGTCAGTGGGAATGTGAATTGGAATGGCCACTATGGAAAAGAGCATCAGGTTCCTCAAAAAGCTAAAAACAGAGTTGCCATATGATTCAGCAATCCCACTCCTAGGCATATAACCAGACAAAACTCTAATTTGAAAACATACACGCTGCTACGTTCATAGCAGCACTGTTTACAGTAGCTAAGACATGGAAACAACATCAGCAGATGAATAAGGAAGCGCTGGTACATATGTACAGTGAGATATTAGTCACAAAAAAGAAGGAAGTAATGACATTTGAAGGAACGTGGATGGACCTAGAGATTACCATTCTAAATGAAGTAAGTCAGAAAGAGAAAGACAAATACCCTGTGATGTCACTCACATGTGATGAAGTGACTTAGCATGCAGGCATGCACCTGTGTTGGTGGCTTCCCAGGTGGTACTAGCGGTAAAGAACCCACCTGCCAGTGTAGGAGACCTAAGACACACAGGCTCGATTCCTGGGTTGGGAAGATCCGCTGCAGGAGGGCAGAGCAACCCACTCCAGTACTCTTGCCTGGAGAATCCCATGGACAGAGGAGCCTGGCAGGCTATGGTCCATAAGGTTGCAAAGAGTCAGACACAACTGAAGTGCCTTAGCATGGATGCAGGCACCACTTACACGTGGAATCTAAACCATGACTCAAACGAGCATATCTAGGAGACAGACTCACAGGCGTGGAGCACAGACTCGCGGTTAACCAAAGAGGGGCTTGAGGGGAGGGTTGGGAGCTTGGAGGTAGATTCAAACTGCTGTACATAGGATGGATAAGCAACAAGGTCCTAGTGTATCACATAAGGAACCATATTCAATATCCTGTGATAAATCACAATGGAAAATATGAAAAAGAATTTATGTGTATATATATGTGTATGAGTCAGTTTTCTGTAGAGCAGAAATCGACACAATGTTGTCAATCAGCTATTCTTCAATAAAATTGCTTTTTAAAAAGAAACGCAATGCCTTATTAAAGTGCATTCCTTGAGTTCTGCACTCCATTTGAGTAATCAAAGGCATGGAGTCATTAAACAGAATAGGCACTGGGGCAGACCAATTCAGTCCTAGTGATCCCAGGATTCCAGAGGCATCTGCCTCTCTTAGGGGCTTGAACAACCCAGTATAGGCTAGCAGAGAGCTTTTGGCTTTTTAGTCAATAGCCACTGTCTCCTATGGCTCACCAGAGGTAAAAGTGTGTTTATTTCATGTAAATTAAATGCCAGGGCTCTTTACCTTAGCTGGACTTATGGTTCTCCTCTAATTTCACAAGTGGGTCTTTGTACAATCATCACTCCCTGGACCGCTGTCCTAACTCTGGGGAGTCATTGATGCTATCCTCCACTTCTGAGTTCTTTGGAAACTCTGAAGATCCCAAATAGCAGCCAGTGAATGCTCAGTGATTCCGTTTCCAGACGAGCCCAGCTCTTCAGCTTTTCTACCCCTTTCAGTAGTCTCTTATAGTTCTATCATCACTTCCAATGAACGGTGGGATCTGAGAACCCCAGAACAGTGCGTCTGCAGCAGGCGCCGTCAGCGACTTGCTCACACACCCCAGCCTTGCCACTGCCATGCACAACGGCTTGACTTCCGACTACCTGAGGAAGCGCTGACTTGGATGGGTAGAGCCCTCTCTGCCCAAACCTAGGAGGCTCCGAGCACAGGGAACCGACGCCCAAGGCCCTGCAGCAGCCCTCCGTCCACAACAAGTGAATGTGGAAGGATAAACACCCCAGCTTCCTCCCCTCTAAGCTGTGATAGCTCTGGGGTGCCTGTTCCAGACTGACTCCTGGAGGTTCTATTAAGCTCTGGCTACCTGGAAGCCCTGGTTTAATTGTGTAGCTTTCTTGAGAGCCAGCCCCTTTGTCTCCTGCTTTCCATCCCCCTACCAACCTTGCCGGGATCATTTCTCAAATAGAATGCTCACATTTGATTTCTGGTTGTAGAGTCTCCTAAGAACCCAGATTTAGACAACTTTCACCAATCATGTCTTTCATTTTAGGGCCACTCTCACAAAGCTTTGTTTTGCAAGGTGTTTTTTTTTTTTTTTTTTTCTGTTTCATTGGTTACATTTGAGGTTTTTTTTTCACCCCTATTTCTATATATTATTACCTTTGCAATAAAAATGTGCAGAATAGGTGGATGTCAGCAGGGCAGATAGAGTTCTCACAGGATTGAGTGGGAAGAGAATACCCAGAATGTGTACAGAAAGACAGATGCAAGGGGAATTAGAAGCAGCTCACTGGCTAGTTAAAACACAGCAGATAAAAGGTGACAGGTAGAGATAAACAAAGATAAGATTTTCACTGAGAGAGTGGTTTGTCACTTACCCCTTCTCTAGAAGTATGGCAGAAATGTTGGCTAATTTTCCTTACTGACGAAACTTCACCTTTGTTAGAAGGGTAGATATGTTCAGCCACAAGTGATGAATCTTGATTGATATAATCAACAGTGACAACCTTGCTTCCTTATTACTCATCTTGTGCAGCTAAAAGTTGCCACGTGACTAGTTTTAGCCAGTGACATGTAAGGAAATGCCTACTGTAGGATTTGAGGCAGGCTTTGCTTTCACTATCCTATCCTCCTTTCTTGTGAGTTAAATGCAGATGTGATGCCTGGAGCTGCAGCAGGCACCTTGCAAGCATGAGGCAACATGCTTAAGAATGACTGAGTGGATAGAAAAGAAAGTCAGAAAGAGCGTGTCTGCATTAAGCCTTATCCCGAGTTGCTGATATATGCAGTATCTGCTATAGAGAAAAATAGACCTCTATTTGTTCAAGCAATTTAGGATGAGTTTTCTGCTACTTGCAGCCTAAAGCATTCCTAAATCCTAAAAATATTCTCCATCACATTTAATCTGCAAGTCCTTTAAAAAGCATCAGTATGTGTGGTTTTGTGAAAGTGACAACAAATTAGAAGTATCATTAGATCAATAAAATCTTGGTTAATTAGAGTTAACTCAGTTTTGAGAAGATCCACTGATCAAATTTCAGTTAAATTGCAGGAAGTATGGAAATTAGTTGATTCATTAATTAGGAAGAGCTAAAGGTGAAAGACAGGTTTTAGAAGTGGTGATTAACCCAGTATGAAAACAGTCCATTTTCAGGGACTATTACGTATACATATTTTCCCTAGATAACAGAGCATTTTGCGCTCTGCCCTTTACCAATCAAGAATCCATCTTGGCTATGACCCCGCATCAGTCAGAGGGCGTTTCCTCGTATTTTTCTTTTTGCAGCTGCGTGGTCCTCCAGTGTGTGGCTGTCTCAAGGTCTACTCAGACAATCTGACGGGTCGAATGGGCTTAGTGTGTCCCCCTACACTTGTGTGTTGAAGCAATAACCCCCAGTACCTTAGAATGTGACTATATTTGGAGATAGGGCCTTTAAAGCAGTAATTAAGGTAAAACGAAGTCATAGGGTAGGGCCCTATCCAGAAGGACTAGAGTCCTCATAGGAAAAGAGAAACCAACCGGAGGGGTGAGCCCCGAGCCGCGGTTGCGGCTGGGCCGTGAGCCTGGGAGTTGGCCACTGCGGAGAGTCTCCTCCAAACAGCAGCATCGCAGGAGGGACCAGCTCATGCTGGTCAGAACAGCCATCGTCAGACAGCCTGCAAGTAACGATGGCTGGAGAGGGTGCGGGGGAAAGGGAGCCCTCCCACGCTGTTGGTGGGACTGTAAGTTGCTGCAGCCGCTGTGAAAAACAGTACGGAGGTTCCTCAGAAATCTAAAAATAGAGCTTCCACGTGATCCAGCAATCCTACTCCTGGGCACGTACCCAGACGAAACTCTAATTCAAAAAGATACACGCACCCCAGTGTTCGCAGCAGCATTATCCACAATAACCAAGACGTGGGAGCAAACTCAACGTCCGTCAGCAGATGAGTCGGCAGACGTGGGACGTACATACAGTGGGGGTTAATCAGCAATAAAAGGAGCAAGATGATGCCATTTGCCGCGACATGGATGCAACTCGAGATGATCACACTGAGTCAAGTGAGTCAGGAAAGGAAAGGCGATTAGCACGTAATATCACTTATATGCAGCCTCTAGACAACAGTGAGCCCATCTATGAGACAGAAACGGAATCAAGGACATAGAGAACAGACTGGTGCTTCCAAGGAGGAGGGAGATGGGAGAGCGGTGGAATTCGGGATTCGCGAGTGCCAGCTGGGATAAGCAGGGTGGATAAAGAGCACAGGGAACTATAGTCAATGTCCTGCCATTAACCCTACTGGGAAAGAACACGAAAAAGACGGTATATACATATGTGTGTGAGTGTGCGTGTGTGCATGTGTGCGTGCGTAACTGAGCCACTCAGCTACCCTGCTGGAAAGAACACGAAAAAGACGGTATATACGTGTGCGTGTGTGTGTGTGCGTATAACTGAGCCACTCAGCTGTACTGCAGTAGTCAACACAACACTGTAAGTCAACTCTACTTGAAGTTTTTTAAAAATGGGGGAAGAAAGCACCAGCAACCGGGGCGCCTGGCTCTGGGACTCCACCCTCTGGGGGATGAGCCCTGCTCCCTCCTCGTGGCGGGGTGGCGGATGGTGCCCTCAGGTTTGGCCGGGGATGAACATGTGGCTGCTGTCCTGCACGTGGGCGAGGGGAGCCCGGACGCCTCTGGGGTAAAGTGGGGTGCGGGGGGAGCTGGCACAGCCTACCCCAGGCCGCCTTCCGGTCAACCCCTCCCTAGCGTTTGCTGTCACACCGCCCACATGGACGGTCTCCACCCCCCGACCCAGACTCCAGCCTGGCATTTCGGGCTCTGCGCTGAGGCACAGCCTTCTGCCCCACAGTGGCGGCTTCCTCCTCACGCCCGCCTGGCAGTGGACTCCTGTTCTGCCAGCCGACAGTCATGCATGACTCTCAGGAGATGATACGCTGGGTCCCACCCTCCACGCCGCTGGGGGCTTCTTTCCTCTACAACTTCTGCGTCCCCATTTCCGTGGGGTTTGGAGGGAAACTGGGGAGACAGCTGCACATGGTCCCCTCACCTTGACCTGGAAACCTGCGTTACTCGAACATAGTGTGGTGTCGAGGGCCCTTGGCTGGGAGGTTAGCGGTGGAGTCCTGGTCCTCATCTGATCATCACGCATGTCACTGGGTACTCACACTCCTTTCCTTCATCAGCCCCTTACAGCTCCAACAGCGACCTTCTTTAGGGAGCGCGTTCCTGGACAGTGGACACCCGTCAGCTAACTCTGTGAGCTTTATATCCCTGCCATCGCTTCCTGTCACTCCACTGTATCATAAGTGAACACCTGTGTCCCTTGCCTTTTTCCCACTGTTCAAGGACCTTGAGGGAGTTCAACCAGAAAGAAAATCGGAAACAAATTACTCAGTGAGAACCGAAAGCTTAGGAGTCTCAAAATGAGGCAGAATCCTCCTGCCCCTTTCTTAGTTTAGAATCCCCTGCTAGCAGCAGACTCTGCTGTTCCTTAAGCCCCGTCCTCTTTAGAAATGAGGAGACGCTAAAAGGGCTGAAGCGAAAAGATTAGGGAAAGGAAGGACCGAAGCTAATAGACGCTGCCAGAGCGGCGAGGATGCATGCACTCACCCCAGGAGAAGCTATCAGAGCCCAGGGACACTTCAAACACAGCACGGGCCCTCCAAGAATCTACAGTTCCATCAGCCAGGTCTTCCTTCACGGAGCCAAATTGGAAAGGAGCAGTTGAGTGTCTGCAGCTCTAGATAAATGTGAGGCTCAATGAGAACTCACTTGGTGGGGCCTACAGCCTGCAGGGGTGCAGCCTGTTATTGCCAGCCAAATGCCAGAGACTGAAGTGGAAGATGGAAATTCACCAGGATGAAGCCTCCGGAGCGCATGGCACAGAGACGGGCCAGCTCGGGGGGAAGGGAGTGGCCAGCGCGGCATAGGCAGGGGAGGCCAGAGGAAAGGACGCAGGGGTCGCAGCCAGCACCTCGCCCACCTAGTATTCTTGCCTAAAAAATTCCATGGACAGAGGAGCCTGGCAGGCTACAGTCTGTGGGGTCACAAAGAGTCAGACATGACTGAGAGATTGAGCACGCACGCAAGCAGGCATTTACTTTACGACGGTTTGCTTTGTGGCTCTGACTGGCTCCAGATCAGGGGAGTGGAGGGCCTGTCTTAGCAGGCAGTAGGTGGGCCTCAGCAGATGCTGTAGAGAGGGCCTGGACACCAGAGTGGCTGGACTAGGTGACGACCTTGAACGCTCCTTTCAATCCTGAAATTCTATGCAGTTCTTAAAGTGAAAGAAAGTGAAGTCACTCGGTTGTGTCTGACTCCGTGTGACCCCATGGACTGTAACCTACCAGGCTCCTCCATCCATGGGATTCTCCAGGCAAGAATACTGGAGTGGGTTGCCATACCCTCCTCTAGGGGATCTTCCCAACCCAGGGATCGAACCTGGGTCTCCCGCATTGCAGGCAGATGCTTTACCGTCTGAGCCACCAGGGAAATTAGGCAGTTCTTAGAAAAGTGTAAAATGCTACACGGATGTATTATTATTACTGCATACTCTATGGGCCCAATAAGAAGAGGCTTAATACGAATTGCTAGGTAGCTGAAAGTTGTTACAAGAAGTGAAATTATTCTCCAACAGAGCCACAGCTGGAACCCCCTCTCAGGGCAAGATAAATTCCCATTACACCATCCACCCTGCTAGAACCTTCAGTCATACATTAGATTCCGGGCCTCAAGGAATTAGATCCATGCAAAGATGAGGAAAAGTGAGGAAGAAGAAATAAATCCACGTGGAAGCAGTAAGGCCAACGTCGGAAGCCACGTCTGTGAACAAATCGTATGTTGTTGGAGAACAGGGGCAAAGGCAACCAGCAGCAGGTACCCCCTCCTGCCAAGCCTTCCAAATAGTTAATAACATCTCTCCTGACCCATTCATTGCAATAGCTTCTACTTATTGTCTCCACTGGACTGACCTGTAACTTCTAAAGGGAGATCAGATATCTTCACGTCCTCAGTGATTAGCATAATACCTGAAAGGGAACAGGAATTCAATAACTGTTTGATGAATGGGTAGATAGAGGGAATGGCTAGCTGACCGGTTCACTGGCTGGACAGATGGGGTATGCGAAGGCTGCCAACCCTAAGCACCCAGGCGTGGGCTTGCTGGTCTGGTGCTGACGAACGTTGGCCCAGAGCCTTTGAAGATGATTGGCTGAGGAGGACAAAGAAACCTGGATGTTTATCAGTGGTCACCTCTGTATCCACGTCTCCCTTCAACTGTTCTATGAACCACTGTGGAGCCCTAGGATGGGTCCTTCTCCTTTTAAGCGTATCATTAATCTATTTAATAAATATTTACTGAGCACCCCGGTCCCTCTGCTAGGCACTGGAGGTAAGGATTTAAATAAGCTGGGACCTTGACCTCTCATAACCAAATAAGCAATCCATACTATTTCACACGTGCAGTGACGGTGAGAGAACAGGGCATTGCAGGACCATGATAAGAGGGGTCACAAATCCAGATCCAGGGCAGATCAGAGAAGGTTTCCCCCAGGAGTGGCCTGGGGAGTAGAACCCAGCTACGGCGAGCAGGGTGAGTATTCCAGGCAGAAGGAAGAGCACGTTCAAAAGTCCCGAAACCAGCTAAAAGAGTTTCAGAAACCGAGAGACATCCTCTGGAGCCACAGGCTGAGCCATCAACAAGTGTGAAGACTCCATGGAAGATCCCTTTTCATTCGAACTGAAGAAAAAGGGCTATTCACTGAAGTCTTTTTGCTGTCCTGGAAGAACCGACTGACAAGCTCCTGGCCAGTGAGGACTGTGTTTTATTCATCGTGGTGGTCGCAGACCACTAGCTTTCTTGCACAGAGAAGGAGCTCAGCATCTTTTGCACGTCTTAAACTTTCCCTGACGCACAAGCGGATTCCAATTTTCTTCTAGAAGACTCAGTACTCCAGGGTGGTCAGACTGAAGGGAACTTCCTTGTGATCCAGACTATAGCAGCAACTCTGTGTCAGCTTTTGACCCTAATTAGAAGCATGGTGTTGGAGAAGACTCTGGAGAGTCCCTTGGACTGCAAGGAGATCCAACCAGTCCATCCTAAAGGAGATCAGTCCTGGGTGTTCATTGGAAGGACTAATGCTGAAGCTGAAACTCCAGTACTTTGGCCACCTTATGCGAAGAGCTGACTCACTGGACAAGACCCTGATGCTGGGAAAGATTGAGGGCGGGAGGAGAAGGGGATGGCAGAGGATGAGATGGTTGGATGGCATCACCAGCTCGATGGACATGAGTTTGAGTAAACTCCAGGAGTTGGTGATGGACAGGGAGGCCTGGCGTGCTGCAGTCCATGGGGTCGCAAAGAGTCGGACACGACTGAGCGACTGAACTGAACTGAATGACTGCATATCCACGTGCCTTTGTCTTCTTTTGAGTTTCCCAAGAGGCAGATCTTAAGACAAAAAGCAGCACTAGCAGCTCATTAGAGAGAGGATCCTAGGAAATGCCGGTAGGGAGGGCAGGAGCAAGACAGACAAGGAGTGAGAGCAGGAGAGCGCGTGGTGGGGGGGGGTCCGGGCTCCATCCTGCGGGAGTCTCCTGGCACACAACCCAGAGCTGGCTCAGCCAAGGAGACGCAGAGCAGGGGTCTTGACCCCGCCCCTCCCGTCTCGCACTGCTTGGAGGCAGCTCCTGAGAAGTGACCTGCCAGTGTCTCTGGCCTGCCCCACACGCAGACAAAGGAAGTGAGGGGTTGGGGGCAGGCAGTGATAACATCTGCTGCAGCTCCCCTCCCACGTAGGCCCTCAGCTCCACTCATGTGCTCAGGGAGACGGGAGGTCAGGCCCCTGAGCGCCGGACCACCATCTGGTCTTGGGCTGCAGGGGATTTCCTGACGGCAGGCAGGCGAAGTCGCCCTAGAGTCTGTGTGATTTCCTGGGGCACCGAAGAAGTCACGCTACCCTTTGCTGCATCTTTTTAAGCGTCATGCTCCCTTCTTCCTCCCCGCCTTCACATTGTCCTTGCACTGTAGCATTTCATCTGATGTATTGCTGTAATTTTTGTTTTCAATCAAAATGCTGTTCATTCAAACCCTTTCACTCTCACAAGGCTCCTTGTTATCTGCCTCACTCTTCCACATGGCGGCAACTGAACAGACCCGGGAGGGTCTGACGGTGATAGGAAAACTAGAAATCACTTGGATGAGGTCAACCAGCAGCATAAAAAGAGAGCCAGGACTCAAATTCAAGTCTTTAGCCTTCTAGTTCAAAGGTTACGAACTTTGATCCTTGGGCTGATTCGGCCTAAGATCTAGTGTTACAAATAAACTTACGTTAGGACATTCATTCACATATTATGATGCGCTTTCTTTCATGCTACAGTAGCAGAGGTGAATAGTTGTGACAGAGACAGTCTCACAAAGCCAAAGGATTCGCTGTCTGGTCCTTTATGTTTTCTGCCCTCCTCACGCCATCCATAGTCACAATGCACTCTGTTGTTGGGACTGCACCAGAACCCAGAAAAGTGGGGATTTGTTGTTTAATAGGTACAGAGTTTCAGTTTTGCAAGATGAAGAGAGTTCTGCACCCCAGTGTTCGGTTCTTCACTGTTTACAGTAGTCGTGACATGGAAGCCACCTAGATGTTCACTGACCAAAAAAACGGATAAGAAGTTGAGGTACATGTATACAATTGGTTATTGCTCAGCCGTGAAAAGGAACAACTCTGAGTCATTTGTAGTGGTGCAGATGAACCCAGAGCCTGTCATACAGAGGGAAGTAAGTCGGAAAGAGAAAAGAAAAACAAATATTGTATATTAATGCATTTGTACGGAATCTAGAAAAATGGTACCTAGATACATTAACCTATTTGTGGTGTTGGAGAAGACTCTTGAGAGTCCCTTGGACTGCAAGGAGATCCAACCAGTCCATCCTAAAGGAGATCAGTCCTGGGTGTTCGCTGGAAGGACTGATGCTGAAACTGAAACTCCAATACTTTGGCCACCTGATGCGAAGGGCTGACTCATTTGAAAAGACCCTGATGCTGGGAAAGATTGAGGGCAGGAGGAGAAGGGGACAACAGAGGATGAGATGGCTGGATGGACATGGGTTTGGGTGGACTCCGGGAGTTGGTGATGGACAGGGAGGCCTGGCGTGCTGCGGTTCATGGGGTCTCAGAGTCAGACATGACTGAGCGACCTATATGCAGGGCAGGAATAGAACTTCAGGGGGAGAGTGGACTTGTGGGCACAGCGGGGTAAGGAGAGGGCGGGACGTGCTGGGAGAGGAGCACTGACGCTTGGATGATACCGGGTGTGAAACAGACAGCTGAGGGCTGCTGTATAACACACGGAGCTCAGCCAGGGGCTCCGGGATGACCTAGAGGGCTGGACGGCGGCATGGGAGGGCGGTTCAAGAGCGAGGGTTATATGCATACACACGGCTGATCACGTTGTTGTACAGCAGAAAGCAACACAGCAATGGAAAGCCGTTATAGTCCAGTAAACAGAAAGGAGAAGAGTTCTGCAGGCAGATGGTGGTGACAGTGACATTAAGTACAGTGTGACTGTGCTCAGCGCCAACACCGTGCGCTTAGACATGATTCAGACGGTACATGTCGTTACGTGCATTTCAGCACAATAGAAATAAAAAAGGAAACAACAGAAAAGCGTGTCCTGTCCCCCATTTTATAGATGAGAAAATTAAGGCACAGGGAGGTGAAGTGACTTGCTCACGATCACTCAGCTGCTTAAGAGGCAGAGGCGAGTTTCAAACCCATAACTCCTGACGGTGCGTTTCCGTGTTTTTCCTTCCCAGCCTCTGCTGCCCTGGGCTCCATCATGCTGGTCCCTAGTTTAACTCATGAATATCCATCCATTCAGACAACAGCCACCCTCAATAGACGGATAGCTTTCTGATGGGTGTGAGAGATCTAGGTGTATATTGTGATGTTTTTCTTGTTGCCTTCCACCCAAACAAACATAGCTCTGGTACAAGAGAAGTTATAAGAATCCAGGAACAAGCTATATGTTTTGATAATGAAGATGGCTTGTTTTTTTTTAATGAATCATAATTTGTTGCAGTAGAAACGTAAGCCTTTCAAGTGCAGAGGAAAGATTCGTAGCGTAGCCGGTGAGAACACCATCTCACTGGTGAAAGAAGTACTCCAGAAGGTTCGGCACATCCAGCTGTGGCCATTCTAAGGCACAAAACTATTCCAGCGGGACCACATGATTCAGATAGCTGTCTGACAAATGTATCAATGATAAAAGAATTACAAAAATTGTACACATGCTTCACTGGAAGTATATGTATCCGTGACTAATCGAGAATCACCACGACACTCAAAAAAATTTTGCTATCCCTTCGTAATTCATCTGTACCCATATTAACACTTCACTGTTTAAATAATAAATTCAGATTATCTTATGATGAAAAATGGGTTCTTGGTTTTTATACACTTTGGGGTTAAAACTGGCAACCTAAACTATCACACCAAGCCTCTTAGTGCGTAAATTTGACAATGCTCAGAGTGGCCCGCACCAGTTCAACGGGACGAGCCTGTTGCCTCTTCTGTCCTCCCCTGTTCCCTTGGGCTCATTCCTAAATGCCCACCACACCTCGGGGCTTTCTCTGTGTCCTAAGTGATCTTAGGTGCACGTCTCTCACGCTGTCTTATTCCCTCCATTCTAAACAGAAAGGCCGCTCTGGTACAAGATAAACATCAAGAGTCCCGAACCGCAGCTGGAGGCGGCAGCAGTTATCAGGGTCTTACTCTCTTTTCTAAATGCTTTCCCCTAAATCTCCGTGTTTCTCACACTGCAGGTCAGTAACCGAGAGCCCGCAGGCCAGCACCAGTCCTCAGCAAACCCTCGAGGCCCCTCGTGGTTCTTTGCCAAGGGGTGCTGGTCTTCCCTTGGATGCGCTGTGCTGCGCCCCTCTCCCATCCCCTCGGGACCGCCCCGATTCCTTCCTTATTTCTAGGCGAGAAGCAGAGCCGAGTCTTCGTCAGTTACCCTTAGAGAGGGTTTGGTTTCCCTGATGTGCTCTGCCTGCCAGAAACACCGGGTCCCTCCCTCTGCCTACTCTCCCAAGATGGCAGCCCCGCACGACCCTCCCTCTGGTGCTGAGCACGCTGCCTGCATTTGGCTGGTATCTGCCACTTAGCCGAGGCACAGGGAGGGGCTGCTTAACATCTTTGTGACAGGAAGCATCAGTTCCTCATGGGCATCCAAGCCGAAAATAGACTTCCCCACCGGGCAGACACACAGCAGGCACCCACTACCGGTGCCCTGGAAACGCCTTCCCCCACCCCTCCATCTGCCCCCCGCTGAAGCCCTGTTTGATTGATTGTAACCCTACTTGATCTTATCATCCTGAACATTAAGCAGCCAGAACACTCACTGACTGACAGTTACCCTGCCCG
Source organism: Capricornis sumatraensis (assembly GCF_032405125.1). Classification (NCBI taxonomy): domain Eukaryota; kingdom Metazoa; phylum Chordata; class Mammalia; order Artiodactyla; family Bovidae; genus Capricornis; species Capricornis sumatraensis. The sequence continues at coordinate 259,651,899 of NC_091069.1, read as the reverse complement.
AATCCCCATCCATTCAACCCCCGCGAAGAGCTCCTAAGATTAGGTCCAGAGGCATTCTCCTAACTCTGAGAGGTAGGTGCATATTTTAAATGACAACAACCCCATCTGAAGCGCTAATTGCTGAGATACACTGTGCAGCAGCATTTTTAAACGGTAACATTTTAGCCTTTACTCCTGGTTGGTGTTTAGACTTTGACAACTACAGCTCTCTAGAAGATAAATTATTTTGGGAACAGTTTGGGAAGAGAACTGGCTTCTGTTCAAATTAACGTTTGTCACCATCATACACTTTGCTTCCGCACCCTTTCATCTCCTACTTTTAGCTCCTCGGATTTGTTAATTACGCCACATTTCACAGGAGAGAGGTGTCAACCTTGAGGAAGGCGTGAGGAGCTGGGGGAAGAAAAGGGGCCTTTGACCTCAGAGCAGAGCAGGTGAGTTATTTTAAATGCAAGGAAGAAAAATGTCTATTTTTTTAGTTACAGGGAATTAGAGGAAAAGATTAAAACAACAAACTTTTAAGAGAGAAAGACACGCCGTATGAAATTAAAATCTTGGACAAAAACCAAAAACAGACTGTAGTTTGAGGAACCTGTGACAAACGGAAAGATTCTGTTTCCTCAATCTATCGAAGTCCTATATCCCAGGACAACTGAGACTCACAGCTTTCAAAACATCTCAACTTCTTAAATCATGACACTCTGTGAAGATTCTGGGTCATCCCCAGGATTCAGGGCACCCCAAAGATCAGCTTCTTTCTTCCTGGCCTCCCTCCTTCGTGTTGATTCTGGCAGTTGATATTTCAAGATCAGGATGACAAGAAATAATGCCATTTTCCTCCACTGTTTTAAAATAAGAATTGTTGAATTCACACATGACCGTCACTCACAGCCCCAATAGGTGACTGACACTTTTTTACAAAGTTATTTTTTCTTTCAAAACAAGGGTGACAATTCCAGCATAAAACAAATCCTCCATCAACTGGGAAGCACAATCACTAGAATTTTTTGGCACACTACTTTTGGGAGAAAGAGGTGATTGAGATGAAGAGAGTTAAACTTTGAGCACACTTGTTTAAAGCAACTTTAAAAAGCAACTTCAGGCTGCAGCCCAGAGTCAGGCAGATCCCACGCAGTTTCTTTCTCATTCTGAACGTGTGGTTTTCGGTCAGGACTGATCAATGGTTATCAATGGTGCTGACCCTTGGCCGCATTAAGACCCTGACCATCAAGGGAAGAATAAAGACTGTTTGATGCGCTGTCCTTCCTAAGGCAAGAAATTAGGTCAGAACATCAGGAAGTTTTTCAATATTAGCTGAAACCTTCATTTTAATCAACTGATTAAAGAAGCTACAATCTAGATTCCTCAATTCGTGTTTAAACTCTTACCTCATCGGTAAAATCAGAAGACTCCATTAGAACGTTTATGAATTTGTTTAAGAAAGATCTATTAAGTGCCTAATCTGTGCCAGACGCTGCTAGGTGCTATAAATAGAGACATGAACAAAGTTCTTGCCTTCAGATGAATTACAGTTTAGCAAGAGAGATGGATATAAAACAATTACATAAATAATTTATAACTGCAGTTGTGGTAGAGTTACCAAGAGCTAGTGCAGAATGTTATGAGACAGTGTCATCGGGACAGAGAATCCCCATCTAGGATTCCTAGAACCCAATTACGAGAGCATGTGCGAAGGTGCTGAGGTGGAGTGGAGCCCAGTCCTTCGTAGGAGATGAAAGTGGGGAAACAGCAATATGGATAAGCTGAGATAGGATCAATGAGCAGCCAGAGAGGAGCCCAGAGACCAAGCAGTGAGGACCAGAACCGGCCTCACCGGTCAGAGTGGCGAGTTTATACTTCATCCAAGTAGCAGGCGGAATTGTGGCCAAGGAGCCTACGTGTCCCCCAATATCTGTTTGAGCCTTCTCCATTTAGCAACAGAGCTCCAGAATTCAGCCAGACACACAGTTGCCCAAAAGAAAGACCTTATTTCTCAGACTCCCACGTGACTGAATTCTGACCAGTGAGGTATGAGCAGAAGCGGTAAAAGCAGCTTCTGGGAAGTCAGTGTCTTTAAAGAAAGGGTGTGGTCTTCCCTCTTCTCTCAGGTGGGATTGCTGTCATAATGGCAGGAGGCTAAGCAGCCACCAGGGATCGTGAGGTTGGGAGTCACACGCTGAGGGTAGCCATGCCGCACGATGAAAGGCGCCCAGAGGCCTGCCACCTGAGGGGCCACACCGGCCACAGCTGGGCGTGTCTGGCCTGCTACTTCCACAGAACTACACTGAATGACACACCTATCCAAGCTGCTCAGTTTAGGCTTCCCGCCGGTCTCTGCCCAGCCTATTCTTAATCGATACAGAACGCATTGCTCAAAGATGAAGTTTGGGGTTGACAGGTACACATGACTATATTTAAAACAGATAACCATCGAGGACCTCTGTATAGCACAGGGACCCTTCTCAGTATTCCGTAATAACCCAAATGGGAAAGGAATTTGAAAAAGAATAAAATTAATAAAATTTTAAATATTTAAAAAAGAAAAGTCTTTCTTTCGTGGTGGGATTATAAGCTCTTAAATTCACAAATTTCTACGACTTTCATGAGTTATCAGAATATTTAATATAAGAAATAAAACTGTAACAAAACTTTTGTTTGCTTATTCATTCATTGTTTTATTTACACACTTAATCATTTGGCCCCAGCTGTGTACAAAGTATTTGTCTTAGATGCTATCAAGGACAAAATCACAAATAATTTGATGCCTACCCTAAAAGGATTTATAACTTGGAAATATAGGAAGTATTTACAGGTCACTAGTAAAATGCAGATGACTGAAGATGGCAGTTAAGGAAAAGCTGATGTTAAGAGCATAGATGATTCATAGAGATAAAACTATCACACTGTGAGCACTCAGAAAGCTATCACATAGCCTAAGCTTGCTTAATGCGTCTGCTCCAATCCAGAAATCACCTACACTAATGCTCTGAGGAACGGAGTCTCAGAGCACCAGGAAACTTTAGAGGAACCAAGTGTTTGTGCAATTGAATAATTAATAGGATTCTGCTGACCTCAGAGACCACTCAGGCAAAATAAACAGGCAAAAACCATTGCTTCCTCTGAAAGCAGGGATTAACAAAGAAAACTCAGCCCAACATTAGGCTTCAAACACCTATTGATAAAAATCTGCTTTATCATTGTCATGGCCAAAGCTTGTCCCCAGTCATACCGTAGGTTGCTGAGATCTTACTTTAGAGTTAACACTGCAGACTTTATGGGAGAGATACCTGATCCCTTGATTAAGAGTTGAAAAGCCAAATGCTTCAGTGAGCAGTACTTTTGGACCATTCACACTAGCTGAAGGAGGAAGCCCATGGCAGACCCACGTCCTATGGAGTCTTGGTTAAGCAGGCAATAGAGGGGAGGGAAGGACAATCCTGAGTACCTCTGTGCCAGGAATCGTGTAAAGCGAACATTACATCGACGCTTGTTTACTGTTTATACCATCTTTGTGAGATATGAGTGTTATCTCCCTTTTACAGGTAAGGAAAATGAAGCTGAAGATCTGATTTATGCAGAAGATGCACCCAGGTCACAACCAGACTGCAATCCAAATGTTAAGTCAGGCTCCATGAAGCTCTGTGGGAGAGAGTGTCTTTGTTGCCCATGAATTTGAAGTTCGTGCTTTGTCGTGAAAATATTCAGAGGTGAAGTGATAGGTAAGAAGTGGATTTATTTAGAGAGAAACTCCATAGACAGAGTGTGGGCTATCTCAGAAGGTGAGAGAGAGACAGAGCCTCAAAATATGGCATGGTTAGTTTTTAGGGGCTGGGTAGTTTCATTGGTGAGTGTTGGAGAAGACTCTTGAGAGTCCTTTGAACTGCAAAGAGATCCAAACAGTCCATCCTAAAGGAAATCAGTCCTAAATATTCATTGGAAGGACAGATGTTGAGATGAAACTCCAATACTTTGGCCATGTGATGCGAAGAGCTGACTCATTTGGAATGACCCTGATGCTGGGAAAGACTGAAGGCTGGAGGAGAAGGGGTCAACAGAGGATGAGATGGTTGGATGCTATCACCAAGTCAATGGACATGGGTGTGGGTGGACTCCAGGAGTTGGTGAAGGACAGGGAGGCCTGGCGTGCTGCAGTCCATGGGGTCACAAAGAGTCAGACACAACTGAGCGACTGAACGGAAGTGAACTGAATAAGTGGGAGGATTATTCCAAACATTTTGAGGAAAGGGCAGGGATTTCCAGGAATTGGGCCACCACCCACTCTTTGGCCTTTCATGGTTAGCCTCAGACCGTCATGGCACCGGTGGGTGTCTTATTTAGGTGCTAGAGTACAGCAGCGAGTGAATGATGAGGCAGCCAAGTCTTCTGCCATCTTGGATCCCGGGGGTTCTGACCAGTCTTTGTCATGTCCTATGGCTATGCCATTCTTTCAAAGGCTGTGACCTGCCCCTACCCTCCTGTTTCACCTGCAGCTGCAAGTTGGAAGTGAGGGTTGTTAGCAGATAACCACCAAGGGCATTTTCCTTGTTAGTTCTCCACCTAATACTCAATAAGACTCTTTCGAAGCCTTGGGAGTGCCTTCCAGTCCAAGGAATAGCAGTCTTCCCTTTGTACTAAACTGATAAATCCAGCATAATAAACCAACTCTCTCTATAGCTATTTTTCTTCTTAAGACTTGAAAACATCTTAAGATTTATGGAAACTGGCACTTCCAAACTTTTGTGAGAAAAAAAAAAAAGAGAAAAATTTGACCACATCAACATTTAAAATTTTGGACTCCATAATTCCATTTGATGCTGGGTTTTTTCTCTCTTGAATAAAAGTCTGGGGGTAGCCACAGAAGCTAGTGTAACAGCTCAGCACCATGAAGGCACGTTAAGGTTCTCCAAGGCCAGGACCCTGTCATCCCTATGATGTGGTCCTTGGCACTGTGGTCTGAGATATGGTCTGAGAGCTCTAGGTGCAACATCTGTCATTTTTAAACCTATGTATTTGCTAACGGTTGGCATTCCCATGGTGAAATGTGTGCTCTTACACAGTCCTGGGGGTGTGTGTGATTATACATTGGGACAACCTTTCTGGGGGAAAATCTGACACTTTGTATTATGAATCATACATGTACATAATCTTTCACCCAGTATTTCTATTTCTAGGGGAATATTTATCTCTGTCGCCCCTTGAATCTGGCTGACCTGCTCTGACTTGGAGAAAGAAGCAGAAGTGATATCCTGGGACATCCAACCTCAGGCCTTAGGAGATGTATCAGCCGCATACATTTCTCTTCTTGGGAGGAAGCCACCGTGCTATACAGGAGATCAGGTTTCACTATGGAACGATAAGAGGCCAACTTGGGAGAGGAGACACTTGCCTTTTCTTTTTCTTTCCTAATTGATGTATAGTTGATTTATAATGTGGTATTACCTTCAGGTGTATAGCACAGAGATTCAAATAGATAGGTGATAGAGGATATTCTTTCTTAGATTATTTTCCCCTATCAGTTCAGTTCAGTTCAGTCACTCAGTCGTGTCCAACTGTTTGCAACCCCATGAACTGCAGCATGCCAGGCCTCCCTGTCCATCACCAACTCCTGGAGTTTACCCAAACTCATGTCTATCGAGTTGGTGATGCCTTCCAGCCATCTCATCCTCTGTCATCCCCTTCTCCTTCTGCCCCTAATCCCTCCCAGCGTCAGGGTCTTTTCCAAGGAGTCAACTCTTCACATGAGGTGGCCAAAGTATTGGAGTTTCAGCTTCAGCATCAGTCCTTCAAATGAACACCCAGGACTAATCTCCTTTAGGATGGATTAGTTGGATCTCCTTGCAGTCCAAGGGACTCTCAAGAGTCTTCTCCAACACCACAGTTCAAAAGCATCAATTCTTCGGCTCTCAGCTTTCTTCACAGTCCAACTCTCACATCCATAACGACCACTGGAAAAACCAAAGCTTTGATTAGATGGATCTTTGTTGGTAAAGTAATATCTCTGCTTTTTAATATGTTATCTAGGTTGGTCATAACTTTCCTTCCAAAGAGTAAGCGTCTTTTAATTTCATGGCTGCAATCACCATCTGCAGTGATTTTGGAGCCCAAAAAATTAAGTCTGACACTGTTTCCACTGTTTCCCCATCTATCTCCCACGAAGTGATGGGATCAGATGCCATTATTTTAGTTTTCTGAATGTTGAGCTTTAAGCCAACTTTTTCACTCTCCTCTTTCACTTTCATCAAGAGGCTTTTTAGCTCCTCCTCACTCTCTGCCATAAGGGTGGTATCACCTGCATATCTGAGGTTATTGATATTTCTCCTGGCAATCTTGCTTCCAGCTTGTGCTTCTTCCAGTCCAGCGTTTCTCATGATGTACTCTGCACATGAGTTAAATAATCAGGGTGACAATATACAGCCTTGATGCACTCCTTTTCCTATTTGGAACCAGCCTGTTGTTCCATGTCCAGTTCTAACTGTTGCTTCCTGATCTGCATACAGGTTTCTCAAGAGGCAGATCAGGCAGTCTGGAATTCCCATCTCTTTGAGAATTTTCCACACAGTTTATTGTGATCCACACAGTCACAGGCTTTGGCATAGTCGATAAAGCAGAAATGGATGTTTTTCTGGAACTCTCGTGCTCTTTCGATGATATTTAGTACAGTCTCCTGCTACAGGGGCAGGTCCTTGTTGGCCATCTGTTCTACGCATGGTAGTGTGGACATGTTAATCCCCAAATTCCTAATTCATGGAGAGACTGCCTCTGATGAGACTGCCTCAGTCAGGCTCTCAGCTGAATGCAGCCACAAAGGCGGCTACAGCGTGCAGCTGAAGCTACCGCACGTGGAACGGAACGTCCCAGCTGCGCCCAGCCGATCCACGGAATAGTGCAAGCTCGATCACTGTTGTTTCTCCAAGCCATTGAGCTTTGAGGTGGTTTGTCATGCGGCAACAGAAATGAAACCGTACCTTAGGAAATAATGAGATATCAACAAATATTTGTGTACAAGGACGTTCATGAAGAAGCATTAGAACTCATGTAAGTGCCTGAGGTGGTCTTCTGGTTTCCACTTTGGCTACTCGGAAGCCATTCCCAGTTTCATCTCATAAAAGAATGCAGAGTCTCCTTTATGAAACCCTCCTCCTCATTTGCAGTCAGTGCGGCTCCAGCGAGGCTCGCCCATGCCAGGACGGGATGTTCTCAGGCCCAGCAGCGGATCCCCCGGGGGCTGGTCGCGGGATGGGCGTGACACACACACCGTGGGCACCATCAGCGGATCCCAGGCTTGCGCAGGAGCAACAGGAAAGAGTGCTTTCTTCCTTTTGGGGCTGTTGGCAGTCAGAGATGACCGGAGATAACGGTTCCTAAGAGGTTGGGAATTAAATGAACACTCCACAAGGTAGGCCTGAAAGAGAGAGAGAACCAGTTCGAGACGACATTTTTGAATCCCAGGATCAGACTCCATAGTAGGCTTTCTGCCTATAGGGACCAATAGAAGCCCTTTATTGGCTTAACCCAGTTGAGTGTTTCATCTCTTGCAAACCAAGATTCCTAACCAAGACAAGGCCTGTCTGGGGGAAAGTTTGTTTGCAAAAGAACAGACATCCATTCAAATTTATTCCAGAGAAGAAGGAAGTAGAGGAAGAAGGAAGTAGAGGAAGGGGAGCCCCTTCAGTCCTTTTGGACTCAAGGAGACCCAGCCAGGCCATCCTAGAGGAGACCAGCCCTGAATATTCATTGGAAGGGCTCATGCTGAAGCTGAAGCTCCAATAGTTTGGCCACCTGATGTGAAGAACTGACTCATTGGAAAAGACCCTGATGCTGGGAGAGATTGAGGGCAGGAGAAGGGGACGACCGAGGATGAGATGGTTGGATGGCATCCCCGACTCAATGGACATGAGTTTGGGTAAATTCCAGGAGTTGGTGATGGACAGGGAGGCCTGGCGTGCTGCGGTCCATGGGGCCACAAAGAGTCGGACATGATTAAGTGACTGAACTGAACTGAAAGGAAGGGGAGAATCTTATGGGCTTCATAAAACTAGTTACCCAACCACAAATCTCTCCAGTTCTCTCAAAGTCTCAGTTTTAAATGCACCCACACAATTCCTCACTGTTTTTATAGCCCACGTCTGTCCCCTCATACACACTTCATCATTGTAACCTCAATCCCTATCATTCATGTTACCTTTAAACTCATTTCCGCAAATTTGACTGGCATAGTTTTAGTATCTCCAATGTTACATTTCTAAAGGAAAGGTCTGATAGGATCAGCTTTGACTGTCTGCCTGTGGTCCAATCAGTCATGTCCAAAGGCAATGATTATGAGATCTCGAGGGGTTGCTTTTTCTGTGGCTATGAGCTGATACCACTCTAATGGCAGAAAGCAAAGAGGAATTAAAGAGCCTCTTGATAAGGGTGAAAGAGAAGAGTGAAAAATCTGGCTTAAACTCAGCATTCAAGTAATTAAGATCCTGGCATTTGGTCCCATCACTTCATGACAAATAGGTGGGGAAAAAGTGGAAGCAGTGAGAGATTTTCTCTTCTTGGGTTCCAAAATCACCACAGATGGTGACTGCAATTAAAAGACACTTGGCTCCTTGGAAGGAAAGGTATGACAAACCTAGACCTCATATTAAAAAGCAAAGACATCACTTTGCCAGCAAAGATCTGTCTAGTCAAAGCTATGGCTTTTCCAGTAGTCGCATGTGGATGTGAGAGCTGGACCATAAAGAAGGCTGAGCACAGAAGTGCTGATGCCTTTAAACTCTGGTTTTGGAGAAGACTCTTGACTCTTGGACTGCAAGGAGATCAAACCAGTCAGTCCTAAAGGAAATCAACTCTGAACATTCATTCATTGAAAGGATTGATGCCGAAGCTCCAATACTTTGGCCACCTGATGTGAAGAGCCAACTCACTGGAAAAAGACCCCGACGTTGGGAAAACCGAGGGCAGGAGGAGAAGCAGATAACAGAGGATGAGATGGTTACATAGCATCACTGACTCAGTGGACATTAAATCTGAGCAAACTCCAAGAAATAGTGAAGAACAGAGAAGCCTGGTATGCTGCAGTCCATGAGGTCACGAAGAGTCCACCATGACTTGGCAACTGAACCAACAGTAACAATAAAATGAGCTGGATAGATTTTCTAAAGAAAGATGTGGGCAAGGAGCAAATTATATGTGTATCTAGAACATCACAAGGCAAAGAAGGAATGAGTGACCAAACAGTAATATATTATGGAATATTAAGCAACCACCAGAACCATGTTTTCAAAAAAAATACTTAATATCCTTCAACAAATGGGACAGCTGGATTTCCACATGCAAAAAAAAGAAGCTGGATCCTTACCTCATATTATATATAAAATTTAATTACTCAAAGTAGATAAAAGAGCTAAATATAAGCACTCAAAATTATAAAACGCTTAGAAGAAATATAAGAATACATCGCTATGATCTTAGTTTCGACATCGGTTTTTTAGATATGATACCAAGAGCATAAGAAAAAGAAGGAAAAATAGATAAACTGGATTTCACAAAAATTAAAATCTTCTAATGTGTGTCAAAGGGTACTATCAAGAGTGTGCTTAAAAGACAACCCATAGAATGAGAGGAAATATTTGCAAATTACATATTTAATAATGACTTAATATCCAAAATATATGAATAACTTTTATAACTCACCAACAAATAAACAACCCAACTTTAAAATGGCAAAGAAATTGAATAGACATTTCTTTGAAGAAGATATACAAATGGCTAATAAAAACATGAATAAATTCTCAACATTATTAGTCATTAAGGAAATGCAAATCAAAACCATGAGATATCATTTCATCTCATTAAAACTCTTAGAATAATACATAGATGCCAATATTCATGGCCTTGCTTTAAGCAGTGGTTTCTTAGATATGACATCAAAAATACAAGTGAAAAAAGGAAAAACAAAGGATACCATCAAGAAAATGAACAGAAAATCCACGGAAAAGGGCCAGTACTGCACCTGCATACAGAATATACAGAGAACTCTTGCAGCTCAAAAATAAAGAGATAATAAACCATATTTTAATGGGCAAAGGATTTTGAGGAACATTTCTCCAAAGAAGATATTAAAATTGGCAAACATTTCACAAAAAGATGTTCAACATCATTAATCGTTAGAGAAATACAAATCAGAGCCACAACTAAATATCACTGTAGTCCCATGAAGATGACTAAAATTTTAAAAGATGGAAAATAAGAGTTGACAAGGCTGAGGAGAAATGATTAGAAATTACATTGCTGGTGGGAAAGCAAAACGGCATAGCTGCTTTTGAGAAACTTTTTTGGGTTCCTCAAAAAGTGAAACACTGAATTACCATATGACCCAGTCACTCCACTCCAGGGTACATACCCAAGAGCACTGAAAACATGTCTACACACACCTGTACACAAACGTTCATAGTAGCGTTACGCTTGGAAGCCAAAAATAGAATGAATCCAAATAACCACCAACTGATGAGCGGGTAAAAAGTAGTGCGGTTCATTCACATAATTGACTGTTAATCAGCAATAAAGAAAGAAATACTGATCCATGCCACCATGTGGGCGAACCTCAGAAACAGTATTCTAATGAAAGAAGTCAGACAGAAAAGGCCATGCATTATCGATCCCATTTGTAGGAAATAACCCAGAATAGGCAACATATGGGGACAGGAAGTGAATTAGTGTTTTCCACATGCTGTGGGGGAAGGGAGAGTGGGTACTGACTGCTGTCAGCTGTAGAGTTTCTTTCTGAGGTGATAAAATTGTGCTGAAATTAGATAGTGGTGATATTTGTACAACTCTGAATATACTAAAAACACACTGAATTGTATACTTTAAAAGGATACATTTATGATATGTGGGTTATATCTCAACAAAGCCATTCATTTTTAAGTGTCCATATTTATTTTTTATTTCATCTTGTTTTAATGTACAAATGATACAGGTTCATGTAAATGTCATACTTTCAGAGCTGATTACAAAAAAGAATTCAGTAGCAACTGCCCTTAAGGGAGCCACCGGTAGCACTTTGGGGCAGATGCCAATAGGGTTATTTCCCTAAATATTCATTTTTTATAAAAATACTACCTTTTACATGCTGTTACAATGATAAAATTTACATTCACAACTGCTTTACAACCTGCTTTTCCTCTTAACGTAGATCAAAACCACGTTCTTAAGGCAGTGAATGTAACTGTACCTCCTTTTTCTTGTTACTTGGTGTGTGTGTGTGTGGATGCATGTGCGTGCTAAGTCGCTTCAGTCCTGTTCAGCTCTTTGCGACCTCACAGACTGTAGCCCACCAGGCTCCTCTGTCCGTGGGATTTCCCAGGCAAGAATCCTGAGGCAAGGTTGCGATGACCTCCCCCTAGGATCCTCCACACGCGGGGACGGAACCCATGTCTCTTGCCTCTCCTGCATTGGCAGGTGGGTTCCTTACCACTAGCACCACCTGGGAAGCCCATTTAGTATTATGCTGTATAAATATCATAGTTCACCACTTCTCAGTCTCTGTACCTATTTTTTTTTAATCTTATAGTATTGTGTTTATAGGGCTCCCCTTGTGGCTCAGCTGGTAAAGAATCCGCCTGCAATGCGGGAGACCTGGGTTGGATCCCTGGGTTGGGAAGATCCCCTGGAGAAGGGAAAGGCTACCCACTCCAGTGTTCTGGCCTGGAGAATTCCATGGACTGTATAGTCCATGAGGTTGTAAAGAGTCGTACACAACTGAGTGACTTCCAATTTTACTATTGTGTTTATTTCTATGTAACAAATCACACCAAAATTTAGTAGCTTCAAACAACAATTATCATCTCCTAGTTTTAGGAGTTTGGAAGTGGCTTAAGGATTCTGGTTCAGGATTTCTCACAGGAGTGCTATCAGGACGTCAGCCAGAGTCCAGTCGCCTGAAGGTCTGAGCGGGGCTGAGGTTTTATTTCTAAGGCTGTTGATTTATACACGTGGTAAGATGTTGCTGGTTGTTGGTAGGAGGCCTGTGGCTCACCACGAGGACCTCTGCGTGGCTGCTTGAGTGCCTCTTTCATAATTGGAGTATAGTTGCTTTACGACGCGGTGTTAGCTTCTGCTGTACAATGAAGTGAATCAGCGGTATGTGTACATACATCCCCTCCCTCTGGGACCTCCCTCCCAAAGTTCCCAACCGGATAAAAGTCACAGCAAACCTGTGGATGTCTTTTCAATTAATGTGGTGGGTATCAGCTTGATCTGCCGCCTTCCGTTTCCTCAACTTCTTGTCACGTTCCCATATTTCTTTGGGGGAACTGCCTCTCTCTACTCTGTATGGCACGGGTGGGGCTGCAAAGCAGAATACTCTGCTCCTCTGGCCATAGGCATCAGTCAAGTGGGAGAGCCTCTGATTGAAGCAGAGCTAACCGGATTCCTTGCATGGGATTTCACACATGGATCATGGGAAAGAGAAGATCTTTCTCTGCTGAAGGTAGCTCCCTGAGACAGAGGAACCTGGACTTCCCCAAAACCAGACTGCCCCTTCCCTACCACCAGCAGAGAGCCCCCTTCAGTTCAGTTCAGTCACTCAGTCGTGTCCAACCTCTTTGCGACCCCATGAATCGCAGCACGCCAGGCCTCCCTGTCCATCACCAACTCCCGGAGTTCACTCAGACTCACGTCCATCGAGTTGGTGATGCCATCCAGCCATCTCATCCTGGGTCATCCCCTTCTCCTCCTGCCCCCAATCACTCCCAGCATCAGAGTCTTTTCCAATGAGTCAACTCTTCTCATGAGGTGGCCAAAGTACTGGAGTTTCAGCTTTAGCATCATTCCTTCCAAAGAAATCCCAGGGCTGATCTCCTTCAGAATGGACTGGTTGGATCTCCTTGCAGTCCAAGGGACTCTCAAGAGTCTTCTCCAACACCACAGTTCAAAAGCATCAATTCTTTGGCACTCAGCCTTCTTCACAGTCCAACTCTCACATCCATACATGACCACTGGAAAAACCATAGCCTTGACTAGACGGACCTTAGTTGGCAAAGTAATGTCCCTGCTTTTGAATATGCTATATAGGTTGGTCATAACTTTTCTTCCAAGGAGTAAGCGTCTTTTAATTTCATGGCTGCAATCACCATCTGCAGTGATTTTGGAGCCCACAAAAATAAAGTCTGACAGTTTCTACTGTTTCCCCATCTATTTGCCATGAAGTGATGGGACCAGATGCCATGATCTTTGTTTTCTGAATGTTGAGCTTTAAGCCAACTTTTTCACTCTCCTCTTTCACTTTCATCAAGAGGCTTTTTAGCTCCTCTTCACTTTCTGCCATAAGGGTGGTGTCATCTGCATATCTGGGGTTATTGATATTTCTCCCGGCAATCTTGATTCCAGCTTGTGTTTCTTCCAGTCCAGCGTTTCTCATGATGTACTCTGCATATAAGTTAAATAAGCAGGGTGACAATATACAGCCTTGACATACTCCTTTTCCTATTTGGAACCAGTCTGTTGTTCCATGTCCAGTTCTAACTGTTGCTTCCTGACCTGCACACAGATTTCTCAAGAGGCAGGTGAGGTGGTCTGGTATTCCCATCTCTTTCAGAATTTTCCACAGTTTATTGTGATCCACATAGTCAAAGGCTTTAGCATAGTCAATAAAGCAGAAATAGATGTTTTTCTGGAACTCTCTAGCTTTTTCCATGATCCAGTTGATCTCTGGTTTCTCTGCCTTTTCTAAAACCAGCTTGAACATCAGGGAGTTCACGGTTCACGTATTGCTGAAGCCTGGCTTGGAGAATTTTGAGCATTATTTTACTAGCATGTGAGATGAGTGCAATTGTGCGGTAGTTTGAACATTCTTTGGCATTGCCTTTCTTTGAAATTGCAATGAAAACTGACCTTTTCCAGTCCTGTGGCCACTGCTGAGTTTTCCAAATTTGCTGGCATATTGAGTGCAGCACTTTCACAGCATCATCTTTCAGGATTTGAAATAGCTCAACTGGAATTCCATCACCTCCACTAGCTTTGTTCATAGCGATGCTTTCTAAGGCCCACTTGACTTCACATTCCAGGGTGTCTGGCTCTAGATGAGCGATCACATCATCATGATTATCTGGGTCGTGAAGATCTTTTTTGCCTGCGGGGCAATCCAAGACAGGCGGGTCATGGTAGAGAGGTCTGACAGAATGTGGTCCACTGGAGAAGGGAATGGCAAGCCACTTCAGTATTCTTGCCTTGAGAACCTCATGAACAGCATGAACAGAGAGCCCCCTTAGGGACATAAAAATCAAATGAGAATGAGCCTACTCCAGTGACCGGGTCCAGCCCTGCCTGAAGCAAGATCCACCCCTGGACCTCCCAGTTATCAAATGAATTCCCTTTATTGGAACTGGATTTCTGTCTCTAGTCACGGGAAGCCTTACATTGTCCAGCATGTTTTCATACCTGATTTCTGACGGGAGTGCCGGATGCCCCAGTTTTCCTTGTGCATGCGTGCTAAGTCGCTCAGTCGTGTCCAACTCTTTGTGACCCCACCAGGCTCCTCTGGCCATGGAGATTCTCCAGGCAAGATGCCGGAGTGGGTCACCATGCCCTCCTCCAGGGGATCTTCCTGACCCAGGGATCAAATCCGTGTCTCTTACGTCTCCTGCCCTGGCAGGAGGGTTCTTCACCACTAGGGCCACCTGGGAAGCACGCCCCTCTTCTAGTTTGTGCTAAAAGAGAAGTGCCCCCTCCCGGCTCCATGCTCACATGCACACAATCAGCACAATCACACAGCCCCTAATCGCCTAGCGGCTGTTGAATTAAACTGGTTCCCTGGTTTCCTAGCAACCAAGCTCCCTCTCCCCTTCCTCACACACTTGTGCCCTTTGTGACGTCTCCTTTTCGAAGCGGCCCTTAATGTGTGTTTGGGAAAAGGAGAAGGCAAGAAATACACACATATATTTCACCCTGAAACCCGAGACCCGAGACCGCAGGGGAGAGGCGCCCTGGCAGACAGAGTTAGCACGTCCACCGGCAGGCTGAAAATAGCAGGAGATTTTGCTTCGCAGCTAATTTCTTGCTCACTGATACTGAATTACTTTTGTAAAATTAATAGTACCTGTTTTAATCAGCATGAAAATACATAGGTGACATAGACTGGGTGACTTACACAACAGAAATGTGTTTCTCACAGTTCTGCAGGCTGGAAGGCCAGCAGAGGTCAGGGGGCAGCAGCGTCGGGCCCTGGTGAGATGCTTCCTGGCTGGCAAGCCACCTCCGGAGTCCTCACACGGCCTTTCCAGCATGCACGTGTGAAGGGAGACAGACAGAGACACAGCGCCAGCGTCCTCTGCTTCTGAGGCCGCCAGTCTCATCATGGGGCCCCATCCTCATGACTTCATCTAACCCTAATTACTTCTCAAAGGCCTCCTCTGCAAATACCATCACACTGGGGGTTAAGGCTTCAACATACAAATTTTCATCGGACGCAAAACTTCTGTCCGTAACAGAATCTGAATATTATCCAAATATTGTTCATATTTGTAATTCACATAACATTCATGACAGCCGTGTATAAGACAAGCTATATTTACATTACAACTTACATAATAAAGGAATCATTAAGGGACTTGCCCAGAGTCACAGTCAGAAGACCAGAACACAGTAACGCTCTTGTCTGCAGACTAATTTCATTGTCCTCTGAGTTTTGAGGCTTTTATTATCATTTCCTTAGCAGCAGTAGTGATGTGCTGTGCTATCCAGGCCCCATGATGGTTGGACTGAACAGCGTCTATGTCACTTTCATTTGGCAGTGCTCAGGGGCCTTTTCCTGTGCCTCAGCTCCCATATGAGATTATACTGAAATCAGTTTAAAAAGAGGTAAATATTATAACCAGTGTGGCTACTGAAGGAGCGCAGCTTTACATGACCAGCAGACTTGAATGTCAAAGCCATCGTTATTCCCACTCTGAGACACGGACTGTACTGGCACCAAGTCAGCCTTGACCCGGGACCATAGCCCTCATTCACTGCGTCAACCCGTCACCAGGAGTCCACCTCCACAACAGGATGGGTATCCACCCCATCACTATAGCATACTCAACGCTCAGTTAAATGTGGGCCAACAGATAAGCACTGATTTCAGATAAACAACAATTTTTTTTTTTAAGTAGAAGTAAGACCTGCTGGAGAAGGGACAGGCTACCCACTCCAGTATACTTGGGTTTCCTACTGGCTCAGACAGTAAAGAATCTGCCTGCAATGCGGGAGACCTGGGTTCCATCCCTGGGTTGGGAAGATCCCCTGGAGAAGGGAAAGGCTACCCACTCCAGTTTCCTGGCCTGGAGAACTCCACGGACAGTATGGTCCATGGGGTCACAAAGGGTCGGACACAACTCACTCACTCACTCATGTCCCTATGATATTTGGTACATACTTATTCGTTGCTAACTTGAATTTCAGACTCAACTGGGCCTCCTGTATTTCTATGTACTGGTTCTGTCCGCCCTGTCTCTCATCTGCCTCCGCTTCTCATGGCTGGCAGAATAAGCTTTGAAAATGCTGAACTGATCTGTCAATCTCGTGCCTAAACTGTCCAATACGTGTGTTTACTCTTAAGAGAAAACCCAGCTCCTTAACATAAGCCCTGCAGGATCTAGTCTCTGAAGGTAAATAATTTGGGTTCTGGATCCAAACTGCTTGAGGGCTCGTTCTTGGTGTCCCACTCACAGGAGCCTTCCTAGTACCCAGATTCTAACTGAGTAATCCTCCTGTACTCATTGATTCCCTTACTTTTCCTGTGGTAGCCCTTGTCTGCATGTGAGGCAGGGGGGAATCAATTATTCCACCTGGCTCAGGTTTCCAAGTAAGGGGACCTCTATTAAGGGCACACTCTCAACCTCCTACCCCGTCTCTGCCAAGGGAGCAGCAACTCCTCTGATTGGTGGGTTCGGGAGAAGGAAGACCTGGTTGGCTAGTCCCTCCACCTGCAGAGGTGGCTGGTCTAGGCCTCTACACCTGCAAGGTAGGCCTGACAGGACAGGCTTAGCCCTCGTGGCCTGAGGTTTTGGGAAGAGGGGTGATAAGTGCAATTCAGGGCATAAACAAGCCCAGCGGGCCATCCGTCCTTCTGTCGTAGCTTCTCAGCAATGAAGAAGATATTTTTATCTACCTTTCCTTCTGCACCTCCTAAAGTTTCTAAACCAAGGGGAGAAGGAGGGTAGTGATGAAGGGCGGTGTGCTAATTGTTAGCCTTCCAAACCTTCAGCAGCATTCACTAGGAATGTGTATTTGTATGTTGAGATTTATTTTTTTACCGTGTAGGGGCCATGACTGTTTTATTCGCGTTGTATCCCCAGTGCCTCACCACAGTGCTAGGCACAGACTTCTGCCTTTTCAGTCTTTTCAAATGTCAGAGTGATGGATAAGCAGGACCTTGTCGCCGGCACAGTGCTGCCGCCCCTATCGCTCCGAGCAGAGCAAAGCCCAGGCCTGGGGTGGGAACCGAGTGCTGCCCCTGATTACCTGGTGGCAGCTGTTGGGCAGTGCCCTTCACGGTGTTGTGAAGAGCCCTGAGGCTGTGCCCAAGCTCATGGTGAAGTTGCGCTGTGATTGATTAGTGATGTCTGCCACACTTGCCGGAGGGGTCTGTGTAGGGCAGCTGGCACAGCTGCTTGGCTTGTCCACCTTGGCTTGGAAGCACATGGGGCTGTGATGTCCCCACCAGATGCACCCACTCTCAGCAAAGCGAGTCTTGGCAGGGCTGACCTACCTTTGTTCTGTGGCTGCAGGTTTGGGTGGTCGGTTACCTCCTGCTTGGCTCATTGCATAGCTGCACCATCCCTCAAGAGCATCCCTAGTCCCCTCGCCCCTGGCTTCCTCCTCCTTCCCTCTGGGTCCAGTGGAAGCCAGCAGGCAGCACCTCCAAAAATCATGGGAGGGTTTCCTGGCCCACATATCTCACCGCAGTGGGAGGAAACTCAGGGCTCACTGGCTTCAACGGACAGAAACTGCAAACAGGACCTCTCATGAAACGGTCACTTCGTCTGCAGTCCAAAGACTGCTTTTTTTAAGACTTGGAGTTCTACCTAGGGGAAGTCTCCTGAGTGTGACCTTGATCTTGAAGTTGGTGATATTCTGGCTAACGTGGTCTGTGCTCTCATCAATTCAAGCCAAGCTACTTGCTTTGGTTTCTGAGATTTTTGTCTGTGTTTGTGCGTGGTCTTTAGGGGTGTGTGAGCGCCCCTGGTGGCAGTCCTAGGGACATATGTACGTAGCTCCCACCCACGACGGTCACACGATCCTTCATCACCTTTCAGGTGTCTCTGCTCTCACACGACTTTCCCCCAGGCTCTCCAGGGTCTTAATCATCATCCTCACCGCATCTCTTTCTTTAGTTCTTCTTTTCCCGTCTGAACTCTATGGGCCTCTGCATTTCTAACCATGGCTATCACCTATCCCAGCTGGGGAAACTTCTAGCCCAGCAGTGCTCAACCACGGCTGCACACTAGAATCACTTGGGGAGTTTTAGCTGCTGAACGTAATGCCCAAGTGGCATCCAGACCAACTAGATTAGAATCCCCAGGATGTAGCCTGAGGCGCAGGACTTTTTAAATCTCCCCAGGTGATTCCAACTACAGGCCAAGGTGAGAACCCAGCCTGCTGTGGACATTTACTGAAGGAGGAAACAGACAGAGCTGGACTCCGTCTTAGGTCAGGCTGTTTACATTGGGCTACACGTGTGGTCACCCTCCCGACGGACTCTGAACTTTGCGCCCGGTGTCTGTAGAAGCGGCATACCGATGGAAAAACCAGACCCCCGATAAAAAACCTCAGGACTCGGACTTGGACTCTCTGTCACCTAAAAGTGGTAATCATCTCTGTAACAGAACAAAGTGGTAAATTCCATTATGTTTATCAGGATATGACCACAGGCCTATTGATAAATGTCCACTGTTTTACTATCTAGGCTTGTGACACATGAATCATGGGTTAACTTTGATCGTATCTCTCTTTTACCTTGTCCAGACTAGTTTCAAGGAATTTGGGGAGGTGGGTTTGGGCATGCACATTTAGGGTATATAAGGTTTTCACAAAAACTGGTTGGGGTCCTTGGCTAAGAGGAGACTCTGCCCTGGGCCCCCTGGTGTAATAAACTGCACTCCACCATCTGCATCGTCCTTCTGAGTGAGTGTGTTTCCCTGAATGCATGGTACAACATTACCAATCACAAGTCAGAGATTCAATTATATAGTTTAATATATATATAATTACATAGTTAAAGGCAACCTCCGACTTTCATAAGATATGGGTGGGAAGAACCTCAGAGGCATCCAGTGTTTATAGAGCAATATGCCCCCCAATATGCAGAGGCCCCCCAACAAGGGAAAAAAAGAGATTCTGTCCTCAGACAACTTTGGAAAATATGTCTTTCTACATATTCCTGCAGAATTACAACACAAATGAGCTCCAAAATTTCTGAGTAATGCTGGAAAATACTACATATTATACATATTCCTTCAGAATTGCAACACAAATGAGCTTCAAAGGTTCTGAGAAATGCCACAAGGAGAAAAAAGACAGCAGGAATCTGTTTAACTTGACCTTAGATTTCCCAAGTTTATTTAAGGACAGGAATTAACATCTCAAGGACCCACTGCAAAACACTTAGTCCAGCTCTCATTTGGTGAAGGCATCAAGGGGTTGAATGATTCAGATCCCTGAATCCTCACTCAGACCACCCTGGGATGAATATTTGCGTGACCAAGGATTGGATTCAGTTTTCTTTTCAATACCTCCCATCACAGGAAGGGCTTCCCTGGTGAGTCAGACAGTGAAGAATCAGCCTGTCATTCAGGAGACCTGGGTTTGATCTCTGGGTTGGGAAGATCCTCTGGAGAAGGGAATGGCAACCCACTCCAATATTTTTGCCTAGAGAATTCCATGGACAGAGAAGCCTATTGGGCTACAGTCCATGGGGTCGCAAAGAGTTGGACGGGACTGAGCAAATAACACTTCTGCTTTTGTCGCAGGAAGCTCTTCCTCCCACTGGGGTGTTTCTCTGAATTTCTCCACCTAAGACAAGGTGATTAAGGTTCAAAAGTACCAAACGTCCTAAGGTGACAATGTTAGGGATGACTGCTGTTTGAATATTTCATCTGATGTATAAATACTCTAAATATTAGAATTTATCTATCAATTCAATAAATACACATTGAACGTCTTTTGCCTGGGAGTAGCTCCTACATGCATTTGACAGGAGTTACTAAAGCTATGGAGTAACAACAATCATAAGAGCCAACTCTTCCACCGCACTTTTCCTGGGCTGACCACTCACAGGCTTTACCTGTATTAACTCACTGAAGTCTCACCACAACCGCTTCAAGGTTGTTGCCACTATTATCCCCATTTCATAGCTGGGGAACTGAGCCAGACAGAGAGTAAATAATTTGCCCAAGGTCACGGTAGCAACTAGTCAGTGGTGGGGCAGGCCTTCCAACCCCGGCAGTCTGGCTGCAGAGGTCAGGCTCCTAACTACTTCTCTAAACCATATCATTTATGGAGTGTGGGTGACTGTTTAAACAGTGAGGATGTTTCTACCCATCAGTTTATTTAATGAGCTTGGGATGAGGGGTTCCCTGTGCCTCTCACAGTAAAAGTACCTTGCTGTACTAAATGTGATCTATTATTCAAAGATCCAACTCTTCAAATCCCCAGTCCAAACGAGTTAGCTCATCTGCTATAACAGTGATCTTTTCCAATGTTGGGGTAAAAATGACAGTGGGGGCTTCTAAAGAGATGGCATGTTGGCCTCCAACACAGCAGACTCGCAAGGACGTGCTCCAGGGTGGTTTTCAGTTCAGCTGCTCAGTCACGTCCGACTGTTTGTGATCTCATGAACCACAGCACACCAGGCCTCCCTGTCCAGCACCATCTCCCAGAGTCCACCCAAACCCATGTCCATTGAGTCGGTGATGCCATCCAGCCATCTCATCCTCTGTTATCCCATTCTCCTCCTGCCTCCAATCCCTCCCAGCATCAGGGTCTTTTCAAATGAGTCAGCCCTTCGCATCAGGTAGCCAAAGTATTGGAGTTTCAGCTTCAACATCAGTCCTTCCAATCACCCAGGACTGATCTCCTTTAGAATGGACTGGTTGGATCTCCTTGCAGTTCAAGGGACTCTCAAGAGTCTTCTCCAACACCACAGTTCAAAAGCATCAATTCTTCGGCACTCATCTTTCTTCACAGTCCAACTCTTACATCCATACACGTCCACTGGAAAAACCATAACCTTGACTAGACAGACCTTTGTTAGCAAAGTAATGTCTCTGCTTTTGAATATGCTGTCTAGGTTGGTCATAACTTCTCTTCCAAAGAGCAAGTGTCTTCTAATTTCATGGCTGCAATCACCATCTGCAGTGATTTTGGAGCTCCAAAAAATGAAGTCAACCTCTGTTTCCACTGTTTCCCCATCTATCTGCCATGAAGTGATGGGACTGGATGCCATGATCTTCGTTTTCTGAGTGTTGAACTTTAAGCCAACTTTTTCACTCTCCTCTTTCACTTTCATCAAGAGGCTCTTTAGTTGCTCTTCACTTTCTGCCATAAGGGTGGTGTCATCTGACTTTCTGAGGTTATTGATATTTCTCCAGGGTGGTTTTAACTATAGGCAGCTTCCACCTTAAATCCCGTTTTAGAACTGAATTCACTTTCAAGGTGTGCGTAGTGCTGAGTACTGGACATAGACGCCCAGTTGGTATCCTGGTTCACTCACACTTTTAGTAACTCCTTTCTTCCCTGCTGACATCACACTAGCTTTTGCTCAGGGCAGCAAGGTAACCAGTCACCTCTGATGAACCCCTGTTGGTCTCTGAGGAGACAGTTCTCTCCCTGTCCCCTGCCCCAGCCTCCCTCTGCAGCAAGGCGGCGTGAGGTAGGTCTAGCCAATCAGCTAGGAAGGAGCGTCTGCTGGAGGACTTCCAGAAACGCTGTGACTTTCCCGATAAGGGGAGACAGGACTGATACCGCTTGAGCCATACCTTTCCTTTCTTTCTGCCTTGAATGCAAGTATGATGACTGCAACAGTGGTACCCATGAGGGAAGATGACAGCGACACCATCCCTGACGTCACTGAGCCAACGTCAGCAACTGCCCACTCCGGAACCTCGAATGTGAAAGACACAAACCTCAGATCCTTCACATTCTTCACATTTCTGTGCCATTTGCTTTTGCCGTGCTGTGCTCAGTCACTCAGCCTTTGCGACCCCATGGACAGTAGCTCACCAGGCTCCTCTGTCCATGGGGAGTCTCCAGCCAAGAATACTGGAGTGGGTTGCCATGCCCTCCTCCAGGGGATCTTCGCAACCCAAGGATCAGATCTAGGTCTGCAACATGGTAGGCGGATTCTTTACTTTTGAGTCACCAGGGAAGCCCAAAAATATTGGAGTGGGTAGCCTATCCCTTCTCCAGGGGGATTTTCCTGACCCAGGAATCGAACCAGGGTCTCCTGCATTGCAGGCAGATTCTTTACCAGCTGAGCTACCGCGGAAGCTCCTATTTCCCTTGACTTATAGTTGAAAACATTCCTTTACCCATGCACCTGCTCTGATGGAGCTTACCATTTGGTTGAGCACATAGATATGTAGAAAGGGCCCTAGCTATGTATCTGTTATAATTATATTCAGTTTGCAAGCTGAAAAGAAAGAAAGAAAAGTGAAGTCGCTCAGTCGTATCCGAGTCTTTGCAACTACCAGGCTCCTCTGTCCATGGGATTTTCCAGGCAAGAGTAATGGAGTGGGTTGCCATTTCCTTCTCCAGGGGGTCTTCCTGACCCAGCGATCGAACCCAGGTCTCCCGCATTGCAGGCAGACCATCTGAGCTATACTTACAAACTGAAGTGTGCAAGATACGTCTCTTCATAGCCTTCATATTTCACTTTAGTTTTGTATTGAGACCTCCTCTGGCCAGGCCTCTTAATTTCCTTCAGGTAGGTCTCCTGTTTTCCTCTGTGGTTATTTCTAAGACGCATGGAGGGAAGGGAGGTCACACTGGGGTTAAAGATGCTGGTGAATGTGGGCATCTTGTTGCAGCCATCATCTTTCCACACTAGTTTCTATGGAGAGACGTTTATCCCATCTGGGCCTCGCATTCCTGACCATGGGCTTCTCTGGGCTCAGCTGTCAGCGTCCTCCAGGAACTTCTTGGGCACAGAGACACCACCCACAGTTCCCATATGGGGGATATGGGGCCCCAGGGGAGGGTGGAGCTGCCTAAATCTCCTTCTCCTCTGTCCCATCTGGGGCCGCTCTACCCAATGCAGTGGCCAGTGACCACACGTTTCGATTCAAATGAGTTGATCCTTTTAATGTGTTGTTTGACTCAGATTGCCAGGATCCTGAGGGTTTTTGTGTCTGTGTTCATCAGGGATATTGTCCTGATACTGGTTTTGGTATCAGGGTGATGATGTCCTCATAGAATGGGTTTGAGAGTGTTCCTTCCTCTGCAAGTTAATGAACAGCTTCAGAAGGAGGGGTGTTAACTGTTCTCTAAATGTTTCCTAGGATTTGCCTGTGAAGTCATTTGATCCTGGACTTTTGTTGGGATTTTTTTAATCCCAGTTTCAACTTCAGTACTTGTGATTGGCCTGCTCGTATTTCCCATTTCTTCCTGTTTCAGTCACCTCACGTGGGTCAGAATGGCCAGCATCAGAACAATCTACAAACAATAATTGCTGGAGAGGGGGTGGAGAGAAGGAAGCCCTCCAACACTGGGTGGGAATGTAAATGGTACAACCGCTATGGAGGTCCCTTAAAAAAAAACCCTAAAAATAGAGTTACCAGACGATCCTATGATCTCACTCCTGGGCATGTATCCGCAGAAAAACGTGACTCCAAAGGTCACATGGACCCCGACACTCACTGCAGTACTGTTTCAATAGCCGCTACAAGGAAGCAGCCTACACGTCACTGACAGGTGAACGAATAAGACGTGGTCCATATACACAATGGAACACTACTCAGGCATCGAAAATGATGAAATCATGTCATTTGCAGCAACATGCATGGACCTAAAGATTGTCATACTGAGTGAAGTCAGACAGAGAGAGCACATATTGTATGATATCACTGATATGTGGAATTTTCTTTTAAAAAGATACAATTCAATTAAAAAACAGGAACAGGTTTATAGACTTAGGGAAAGAATTTATGGTTACGGGTCGGGGGGAAGCATGGGGGAAAGATAGTCAGGGAGTCTGGAACTGACATGCACACACTGCTACATTTAAAATGGATAGCCAGCAAGGACCAACTGGGTAGCACAGGGAACTCTGCTCAACAGTATGTAGCAGCCTAAACAGGAAAAGAATTTGAGAAAGAATAGATACATGTACATGTATAACTGAATCACTTTGCTCCCCACCTGAAATTAACACAACATTGTTAATCAACTATACTAAAACATAAAATCAAAAGGTTAAGAGATTGACAAATTTAATTAAAATCTTTTAAAAATCAGGAATTCAGTTCCTCAGTCACACTGGCCACATTTCAAGGGCTCAAGAGCCACACGTGGCTAGTGGCTTCCATGTTAGACAGATATAGAACATCCCCATCGCATTGTAGACAGAGAGGGTCCCAGGCTGCTGCCAGGCCCAGCCAGGCCGTGGTGAGGCCAAAGGGCCGTGGTGAGGCCAACGGGCCGTGGTGAGACCAAAGGGCCGTGGTGAGGCCAATGGGCCGTGGTGAGGCCAAAGGGCCGTGGTGAGGCCAAAGGGCCGTGGTGAGGCCAAAGGGCTGTGGTGAGGCCAAGAGGCCTCGTGATCTTGCCCCAGGGCAGGTTTCCTAATGCAGAGTCTGCCCCCTCCCTTGCCCCAGGTCTTGGCTCAGCAGGAAATGGGCACCAGCCTGGTCTACGAGGCCCACCTAGCCCATCAAGCCTCCCCCTTCTCTCCTCACCCACAAGCTTGCCACCCTGGGCAGTCCCAGCTTATCTGGAAGGCAGGAGGCCTTGCTATTCTTCCAAACCTATTGCCTTTGCTAGGCCCTTCCAGGAAAGGCTTAAGCTTTACATCTCAAAGTCCAAAAAAGAAAAAAGGAACTTACTTATGAAACAGAAATTGACCAACACATAGAAAACAAATTTCCGGTTACCAAAGGGGAAAGGGTGGGAGAGAGAGAAATTAGGAATTTGCAATTAACATATATAGAGTGCTCTATATGAAACAGACACACAAGGACTGGGTAGCTATTGTGTAGCGTAGGGAACTCCACTCAATATTCCGTCAAACCTATAAGGAAAGACAGTCTCAAAAGAATTGATAAAAATATATGCGGGCGCTGCTTAGTCGCTTCAGTCACATCTGACTGTGACCCTATGAAGTGCGGCCCGCCAGGCTCCTCTGTCCATGGGATGCTCCAGGCAAGAATACTGGAGTGGGCTCCCGTGCCCTCCTCCATTAAGGCAGATTCTTTACCACTGAACCACCAGGGAAGCCCCTGTGTGTGTGTGCGTGTGCGTGTGTGTGTGTGTTCTACCACGCGTTCCCGGGAAACAAACTCCCTCAGAAGGACGATACAGATAGTGGAGCGCAGTTTATTACAGCAGCGCGCCCGAGGCAGAGTCTCCTCTTAGCCAAGGACCCCGACCTGTTTTTGTGAAAACCTTATATACCCTAAGTATTTGTGCCCAAACCCACGTCCCCAAATTCCCTGAAACTAGTCTAGACAAAGGAAAAGAAAGATACAATCAAAGTTAACCCGGGATTCATGATTCATATGCCTTAAGCCTAGGCAGTTAACAGTGGACAATTATCAATAGGCCTATGGTCATGCCCCGATAAGCATAATAGAATGTATGATTCTACTGGGTTACACAGATAATTAGGGTATTCTTTCAGGCCACAGAGAGTCTAGGTACGAGCCCTGGGGCTCTTCCATCCAGGGGGTCTAGTTTTCCAGTTGGTGTGTCGTTTCCATAGATACTGGGCATAGAGCTCAAAGTCCAGAGTCCTGCCCAGGATGGAGTCCTGCTCTCAAGATGGAGCCTGTTGTGTTTCCGCCTTCATACAGACACATGTGTGGTATAGTTGGATCACTGTGCTATACACCTGAAACTAACATAACATTGTCTATCAAGTATACTTCAATTTTTTAAAAAAAGGATGAAAATGAATAAAAAGTAAATCTCAAAGTCCAAAAGAAGACTGCTTTTTCTTCAGAGGTGCACTCTCCCTCCCTGAGGCAGAGAGCCTACGCGGAGAGTTCCAAATGTTGTCCTCTACATAATCACACAGAGAATACGGAAATACTAGCGGAATGAACGCCCGATCGATGACTCGATGAGAAAATATGACATGGGGATCTGACCTGGTTTGAGGGAGGGGTTCAGAGAAGGCGGTCTGCTCTCCGTTTAAAATGCACACAGAATGTGACTTCACTGCACCCCCAGAACCTCAGCCCCCCGACCTGTGCTCAAGCCATCGGCCGAGCCCAGAGTCTCCCCACTGGCTCCCAGCTTCCAAGCAGAAGCCTGGGGATCCTTCAGAAGCTAAAGCCAAATGGTGTGGCTCACCTCTGCACGGCCTGTGGTGGCTCTCTACCTCCTGGGGGCACAGAGTCCCTGCCCTGGCCTGCCAGGCCCCCCATGACCTGTGGCCCTTTCCCCGCCCGCTCGCTCCCCTACCCTGCCCCAGCCCCCAGGGCCTCCTAGCTCACCCTTAGACGAGTCGAGGGCACTCCCGCTTCTGGGGCCTCTGCCCGTCCTGCTCATGCCCTCGATTCCTCTGGTCTCTGCTCAGAGGTCCTCTAGCAGACAACCAGTGCACAGTGAGAACCCCATCCCTGGCTCGGCTTCTCCCCACTTACTGAGCTTAGGTTTCTTCTTCTTGGCACTACTGGGCTTCCCTAGTGGCTCAGATAGTAAAGAATCTACCTGCAATGCGGGAGACCTGGGTTCAGTCCCTGAGTTGGGAAGATACCCTGGAGAAGGAAATGGCAACCCATTCCAGTACTCTTGACTGGAAAATTCCATGGACGGAGGAGCCTGGTGGGCTGCAGTCCATGGGGTCGCTAAGAGTTGGACACCACTGAGCGACTTCACTTGCACTTTTCACTTTCATGCATTGGAGAAGGAAATGGCAACCCACTCCAGTGTTCTTGCCTGGAGAATCCCAGGGACAGGGGAGCCTGGTGGGCTGCCGTCTATGGGGTCGCACAGAGTCGGACACGACTGAAGCAACTTAGCAGCAGCAGCAGCTTTTCTAATATATTGTTTAAGCACAACTTTCTAAAAGACACGTTTCAGAGGCGTCCCTGCACTAAGAAACAGACGCTAAGTGTCTACATCGTATCAGATGTCACAGTCATTCTGACAGCAGTGCGCTTACATTTTATGAGTAAAACGGCGTCTAAGGGACTCAAATAACTTAAGACAAAATATGTTTCACATGAATATATGTATTCCAAAAAACTGCCACATCTTGGGCAACCCCTGACTGGAGATGGGTTTTCTTGATATCTGTACCTTTTACCTTCCCAGTTAAAAGTATCGACTCACGCTGACTTCTCAGACTCTGAAGATAACACACTCATTATTCACAAACACAGACCCTACATTTTTATATGGTTGGGCATCCCAGGGACAGGTTATCTCTGGTAATTCTTGTTACATCTGCCAATTTGATGACCATTAAAGTGCTTCCTTTTTCAGATAAAAGATGACCAACTTGAAAAGGGCACCTGTCTTTCTAAGGGTAAATATTCTATCTTTGGGTTATGGAGAGACATTTGAAAAGTGATATTTTTTCAATATCACTGTTTTCAAGGTTATGAAATACTAAGACTACTTCACGCATTTTTTTTAAATAAGAAGAGCTATATCGTTGACCCTTGAACAACGCAGGTTTGAACTGCATATGTCTACTTATATGTGGATTTTTTCAACGGTAAATGCTATTATACTACGTCGTCCGCAGTTGGCTGAATCTGAGGATGCAGACCTGTGGATACAGAGGACCCGCTCATGGAGCGGGCTGACTGTAAGTTATACATGGGTTTTCCACTGCACGGGGGTCAGCACCCCTCAAGCACCCCACCCGCTGTGTTCAGTGCTCAGCTGTGGTTCCGTACGAAGAACGCCTGTCCCCCTCCTTCTTTGGCTGGGCCCCTGCATTCCCTACCCGGCAGCACGGGGTACAACTAATCACTTGTGTTACATAATTTCCTGTGTCCATCTTTTCACCACACTGAGCCCAGAGCCTAGGCAAGCCCGGTACCTAGCACACAGTAGGGCAGCAACAGGAACCTGCGGCCTGACTGGCTGCCCCACCAGCTCCTTTCTGTCTCATTTCGCTGGCAGCATTCTAGTGGGCTCCCTGTCTGTCCGCACCAATGCTGGCACGTTCCCCTGCTCACAGACTGCCGCCGCGCAGCCTCTGCCCCTGCACGCCATTCTGCCCGTGGCAGCCCACCGGGCCAAAAGCCCAGGCCCACTGTGCTGCCCGCTGGAGACTTAGTGCAGGGGTTACGGGTGACAGGCAGGGCAAACTTCTGATCACCAAGGGGGAAGGCGGGGAGGGGGAAACTGGGAAACTGGGAGCTGCAGACACGTGCTGGGCTGTGCTCAGCTCTCAGGTGCGCCCGGCTCTTTGCGACCCTGTGGACGGTAGCTCACCAGGCTCCTCTGTCCGTGGGGGTTCTCCAGGCAAGCATACTGCGGAGGGTTGCCACGCCCTCCTCCAATGTACACACTACTGTCTATAAAGTAGGTAACTAGTAAGAACCCACTGTGTAGCTTGACTAAGGGGACTCTACTCAACATTCTGTATATGGGAAAAGAATCTGAAAAAGAGTGGATGTGTGTGTATGTATAACTGAGGCACTTTGCTGGACACCTGAAGCTAACACAACACTGTACATCAACTATATTCCAACAAAAACCACTGTTTTTAAGTGAGAGGTCTGGAATCAGACTACATGCATTCAAAGCCTGGCTTGCACAGTTGTGTGACCCTGGGCACATTATCTGACCTTTCTTTGTCTTATTTCTCTCATCATCAGCAAAAAGGTAACATTACAGCTTATGCTACAGAGGGGCTTCCCAGGCGGCACAGTGGTACAGAACCCACCTGCCAACGCAGGAGACACAAGAGTCCTGGGTTCAGTCCCTGGGTCGGGAAGATCCCCTGGAGAAGGGAATGGTAACCCACTCCCGTACCCTTGCCTGAAAATCCCATGGACAGAGGAGCCTGGTTGGCTACAGTCCATGGGGTCGCAAAGAGTCAGATACAACCGAGCCACTGAAAATACACACACGTGCTACAGAGTTGCTGTGAAAATTAAGTGAAATGAAACATAAGGCATCCTCGAAAAGGTTTTGACACACACTGCTGCTGCTGCTGCTGCTAAGTCACTTCATTCGTGTCCGACTCTGTACGACCCCATAGATGGCAGCCCACCAGGCTTCCCCGTCCCTGGGATTCTCCAGGCAAGAACACTGGAGTGGGTTGCCATTTCCTTCTCCAATGCGTGAAAGTGAAAAGTGAAAGTGAAGTCACTCAGTCATGTCTGACTCTTCGCGACCCCATGGACTGCAGCCCACCAGGCTCCTCTGTCCATGGGATTTTCCAGGCAAGAGTACTGGAGTTGGTTGCCATTGCCTTCTCCATTGACATATACTAAGTGAAGTGAAGTGAAGTCGCTCAGTCGTGTCCGACTCTTTGCGATCCCGTGAACTGTAGCCTACCAGGCTCCTCTGTCCATGGGATTCTCCAGGCAAGAGTACTGGAGTGGGTTGCCATTTCCTTCTCCAGGGGATCTTCCCGACCCAGGGATTGAACCCAGGTCTCCCACATCGTAGGCAGACGCTTTAACCTCTGAACCACCAGGGAAGCCCAAGTATCTGTAAATGTCAGAAAGTATTAACATTATCAGTATGAGAATCAAGTCTAAATTCCTGAACTTTACCCAACACATTCTACCATCTGATCTTAGTGGATACTTTTAATTTTCTCTTTTCAGTTCTAACACTTCCCCAACCTTGTGAACCATCTGCTGAAGTTGTCAGGTTTTGTCCCTGTAACTCCCAGCTATCCTCCTTCTGGGATTTTGGTCATATCCTTCTGTCCCCCTGCAAGCCCTCTTACTTCTATTTATATCATTTCCATCCTTCAGAGGACATGAAGATTTTGCTTCTACAAAACTTTCTCTGATCTGGTCAGGTCCCACTGGTCTTACCTACAGCCCTGAGGAATATGGCCCCATACGCCCAGGTAAGCAAATACTGCCCAGGGACAATTCTGTATTTTTTTTCTCTCATACAACTGAACTGAACAAAATCCTGTTTATAACACACTATCATCACTGGTCCAAGGAAGAGCCCTTATTCTATCTTATTGAATTTTATTATTTGTTTGTTTTTCTTAAAAAGTTTCTCTTCTATCCTCCATTCCCAATCCCAGGATTCACACATTATCATATTGTGTCTCACCCTGTTTCTTGCCTTTCCACCCTAACAGTTTCTCTTTAAGATCTATCCACTTGATATACAGATCTTTCTATTATATCTTTTATTCCTTGGAGCACCTGAATATATATATACATATATATATATATTTTTTTTGCTTAGACTGCAATTTACTCGTCCGTTCTCTCACTGAAGGGCAGTGAGGTTGTTTCCAGTTTTTTGTTCTCATGAAAAAGTCTGGGATGAAAATCTTCCAGTTCTCAGTTTGTTTGCCTGTTTATTCCTTTATTCAACGTGTATTCACCAGGCGTCTACTCTATGCTCCATACTAGTAGGTTCTGGGCATCTGGCATGAACAAAAATAGACAGAATCCTTCCCTTTCTTTTTGTAGGAGGTAATAATAGACAATTTCAAATCCCGACAGATGATGCTGTGAAAGGGCTGAACTCAATATGCCAGCAAATTTGGAAAACTCAGCAGTGGCCACAGGACTGGAAAAGGTCAGTTTTCATTCCAATCCCAAAGAAAGGCAATGCCAAAGAATGCTCAAACTACCACACAATTGCTCTCATCTCACATGCTAGTAAAGTAATGCTCAAAATTCTCCAAGCCAGGCTTCAGCAATATGTGAACCGTGAACTTCCAGATGTTCAAGCTGGTTTTAGAAAAGGCAGAGGAACCAGAGATCAAATTGTCAACATCTGCTGGATCATGGAAAAAGCAAGAGAGTTCCAGAAAAACATCTGTTTCTGCTTTATTGACTGTGCCAAAGCCTTTGACTGTGTGGATCACAATAAACTGTGGAAAATTCTGAAAGAGATGGGCATACCAGACCACCTGACCTGCCTCTTGAGAAACCTGTATCCAGGTCAGGAAACAACAGTTAGAACTGGACATGGAACAACAGATTGGTTCCAAATCAGGAAAGGAGTCCGTCAAGGCTGTATATTGTCACCCTGCTTACTTAACTTATATGCAGAGTACATCATGAGAAACACTGGGCTGGAGGAAGCACAAGCTGGAATCAAGATTGCCGGGAGAAATGTCAATAACCTCAGATATACAGATGACACCACCCTTATGGCAGAAAGTGAAAAGGAACTAAAGAGCCTCTTGATGAAAATGAAAGAGGAGAGTGAAAAAGTTGGCTTAAAGCTCAACATTCAGAAAAAGAAGATCATGGCATCTGGTCCCATCACTTCATGGGAAATAGATGAGGAAACAATGGAAACAGTGTCAGACTTTATTTTTTGGGGGGTCCAAAATCACTCCAGATGATGATTGCAGCCATGAAATTAAAAGACGCTTACTCCTTGGAAGGAAAGTTATGACCAACCTAGATAGCGTATTCAAAAGAAGAGACATTACTTTGCCAACAAAGGTCTGTCTAGTCAAGGCTACGGTTTTTTCAGTGGTCATGTATGGATGTGAGAGTTGGACTGTGAAGAAAGCTGAGCACCGAAGAATTGATGCTTTTGAAGTGTGGTGTTGGAGAAGACTCTTGAGAGTCCCTTGGACTGCAAGGAGATCCAACCAGTCCATCCTAAAGGAGATCAGTCCTGGGTGTTCTTTGGAAGGATTGATGCTGAAGTTGAAACTCCAATACTTTGGCCACCTCGTTGAAAGAGTTGACTCATTGGAAAAGACCCTGATGCTGGGAGGGATTGAGGGCAGGAGGAGAAAGGGACGACGGAGGATGAGATGGCAGGATGGCATCACCAACTTGATGGACATGAGTTTGGGTGAACTCCGGGAGTTGGTGATGGACAGGGAGGCCTGGCATGCTTCAGTTCATGGGGTTGCAAAGAGTCGGACATGACTGAGCGACTGAACTGAACTGAATAATAGGCAAATAAATAATGCTAGGTTATGATAAGCGCAAAGAAGAGACTAGTTCAGGAAAAAGAGCAATTTGGCAGAGACGTGAATGCAGTGAGGGAGTAGGCAGTGCTGATATGTGGAGAAGGGGCATTCCGACAGGAGGAGCACCAGGTGCAAAGGCCCTGAGGTGGCCGAGTGCAGGGCTGCTCCAGGGAGAGCAGTGGGTGCAGCCAGCAGAGACGAGCGAGGGGAGGCTGATCGGCGATGAGGTCACACGGGGAGGCCAGAGTCAAATCAGGTGGGGTCCTAGGTCCATGGAAAGGACTCCAGCTTCCAGTCTGAGTGAGTGGGGTGGGCTTAGAGGAAGAGAGTAGCAAGGTCTCACTGACCTTAGGAAGACACCCCAGCAGCTGGGTGGAGAACTGACTGGGGTGGAGTGAGGGCAAGGGGGTCCAGTTAGAAAGCCGTCACAGGGGTCCTGGGAGGGGAGCATGGTGCCCGGGTCGGGTGGGGGTAAGGGGAAGGGGTGGGGATGCCACGGCACATTTAGAAGGTGGAGCAAATACGATTTGCAGGGGACTTGGATCTGGGGCGCGAGGAGGAGGAAAAGCATCAGGGATGAGCCTGAGAGTTCTGACTTGAGCAGCTGGGAGGGTGGGTCACCGCTTACCGAGAGGAAGAAGACAGAGGGGAACAGGTTTCAGGGTAGAGCAATGATCTGGCTTTGAGCACTTTACATCTGAATGCTTATCAGACATCCAAGCAGAGCTGTCAGGTAGGTAGACAGCTCCTGGAGTTTGGGATCAAGGTCTGTGCTGGACAGAGACTTGGGAAGGCATCTTGGTGTGTGCGATCTGTAAAGCCAGGATTCCCTAGGGAGTGAGCGTAGCCTGAAAAGATAACAGGGCCACAAACGCATGGAGTCTGGAAAGGCCATCAGGAACCTGCGAGGGGAAGCGAGAAGGACGGGCCGTGAATAAGAAGAACCAGCGCGAGGAATCTGCCCCCGGGGCAGTGTAGACAGGGCTCGAGAAGCAGGAAGCCATCACTGGGTCAGAAGACTGAAGAGCCCAGTCAAGCGGAAGGTTGAGAATTGGAGACAGTGCTTTGGAGAAAATTTGCTCTAGAGGAAAGGACAAAAGTGGAGAAAAGTGCAGAGGGGAATGCGTGAAAGAGGGAAGTTTTCTTCATTTTTTTTCCTCCTTTCTCCGCCCTCTCTCCTCCTCCTCCTCGGTCTTCCTCTCCTTCTTGTAGGAAGTCCTCCTATAGGACCTGCGTGCGGGCTTCGACAGCTTGCTCACGTGAATGACCCAACAGGGAGGCGAAAAGCCGGTGGTGCAGAAGAGAAAGGGGACAATCCAAGTTCTGGAGGAGGCGAAAGAGATGGGCAGACTCAGGATCAGAAGGAAGGAAGACATAGGATCAGGTGATAGATTTGACGATAGGAGTGCACGGAAATATTTCCTGTTTGCTTCAGTTTTCTCAGTTCAATAAGAAGTGAGGTCATCAGTGGAATGTGAGGAAGGAAAAAAGGGTATTGGAGGAGAGAAATTAAAAAGAAGAGAAATGGAGTTAGGGAATGTGGCGGGATCAGCAGGAGCCCTGCAGACTGATCCGTAGAGCAAGCGGGATGGTGTGTGAGAGCCTCCATGGGGCCCGTGCAGAGGACAGCGCCTGTGAGGCTCAGGGTGCACAGGTGCACAAGCCTCCGGGACACCGAGAATCATTCTCCAGGATGCCTGCATCCCTGCTCATTCATGCTTCACAGTCTCAGAGGCACTTTATGAAATCCAGAGTTGGTCAGTTCAGTCACTCAGCTGTGCCCAACTCTTTGCAACTCCATGGACCTCAGCACGCCAGGCCTCCCTGTCCATCGCCAACTCCCGGAGCTTGCTCAAACTCATGTCCCTTGAGTCGGTGATGCCATCCAACCATCTCATCCTCTGTCATCCCCTTCTCCTCCTGCCCTCAATCTTTCCCAGCATCAGGGTCTTTTCAAATGAGTCAGTCATTCACATCAGGTGGCCAAAGTATTGGAGTTTCAGCTTCAGCATCAGTCCTTCCAATGAATATTTAGGGTTGATTTCCTTTAGGATTGACTGGTTTGATCTTGCTGATAGGGACTCTCAAGAGTACTCTCCAACACCACAGCTCAAAAGCATCAATTCTTTGGCACTCAACCTTCTTTATGATCCAACTCTCACATCCATACATGACCACTGGAAAACCATAGCTTTGACTATACAGACCTTTGTTGGCAAAGTGATGTCTCTGCCTTTTAATATGCTGTCTAGGTTTGTCCTTGCTTTTCACCCAAAGAGCAAGTGTCTTAATTTCATGGCTGCAGTCACTGTCTGCAGTGATTTTGGAGCCTGCAAAAATAAAGTCTGTCACTGCTTCCATCGTTTCCCCATCTATTTGCAAAGAAGTGATGGGACCAGATGCCATGATCTTCATTTTCTGAATGTTGAGTTTTAAGCCAGGTTTTTCACTCTCCTCTTTCACTTTCATCAAGAGGCTCTTTAGCTCCTCTTCACTTTCTGCCATAAGCGTGGTGTCATCTGCATATCTGAGGTTACTGATATTTCTCCTGGTAATCTTGACTCCATCCAGGGATCGTTAAATCTTGTTTCCAGTCTAACGTTTGCCAAAGGGTTGAGGGTAGGCTGGTAGTGCCCTGTACAGTCTTCCTTTCTCTGATTCCTGCCGCTGAGCATCTCATCCCACGCTCTCCTGTTTCCCCTTCTATGAAATGCTTGTTACATTTGTCCTAATTTGGGTTCCCCTGAAAGAAGACCCTCAAAGACTTGAGTGCAAGTCTTTTATTCAAGCGAGGGAGTAAAGATGGTGAGCCAAGGAAAAAGAAAATAAAAAAAAAACAAACAGTGGGTATGAGGTTGCTGCTGTGGGCACCCGAGGCTCCGTCCTGCTGGGGACCCTCTGAGGAACCAGGCTGGATACTCGCCAACACTATCCAACAAGCAAATGCAGAAACTGGGCTATTTGTATGCTCCCCCTCATCCTCGTTGGCTGAGGGCCACCTGTAGGCAGAGTCAGCCGTCAGCCCTTCCAGTTTGCACTGCACCTAAGTTGAACATCTCCCACAGTGCCTGAAAGAACATTCAGACCCAGAGAGAGAGGTCCCCGCATGGAAGTGGGAACCAACTGTCTGTCACAGCTGCTGGTAAAACCAGAGGAGGCCACAGGGAGGTGGGCAGGATATAGCTACAACATCCTTTTCTCTATCTGATTTGCAGGCGTTCAGCGTATTTTCTAAATATTTCTGTGCCAGCTATTACCACTTTGTCATCTCCAATCCATCGCCTGTCTGTTCACTTTGTTTATTGTATCAGAAATCTTTAATTCAATTGCCATTAACTCCATCAGCTGTTTACTTTATGGTTTTCACTTTTTGGCATCTTAAGAAATCTTTCTCCATTCTGATGTCACAAGAAATATTCCACCCTTTCTTCTAATAGATATATAGTTTTCCTTTTCATATTTGACTTTTCACGGCCAAAAAGGTTTTTGTTGTTGTTTCTAGAACAAGGTATAGATCTCATCTTGGTTCCCCCATGCAGTGAGCCAGTTTTCCAGAGACAGTTGAGGAAGAATCCATCTTCCCCTCCAGGCTATGATGTCCATACATACAGCGATCTCTCTTGCACAGAATGGTTAGCTAGAGTCTATCCATTTGGCATTATTCAGTTCTTCAGGGATTTCCTGGTGGCTCAGAGGGGAAAGAATTTGTGTGCAATGCAGGGACCTGGGTTCAGTCCCTGGGACAGGAAGATCCCCTGAATGGCTACCCACTCCAGTATTCTTGCCTGGAGAATTCCACGGACAGAGGAGCCTTGAGGGTTATAGTCCATGGGGTCCCAAAGAGTCGGACGTGACTGAGCAACTAACACTTTCGCTTTTCAATTTCTTCAACCCAGCCTTTATTTTGGCAATTATGTTTTGTATATCCAGTATCTTTGGTTGACTCTCCTTCAAAACCACCGATTCTTGTTTTATACTCTCAGTGTCTTACTTAGGAAGAGCTGACTCATTTGAAAAGACCCTGATGCTGGGAAAAATTGAAGGCAGGAGGAGAAGGGGACGACAGAGGATGAGATGGTTGGATGGTATCACCAACCCTATGGACATGAGTTTGGGTAAACTCCGGGAGTTGGTGATGGACAGGGAGGCCTGGAGTGCAGGTCCATGGGGTCGCAAAGAGTCAGACACGACTGAGCGACTGAACGGAACTGAACTGAACTGAACTGAATTTAGGATTAAGATGCCCATTCACGTCAGTCAGCAGGTCTCCTCACGCTGCTCCAGATTGTTCTGTTTGTGGTTATTCTTTCTCAGTCCTTGTTTTTTTAAATTGCTCCATGGGTTTTTCTGGGCTTATCTTCAATCCTTTGAAACCATCGACCACCTCCACTTCTGAGCTCTAACTGGGAGAAGTAGCAAAAGCCAAGGCCTGGTGGGTGTGGGGAATGGGTGAGATACATCTTTCTGTGGATGGCCAAGCTTAATGACACCCAGTGTTCCTTTGAGTGCCTCCCCACGGACCGCCCCTTCCCTCATTCCAGGACCCTCCTGGGACAGCCTCCTGGTTTGGCCCGTAGTGGCCAACCGCATCCCAGCTGAGCTGTCCTTTAACCTGCCACCTCTGTCTGCCCACACCCCATCCCCACCCAAGACTTTTTTCCAAACAAAACATCCCAAGATCTTTCAATAATTCCTCATGGCATGGCTTTCAAACTCCTGATTAACACCAGTGGGTATATTTTAATTCATCGCTGTCCCTCTCAAGATGTGGCATCCAGACCAGAATGCAATGCCCCAGGGGTTCGTAAGATTTGATACTCGGCCAGGTAAATATCAAAGTAAGGTTGTAAAAATTCTCTCTGAGTCCTTTCTTTAAACCAGCAAGTTTTCAGTGTATACTTTAAGTCTTAAGTCTCTGAGAGGAAATTGTAAGATGTGAGAAAATTATCCTAACAAACAAGAATGAGATTGTTCTAATCAGAGATTGAAGAGCAAGGAAAGAATAAATGGAGACGGGATGGTTAAGACCAGAATACGAGCAGGCCTCATGGGCGTGTGTATCATCACTAATGCCAGCCACCCTGGGGCAGAGAAACCATGAGGATGCCAAGGAGGAGACTCGGTGAAATGTAAAGAAAGAACGAAGGGTGTGGGCTTACGAATGGGGAAAGGGAAGATTCTGGGGTTTGGAACATTCCAGAAAGAATTAAATTCAGAAATGTGAAACCTTGAAAACAAAGTGGAAACATTCATGAAATCTTCCCATTCATTCCTGAGGGCAGTTTTGCCTTTTCTTATTTTGTTTGTTAAGTTTTCGGTTAGTCCCGTCTTTCTTTCTTTCCTTATTAGGTCTGTGGCGCAGCTTGTGGGAGCTTGGTTCCCAGACCAGGGACTGAACCGACATCCCCTGCAGTGAGAGCGCAGAGTCCTGCCCACGAGACCACTGGGGAATTCCCTGAGGGCAGTTTTAACAATGAAAAGAGAATGGATTATTTTTTAGGTGAATGAAATTCACCATGTAAATTATTCACCTATTGCCTTCCCAGCTTCTGTTCTCTAAAAGTGTCTTTTAAAAACTATATAATAAGGACATTTCCATGTAAATCTGTTAGAGGAAAAAGCCTGTGATTGAATCAGGGACTGTGCTTTTGGCAGATAAAACAGACCTGTTTTGAAATTTACGAATGTTTCCATTTTCACTTGGAGGAGGAGACAAGATGGAAAATTTTATTTAAAAAGGGAAAGGATGTTATTGTTGGCTAATTCACGCCACCCTCTTGTAGATCCAGGTTTCAACGGTGTGGGGGCTTACGTGTTTGTGGAATGAAAGAAGAAAGAACGAGTAAATACGTGAAAAATGAGATGAAAGAAGAAAGTAAGAGGAAGAGGAAGGAAGAAAGGAAGCGTGTGAGCAGCATGGCCAGGATTCAGGATGTCGGTGCTCAGGAGACGCCATCAGGCCGCCCTGCTGTGCCGTGGCCGGAGGGGCGTCCAACAAGCAGGGCGGACACTTCCATGATCCTTCTGTGCCTCCACCTGCCGCAGCGCAGGAAAGGAGATGGTCAACATTTGCTTCCCTGGTGGCTCAGGGGTTAAAGTGTCTGCCTGGAATGCGGGAGACCCGGGTTCGACCCCTGGGTTCGGAAGATCCCCTGGAGAAGGAAATGGCAACCCACTCCAGTACTCTTGCCTGGAGAATCCCATGGAAGGAGGAGCCTGGTAGGCTACTAGTCCATGGGGTCGCAAAGAGTTGGACACGACTGGGCGACTTCACTTTCACTTTCACTTTCAACGTTTGCAAAGTAATCAAAATGATGGTGAGATGTTTTTCTCTGCTCTTTTATCAGGATTCCTTCTTAAAAAAGGTATTTGATGTGTTCTCCTCTCCTCTGTGAGCTTCCCTGGTGGCTCAGGCAGTAAAGAATCTGCCTGCAGTGCCGGAGACCCGGGTTCAGTCCCGGGGTCAGGAAGATCCCCTGGAGGAGGAAATGGCAACCCACTCCAGGGTTCTTGCCCAGGAAATCCCATGGACGGAGGAGCCTGGCGGGCTACAGTCCGTGGGGTCCCGAGAGTCGGACACGACTGAGCGACGTCCCTTTTGCTTTTCCTCTCCTCTGTGCCCACTTCTGCAGCCATTCCAGGTCCTCTCTCCTGAAGCCGCACCAGCCAGACACCCCCTTCTTCTTAAGGGGAGTGT
This sequence comes from Capricornis sumatraensis, assembly GCF_032405125.1. Taxonomy (NCBI): domain Eukaryota; kingdom Metazoa; phylum Chordata; class Mammalia; order Artiodactyla; family Bovidae; genus Capricornis; species Capricornis sumatraensis. The sequence continues at coordinate 259,612,912 of NC_091069.1, read as the reverse complement.
CCTTAAAAGGGGGTAGAGCGCATCCCCACTACCAGGCCACCCGATAGGATACCCAGTGATCTCCACTTCGCTAAGCCCAACCTGTGGTCAAGTCTCACCCTGATCTCTCTGCCCCACTGGCAGCAGTGACATCCAGCTGACCATCTGGAATTCCACGCTTGCTGGCTGTTCCTCCTGCGGCTTCTTCACCGGCTCCTCCTCATCTCCTGACCTCCAACCCTGCCCCAAGGCTCAGTGCTTTGTCTTTTCTTTTTGTATCAACACTTGGCTCTATCTACATATTGACTTTCTAATTTTCACTTGACTGTAAGTCTTTAGAGAGTGCTAAAAATGATAAAAGTTATGCATGCCTGTGGTAGAATACAGCTCCCCTCTCTGAAAATGTCCCGGTCACAATGCTCAAAACCCATAAATATGTCACTGCTATGAACTGAATTGTATCCACCCCAGGGGCTTCCCTGGTGGCTCAGAGGGTAAAGAATCTGCCTGCAATGCAGGAGACCCAGGTTCAATCCCGGGGTTGGGAAGATCCCCTGGAGGAGGGCATGGCAACCCACTCCAGTATTCTTGAGTGGAGAATCCCACGGACAGAGGAGCCTTGAGGGCTAGAGCCCATGGGATCACAGAGAGCTGGACACGACTGAGCAACGAACACTTTCTACATTATAGCAGCCCAAGCAGATAAACAGCCACCTTACGTAACAAAAGGAACTTTGCAGGTGTGATTAAACTAAGGATCTAGACATCAGTAGATTCTCCTGGAATAGTCAAATGGACCCAGTGCAGTCTAACAAGGGAATGGTGATTCCTTCATAAGAGGAGAGGGCTTCCCAGGTGGCGCTAGTGGTAAAGAACCCGCCTGCCAATGCAGGATACATAAGAGACCCAGGTTTGATCCCTGGGTCAGGAAGATCCCTTGGAGGAGGGCATGGCAACTCACTACAGTATTCTTGCCTGGAGAATCCCGTGGACAGAGGAGCCTGGCAGGCTACAGTCCCTGGGGTCACAAAGAGTCAAACAGGACTGAAGCGACTTAGCACACATAAGTGAAAGGCAGGAGGGCAGGAGTTAGAGAAGATGAGAGGACAGGAACAGAGAGCAGAGAGATCTGAAGATGTGATGGTGCTGGCTTTGAAGACGGAGACGCATCTACAGTGAAAGACACGTGTCCTGGGCAGATGGAGGGGTGGAGAGACACTGAGATGTGTGATGAAGCCAGGACCCCAAAATGTTAGTGGTAGGATTTAGGGGGTGGGTAAATGCGTGCTAACTTAAAATTCTTTCAACTTTTTTCAGTGTTTGAAATTTTTAAAAATAGCATGTTTTGGAAAAGCAAACAATTAGGTAGTTATGATTTTTCCAAAATTTCTGTTATTTAACTTTCAGAAACAACACGTCTTCTCCTTGCCTCTTCCCTCACAAAGGCTTTGAATTTCTGTGTAAGTTTTTTGTTCTATCTCCAACGCATGGTCCCGCTGGTGCTCGTATTTTAGAAAGGGCCTGAACGCCGAAAGGTAATCGGAGCCTGCAGAGGCTGAAGTCTTAACCTTCACATCAACAGCAACAAGCAGTAATCAGCTGGATCAGCTAGCCTGAGGATAAAGGTATGTAACCCATGGAATGCTAAATGTGGGTTTGCCATGAAACAGCTTGTAACTTCTTAAGCTGGTAAATTGATCACTAGCCTGACTTCAATGGAAAAAAAGCAGGGGGTGAAGGGAGACAGAAACTGATGTGACCTTTGAGAAGAATTAGATTCCACCCCTACCTTTATGAGAAAATTCCCATTTTCGTGGGAAATACTATTGGGCAATGAAGAAAACAAGCCGTGCCTGGGGGCCTTTTCATCCAGTAGGGAGAGAGATTGGGAGAAAATGTGCTGCTGTGACTTCTTGAGTTAGAAGTCTGACCTTTTGTGCCTCTTGATAGCTGAAGAAGCCGTCGTGGGGAGGATATGGGAAGGACCGGCTTCTCTGGAAAGTTCTCTGATACCGGCATGGGGGTGGGGTGGTCATACGTTCACATATTAGCTGCTGTTTCCCATACCCCGTAATGACGTCTGTCGGTGGAAAAACGTAGCCGGCTGTATCAAACATAGGATGTTACAGCTGCCCCAGTGGGGAGCCCTGAGGAAACTTAAGATGCAAACAGGATGCCTGCCGTCTAGCAGTCAGCTGCTGCAGCCACCCCCAAAGACGCACCTGAGGGGACAGAGAAAAACCCAGGATCCGGCCCCAGAGAGCTGAGATGCATGTCAGAGGGATGACTGCAGCGAGCCCAGACTCTTGCGTCTTCCCGTATACACGCTGTTGCTGTTTAGTCCCTAAGTCGTGTCTGACTCTTTGCAGCCCCATGGACTGTAGCCCACCAGGCTCCTCTGTCCATGGGATTCTCCAGGCAAGAATCCTGGAGTGGGTTGACGTTCCTTCTCCAGGGGACCTTCCCAACCCAGGGACTGACCCCGCATCTCCTGCTTGGTGGGGGGATTCTGTTCCACTGAGTCAGCAGGGAAGCCTTCCCATATTCATAGAAAAGTGATAAATCCATTAACCTGTGATTCTGCTTTTCTTTAATTAGCGGCAACCTTCTGATATTCTGACTCCCTGGTCTTTGTTGCAAAAATGCCTGTGAACCCGCCCTGTTCCTCCCTTACCCCTTTAGGGCAGTCCCTGTCTGAGAGGCTGTGTCCTGGGCTTAAGCTCTCATTTTGCGTTCACCAAACAAAATGTAAGTCTCGACTTTTAGGTTGTGTAATTTTTTTCCTATCGACACTTTCTTACTCTGTGTTTTCACTATTGCTGCCTGGTGAGGGCAGGCTAAGGCCTGTGGGTTTCCTCCTGAGGGCACAGGCTGCAGAGAATTTCCAGTCCAATTCTGGGCTGTTTGGATTTCTAAGCAGGCCTTTGAGATGGTTGGATGGCATCACCGACTCAATGGACATGAGTCTGGGTAAATTCCAGGAGTTGGTGATGGACAGGGAGGCCTGGTGTGCTGCGGTCCATGGGGTCGCAAGGAGTTGGACAAGACTGAGTGACTGAACTGAACTGAACTGAAGCAGGGCCTTTGAAATTCATGACAGAAAAGCAAAGGTTTTCATTTACAAAAGCTGTGCTTTTTGAGAGAGAAAAAGAGTTTCAAGGTACAAAATGTTGCTTGGGGTATCAAAAACAAAGATCTGAAGCAATCAGGGCAGGCAGTGTTTTCAAACCGCCGCCATTTTGCCAGGAGCCGAGGCTATGCCCACCCTCTTTGGATAAGGCTGAGCCTTCACTACACACTTGCCCTCCCGGCCCCTCGGCTTCCTCAGGAGGAAACGGAATGTAAACCACTGACCGGGCTGCCTGGCTGCCAGGATTAGGGGTGCTTCTGGCACAGCCCCTGGCTCCCATCGCTCCCTTCCCTGCATGCCCAGGGCCCTTCTGAAAGGAAGAAAGGCACACTCCATCTTGGCCATCTCATAGTCTGTATGGAATGAAATGAGGAAATTGCATTCTCCCAGGCACTGGTAACTAGAGTTCATCTTGAACAGAACTTTATCTGTTTGTTTGAAAAAATTAGTCTGGCTGGTCCTTGGGGTGTGTGCTGTTCATTGATGTAGCTGGTTCTTCTCCTTCTGGCAGATGGAGGGATATGCCACCTGCCCTTGAACTTGGGTGTGGATATGTAAGTAGAAGTGACAAGTGGGGGCCTTATGAGCCAGGAAATCATTCTCCATGTTCTCTTTTCCCCGCCACGTTGACAGCAACTCGTGAGAAGTGGAGTGTCCATCAGCTCATGGCCTCAAAAGATGATGACGCAGAGCAAAGCTCCCTGCTGACCTGTAGTGAACGATGTCACAGACAGGAAATGACCTTTGTTGTTTTAAAGCACTAATTTTTGAGGCGGGGGGCTGTTTGTTACCACAGCATAACTTAGCCCATCCTAACTGCCCCGTCCTTAAGGTGTCAGAGGAGACCCCAGGGACTGGGTGTAGATGAGATGGCCCTGCATAGGACAAGCGGGAAGACTGTTTTCCCGGCTGATGGAGGCGGAGCAAGAATATAGAAGTGATGCCAGCAAATGTGGAAAGGCTGGTGTATTCTTCCCATTTCTGCAACATTCTCCACTGAAATGAGACTTCAGCTGGCCCCTCACAGCAAACTGTCCTGCCTTTCTTGGGCAACACCAGATTAGACTGAGAGGATGACATTACCCAGGAAAACCCAGGGCACTGAAGAGACTTTCAAGTCTGAGAAGGATTCCGTTCTGATATTTAGCCCCGTTGATGAACATCACCCTTTGGTAATTACGAGGGCTTGCATTTTTGTCACATTGCCACCATCATGTAATTAGAAAGTCACGAGAGGTGACCCTGGGGTCGCCCCTCGTAAGTTGATCAGACCTAAAGTGCAGGCAAAAAGAAGCAGAAGGGCTTCTGGGGGCAGTACTCTCCAGCCCCGTCACACCAGGAGGGGGCAGTGCTCTCCAGCCCCGTCACACCAGGAAACCGCCTTCCTCGTGACCCTGCCAACTGCAGACCCGCAGGCTGTGACTTGCACGGATCACCAGAGGCAAAAAGCCTGGATGCTTTGACTTCTTGCCACCATCTAACTGGGTGGTTTAGCCAGTGACTTAACCTCTCCGAGTTTCACATTCCTGTCTGTAACATATGGAAACCACTGTCCACCTCATAGGGTTGGTATACAGAATAAATGAAATATTGCATGTAAATTGCCTCCACTTGGTGTTACCTGGCTTATACTAAGCTTTCAATAAATGACAGCAGTTACCTCTTTGAAGAATTACTTTTTATGACATTTCTTTCTCCTTGTTGATTTTATCATGATATCTTTATTATGGAGTTTTATTCATAGAAAATCAACTAATTAAAGTGTTCGGTCCATTTTTAAATTGGTACAGGCAACATGAAGGGAGATTTGGAGAGAAAGAAGGAACGGATTTCCTGCAGGTAACAGACCCTCTGCCCTAGTTAGAAGCATTGCAGGTCATCCAGCAGCCACTTCCCCCAAGCGTACGTTGAAGAGTGTATATTCTGTGAAATCCAGCACCTTCCTACCTGCCACCACCTTACTGCACACATGCCTCCTTGTGAGCTGTGCTCAGCACACACTGGACAGGCTTCACGCAAAACTTGCTGCTTCCCAGGCCTCTACTTTGTATCTCAAATGTTCTTCCATATTCTCTGTCCTTTGCTAAACCTGCACATCCTCCAGAATGCAGCTTAGCTCCCACCCAGGGTGTGTGAGTACCCAGAGGCTGACAGATCCAGAGATGAGCGGAGTTGGACGAGTGAAGCCTTTCAATCACCCAGACTGGTGACCCCTACAGGCCAGTTCCTTACCCTCACTAAACCTCATTTCCTCACCTACAAGGTGTGAATGTGTTAGTTGCTCATCATGTCCGACTCTTTGGGACACCATGATGTAGCCCACCAGGCTCCTCTGTCCCTGGGATTCTCCAGGCAAGGATACTGGAGTGGGTTGCCATGCCCTTCTCCAGGGGACCTTCCCAACTCGGGGACTGAACCCAGGTCTCCTGCACCGCAGGCGGATTCTTTAGCATCTGAGCCACGAGGGAAGCCTACAAGGCGTGAGGACTGTGCCTCCACCTGGAGTCGCCACGAAGAGTAAGTGAGATCCTGAGGGGGCGAGCCCTGCAGTGCTGATCACATTGCAAGCCCCTCCCAGTTCTGTCCCCACGGATTCCCGCAGGGCTGACACCCGCCCTGCTGAGTGCAGGACAGAGGCAGCGCTTCCAAGCAGAAGGGCTCCCAGCCTGATGCGAGGTCTGTGCTCCCGAGGGAAGCCCGTTTTCCCAGCTGTTCCCCACTGAAAGGGACCAGAGCAGAGCATCCTCGCGCTCCCTGACCCCTCTCTGGCGTCCTGTCCTCTCAGGTGAGCCCCGGTTCACTACTCACAGTAATTCTCGCAGCAGCCATGAGAAGGGAGCACAGCTAGGCTTTCTGGTGGCCTCAGAGGCACTTCGTTACTCTCTTGACAACTATCTGTTTTGGGCTGTGCCGCTCAGCTGGTGGGAGTCTTAGTTTCCTGACCGGGGACCGAACCCAGGCCCCAGGCTGTGAGAGCTTAGAGTCTGAACCACTGGTTGTGGTTCAGTCGCTCAGTCATGCCTGACTCTGTGAGACCCCATGGACTGCAACCCACCGGGCCCCCCACTGTCCACAGGATTCTCCAGGCAAGAACGCTGGACTGGGTTGCCTTTTCCTCCTCCCGAACCACTGGACCACCAGGGAATTCCCTTGATGGCGCTTTTAAAGAGCTTCATGAGGGGCTCTCAGGAGAGTAGCACCAGAGTGTGGTTCTTAAACTTAAGTGAGCGTCAGAATCAACTGGGGAGGGGGCTTGGTAAACCACAGACTGCTGGGCCCAGCCCCGACTCAGAAGGCCTGCATTTCCCAGGGGTGCCGGTGCAGCTGGAGTAGGGCCGCACCCAGAGCGTCTGCACTGGAGACTCAAGCCCACTTCTTCCTGCCCGTTCCGCTCCCCTGAGGGGCCTAGGCAGGGCCCAGCCTGCGCTCCTGTGGCTCCTGCTCCTAGGACCTGCCTGGAGCTTCGTACCATCTGCGTTCTCTGGTTCCCCGACGGGAGCACCCCTCACCCTCCTCCTGCTCTCTTTCCTCTTCGCTTTCTCGACACTCTCCCCCCGGGAACCACGTCTGTCTTGCTCACCATGGGAACCCCTGCACTTAACCGAACGCCTGGAGAGCGTTGGGTTACACCCTGTCCTAAGCTACCCACTCATATTCATTCGTCCACTAAAAGGTAAAAACACCCCCCACGTGCCAGGAGCTGCACTGGGCTCTGGAGACGCAGCACCAGGACGGAGCCCCAGCGCTGGCCTCGCGGAGCTTACAGGCGGGACGGTGACGACTTGACTGTACAAGGGGCGATGTAATTATGGTTGTTGCACAAGCTGTGACGGAGAGAACGGAGGCCAGGAGCCACGTTCCAGGGGAGGCCCGCGCTGCCTCCGGCCCAGAACTGCTGCAGAAGCCTCCTCCGTGGTCCTGCTCGCCTTCTCCCTCGGTCTGCCCAGCGCAGCAAAAGTCTAGGAAGAGTAGAAGCGATCCTCCTCTGCAAAGGACTTGCCGTGGAATCCCTCACTCAAGTGTTTTCAGTGAGTCCCCACTGCCTCTCAACAAAGGGACCTACGAGGTCCTCCAGCTTCCGCCTAATCCGTCTCTCTGCACTGGTTCCCACGTCGCTCCCCTCACCGATGGTCAAGGCAAACCACACTGCTGACGGCTCTCTTCACACTCCCTCCACACGGTCCAGCTCCTCGTCCTGTTCTCTGGAACGGCTCCCAATTCCTCGGGTCAAGATCCCACCCATTCTTCAGACGTCACATCATCACCCATGAAGTTTTTCCTTGTAAACCCATCTGCAATGACTTCCCTCTCCAGTTAGCACCGACAACGCTTGGCCTGACTTTCCCTGAGTTTCTTTTCTGAGTTGTGTCCTGTGCCTGCCCTGTCCTTCCAGGAGACTGTAACTTTACTGAGAAGGAGAGCTGGCTGTGTCGAGCTCCTGTTTCGCCCCGGACTCATCAGTCTCAGCTGCGTGACTGAGGAATCCATCAGGGCCCGCAGGCTCTGGTCTCAGGAATCCAGGGGTTTGCTGCCCTCTGCCCCCATTCTCCTTTTCTCCTAGCAGGAGCGCCTCCGGATGACTCGGGAGACCCCCTCGTTTCTCAGAGGGAGATCCGCGAGCTGTCTTCTACTGCACCTACTCTCTGGAACTTTCTTCAACCTCTCGGTAAACTTTTCTGCCGAGCAGGATCCCTACTCCTGTCTCCTCCCCTGCCTAGCCCCCTAGATTTTTTTCCTTTTGCTGGATTTGAATGGACATAGTTCCACTTCTCTGCATGGGTTAGGGGGCTATGACCTGGTGGGTGAGTGGGGCTCGTCGTGGACTTGGAGACTGCCCGGCTGTGGTTTAAATCCTGGCTCTCCAGCCTAGTGCCTGAAGCTCAGCCAGTCAGTTCAGTTGCTCAGTTGTTCAGTCGTGTCTGACTCTTTGCGACCCCATGGACGGCAGCATGCCAGGCCTCCCTGTCCGTCACCAACTCCCGGAGATTACTCAAACTCGTGTCCATTGAGTCAGCGCTTCCTTAAGCTCAGGGAGAGGCTTTTCTTTCACCTGAGTATTGGGGATAATCACGCTCCTGCCTCAGACAGAGTGGGGAGATGCACGGGAAGAGCTTTGTGCGCTGATTCCTCCCGCAGACGGCTCAGTCAACGGGCATCACTGTTCCAGTCTGTCTCGCTGCCCTTGCTTTGCTCCCGCGCCACCACCTACTCTTAACCTCTCTAACCTCAGAACCGCCAGCCTGAGCCCACTACAGCCCCACCTCCCCCTCCTCCTCTCCTGCCCCCCCGTCCCTACCCCCTTGACCCCCACCGTGCCCTCCGAGGAAGGGAGGAAGCAGGTGCCCGAGCGAAGTGAAACAGACACACGCCAGGGCTGCCTAGCTTCAGACTCAGCCATTTCAGTTTGCAGCTCCTCTTGTCTGGAGAGCGGAGAGCTTTAAGTTTAGGGCTTACACGTGCGCTCTTCGGCTCCTCTGGACCACACCCGGTCCAGCCATCGCTCTCGCCCTGCTGCCTGCCGCCACGGAATGGCCTCTGATCCTCCCAGCCCATCCGGGGCCTCCTGTTCCAGCCCAGCTTGCTCCCCACAGGGGCCCACAGGAAGGAAGAGCCCCCCTCTCCCTTGCCCACAGTGGTCCAGCCAAAGCTGAAGACTGGAGCCTGGCAGTGTTCCAGTGTGCCATATTGCAAACTTCCTGCTAAAATATTGCACAGTGACAAGGAGGGTCCCTGGAAAGTGGCAGCAAAGGTTTTAATGGGCAAACGGTAACGGGCTCTACTTGTTCTCGGCCTGACTTTGGAGGGACAGGCTGTGGGACCTCAAACAACTAGAGCTCCAGGGGCCTGGGTTAGAGCTGCAGGGAATGTTCTCGGGTTCCCCGCAACACAAACACTCTGGGAGCCTCGAAAAGGCATAGATTTTATGAAACGTTTAGACACAAGTTTTCCTGGGTGATTTGAGGACAGGTCAGGACTGTGACCCAACACGGAAGATGCTCTTGAGTCTAAGCAGCTGAAAGCACCAGTTATAATCAATCAGTCAAGGATTTCTAAGAGCCAGAATATTAGGAATAATGGATAACACATGCCAGTCACTGAGCTAAGGTTTATATGCATGAGCCCTTTAATCCCTGTAACAGTCCTAGAAAGCACTTTTACAGAATAGGTATTCATCACAGAGAGGGCCTATTCTGAATGGATGCCTGGACAGCTCTCCCTCATACCTGGCTCCATAGGGGGATTGACTTTTTAATCCAACCAGCAGCAGCCAGCTATATTTTGTACTATATAAAAATGTTAGGAATCATTGACTTTATTCATACTTCCTATTTTTAGTAGGGGAAGGGGATCATGTGGTGTGTGTGTGTGTGTGTGTGTGTGTGTGTGAATTAAGAAGCACACTGTTCCTGTTCTTGGTTATCCACATCTAAGCAATGATCCACTGATTGGTCTTCATGCCTATTAGCCAAGCCATAGGTACATAGATATAGACTGTTGTGTGCCCTACGCCAAAATAAGTGAGTGTGACATTCTGATGTCTGTTAACTACAGACATGCTTATTTTACAGTTTGTTCCTTAAAATTGTACCTGATTTTTAGAATTGTAATAATAGCTATTCAACAGTACGTGAACTGTGAACTTCCAGATATTCAAGCTGGATTTAAAAAAGACAGAGGAACCAGAGATCAAATTGCCAATATTCATTGGATCATTGAAAAAGCAAGAGAGTTCGAGAAAAACATCTACTTATGCTTTATTGACTATGCCAAAGCCTTTGACTGTGTGGACCACAACAAACTCTGGAAAATTCTTAAAGAGATGGGAATACCAGGCCACCTGGTCTGCCTCTTGAGAAATCTGTATGCAGGTCAGGAAGCAACAGTTAGAACTGGACATGGAACAACAGACTGGTTCCAAATAGGAAAAGGAGTGCATCAAGGCTGTATATTGTCACCCTACTTATTTAACTTCTATGCAGAGTATATCATGAGAAACGCTGGACTGGAAGAAACACAAGCTGGAATCAAGATTGCCGGGAGAAATATCAATAACCTCAGATATGCAGATGACACCACCCTTATGGCAGAAAGAGAACTAAAGAGCCTCTTGATGAAAGTGAAAGAGGAGAGTGAAAAAGTTGGCTTCAAACTCAACATTCAGAAGACGAAGATCATGGCTTCTGGTCCCATCACTGCATGGCGATTAGATGGGGAAACAGTGGAAACAGTGGCTGACTTCGTTTTGGGGGGGCTCCAAAATCACTGCAGATGGTGACTGCAGCCATGAAATTAAAAGACGCTTGCTCCTTGGAAGAAAAGTTATGACCAACCTAGATAATCGCATATTAAAAAGCAGAGACATTACTTTGCCAACAAAGCTCCATCTAGTCAAGGCTATGGTTTTTCCAGTAGTCGTGTATGGATGTGAGAGTTGGACTATATTTAGCACCGAAGAATTGATGATTTTGAACTGTGGTGCTGGAGAAGACTCTTGAGAGTCCCTTGGACTGCAAGGAGATCCTACCAGTCAATCCAAAGGAAATCAGTCCTGAATATTCATTGGAAGGACTGATGCTGAAGCTGAAATCCCAATACTTTGGCCACCTGATGCAAATAACTAGCTTATTGGAAAAGACTCTGATGCTGGAAAAGATTGAAGGCGGGAGAAGAAGGGGACGACAGGATGAGACGGTTGGATGGCATCACCGACTCAATGGACATGAGTTTGAGCAAGCTCCGGCAGTTGGCGATGGACAGGGAGGCCTGGTGTGCTGCGATTCATGGGGTCACAAAGAGTTGGACACGACTGAGCGACTGAACTGAACTGAATGATAGCTAATACTTCTGAGCACTGCCCGTGTTCCAGACTCTCACCCCACCACACAAGTGCTACCTCCTCCCTTCCCACAGCCCCCCAGGGTCTTCAGAGGCCATCAGCAGAGCTCTCACTTAGAGGAGGAAGGAGGCTGGGGAGTGGGGCTGCTCACTGAGGTCACACAGGCAGGAAGCAGCAGGCCTGCCCTAGACCCTGGCTTGGTCTGCCTTGAGAACCCATCGGCTTAACCGCACAGCTACTGCTGCTGCTGCTGCTAAGTTGCTTCGGTGGGACCGCACAGCACCCTGGGGTAAAAGTAACTGACAAGATGTTGATTTAAAAATACAGAGCATTAGGGGCAGAGAGAGCAAAAAGAAGGAAATTCATGAGCTAATGGGGAGCTGGTCTTTCCAGCAGAAATCTGCTCTGATTCATATGAAAGGCTCAAGCCACAGGGAAGCGGAGGCCTGCAAGGGCCTGGGGGCCTTATTCGCAGGCTTCACGGGGTGGGGAGGGAGCTTTGGGCCTCACCTGCATGCTTTTCGTTCCCTCCAATTCCTTTGTCTCTCTTGAGCCCACACCATTCTGTTCCAACAATGCCCATTCTCCATCTCAAAATCCCGCTGTCGTCTGTCGTAGGGGAGGATTTTTATTGACACCCTCTTCTCTTTGAGACTCCTGACTAATAGGAATGCATATTAGGAATTCATAAACTTGCTTTCAAAGAAGCCCCACAGGAAGCAATACAATTTTTTCACAGGTTGCTTTGTCCCCCTTCTAAGAAAGAAAATAAGCCTACAATGGAACATAGGGAGTTAAAGAAAGGGTCTTAAACGGGAGCAATTGATTTTCTGTAAAGTCTTTTCTTAGAAGGCCTTTGAGAGAGCAGCAGGGGTCACCCCCCACACTCCCCGGGGGTTCTCTTCCTTCTCATCTTACAATTCTGAGCTGGCAGGGAGGTGTCAAGCCACACCGCAGAGCTGAGGGCCTGGCCCAGCCTTCAGTGTCTATTCAGGGAGGACAACACGGGGCTGAGTCGCCTGAAACCAGCTCATAAGTCACAACCAGCAGGAGTCAGACAATGTGGACGTAATCACCGCTTTTCATCTGCTAGTTGCAGGGGGTAGGGGGGCGGGGCGGGGGGTGAGGGTGGGGGAGAATAGCAATTTAAGACCTTGTAATACAGGTTTTGTATTAGGACTGGTTTCAGAGCCTCCTGGAGGATACAGCCCATGTCACTAATGATTTCTGCGTCCTCTTCTTCACAACGGAAAAAGCGTCACCAACTGCAGGCATATCCAGGTACGCCTGTTCTTTCTTCCTAAGAAAAGCCATTTGTTTTAAAAAGTTTAAACCCTAAGAGATGTACTTTAGACTAGTGATGTCCAAGAGATATAATGGGGACCATATCAAATTTTCTAGTAGTCATTTTTAAAAAGGTAAAAAGAAATAAGTAACAGGTGCATGATTTTAATAATGCATTTTATTTAACACAATATACCCAAAACATCCTAACACGTAAATCAATATTTTGAAGGTTATTAATGAGTTACTCTGCATTCTTTTTTTCATAGTAATCTCTGACCTCACATGTGTATCTACCCATCTCAACCCGGACCAGTCACATTTCAAGTGCTCCTTGAGGGGCATGTGGCTCAAGGGCGTCTGGCTGAATGAGGCAGACACAGATGCTGTCGGATCTATGGGTGTTGGTGCATGTGTACACTGCTTTAAACAGGTTTAACAAAGTTCAAGATTCACATACAAACAGGGAGTGCAATTCTGTCCTAATCTTCCCACTTGCTCTCAGACCGCGCAAGTTGGAGGAAAGGATCCAACTCATAGCCATCATGTATTTCTTTGTTAATGAGTAATGTGCATAATTTATACTGATTAGATTTATCTGATTGTATGGTTTCTCATCCAATTCCTAGCCTGTCAAATTTTATCTTATTTTATTTCCAAACACTTGATTTCTTTTAAGGAATTTTCACATTCATATCAACCATCTATATCCAAAGTGAAAGGGAAACTCAGTCGTTTCCAACTCTTAGGGACCTCATGGGCTATGGAATTCTCTAGGCCAGAATACTGGAGTGGGTAGCCTTTCCCTTCTTCAGGGGATTTTCCCAACCCAGGGATTGAACCCAAGTCTCCCATATTGCAGTTGGATTCTTCACCAGCTGAGCTACAAGGGAAGCCCAAGAATACTGGAGTGGGTAGCCTATCCCTTCCCCAGAGGATCTTTATGACCCAGGAATTGAACTGGGGTCTCCTGCACTGCAGGCTGATTCTTTACCAACTGAGCTATCAAGGAAGCACTTTGGGTCTATATCCAAAGTGTCCATTTAAAGATATCAAACTCAACTTGTCTAAAACTGAATTTTTTTAAAAAAGAATTTTGAAATGTAGTTGATTTACAATGTTGTGTTAGCCTCAGGTGTTTGGCAAAGTGATTCATTATATATCTGTTCTTTTCTCATATAATGGAAAAGAATACGAAAAAAGAACAGATATATACGGTAGGTTCTTGTTGTTCATCGATTTTATATATAGTACTATGTATATTTTAAACCCAAACTCCTAATTGATCCCTCCCCACCTTGTGATTGCCTCTGGTTTGTCTTCTGTGTCTATGAGTCTATTTCTTTTTGTACATGAGTTCATTCGTATCTTCTAAGATCGCATGTATAAGTGACGTCATAAGATATGTCTTTCTGACTTCAGTTCAGTTCAGTTCAGTTTAGTCACCCAGTTGTGTCTGACTCTTTGCGACCCCATGAATCACAGCATGCCAGGCCTCCCTGTCCATCACCAACTCCCAGAGTCCACCCAAATCCACGTCCATTGAGTCAGTGATGCCATCCAACTATCTCATCCTCTGTCGTCCCCTTCTCCTATTGCCCTCAGTCTTTCCCAGCATCAGGGTCTTTTCCAATGAGTCAGCTCTCTGCATCAGGTGGCCAAAGTGTTGGAGTTTCAGCTTCAACATCAGTCCTTCCAAAGAATACCCAGGAATGATCTCCTTTAGGATGGACTGGTTGGATCCCCTTGCGACGCTCAAGAGTCTTCTCCAGCACCACAGTTCAAAAGCATCAATTCTTCAGCACTCAGCTTCCTTCATAGTCCAACTCTCACATCCATACATGACCACTGGAAAAACCATAGCCTTGACTAGACGGACCTTTGTTGGCAAAGTAATGTCTCTGCTTTTGAATATGCGATTATCTAGGTTGGTCATAACTTTTCTTCCAAGGAGTAAGCGTCTTTTAATTTCATGGCTGCAGTCACCATCCGCAGTGATTTTGGAGCACAGAAAAAGAAAGTCAGCCACTGTTTCCACATCTGTTTCCCATGAAGTGATGGGACCGGATGCCATGATCTTCGTTTTCTGAATGTTGAGCTTTAAGCCAACTTTTTCACTCTCCTCTTTCACTTTCATCAAGAGGCTCTTTAGTTCTTCTTCACTTTCTGCCATAAGGGTGGTGTCATCTGCATACCTGAGGTTATTGATATTTCTCCCAGCAATCTTGATTCCAGCTTGTGCTTCTTACAGCCCAGCGTTTCTCATGTCGTACTCTGCATAGAAGTTAAATAAGCAGGGTGACAATATGCAGTCTTGACGGACTCCTTTTCCTATTTGGAATCAGTCTGTTGTTCCATGTCCAGTTCTAACTGTCGCTTCCTGACCTGCATATAGATTTCTCAAGAGGCAGGTTAGGGGGTCTGGTATTTCCATCTCTTTCAGAATTGTCCACAGTTTATTGTGATCCACACAGTCAAAGGCTTTGGCATAGTCAATAAAGCAGAAATAGATGTTTTTCTGGAACTCTCCTGGTTTTTCAGTGATCCAGCGGATGTTGGCAATTTGATCTCTGGTTCCTCTGCCTTTTCTAAAACCAGCTTGAACATCTGGAAGTTCATGGTTCACATATTGCTGAAGCCTGGCTTGGAAAATTTTGAGCATTACTTTACTAGCATGTGAGATGAGTGCATTGTGTGGTAGTTTGAGCATTCTTTGGCCTTGCCTTTCTTTGGGATTAGAATGAAAACTGACCTTTCCCAGTCCTGCGGCCACTGCTGAGTTTTCCAAATTTGCTGACATATTGAGTGCAGCACTTTCAAGCATCATATTTTAGAATTTGAAATAGCTCATCTGGAATTTCATCGCCTCCACTAGCTTTGTTCGTAGTGATGCTTCCTAAGGCCCAACTGACCTCACATTCTAGGATGTCAGGTTCTAGGTGAGTGTGAGTGACCACACCTTCGTGATTATCTGGGTCGTGAAGATCTTTTTTGTACAGTTATTCTGTGTATTCTTGCCACCTCTTCTTAATATCTTTTGCTTCTGTTAGGTCCGTACTGTTTCTGCCCTTTATGGAGCCCATCTTTGCTTGAAATGTTCCCTTGGTGTCTCTAATTTTCTGACTCCTCTTAGTATGATAATTTCCACATCTGTTTATGTTGCTGCACATAGCATTATTTGCATATCGCATTATTTCATTCTTTTTTATTGCTAACGTTCCATTGTATGTAAGCACCACATCTTTATCCATTCATCGGTCAAAGGACATTTAGGTCGCTTTCATCCAAGCCTGGATTTTTGATCCTCCCTTCCCCACCAAAACAGAAAACCCTTGCTCCACCTGTAGCCCTCCACCTATAGCCTCCGACATCAGCTGACGGCAACTCCACCTTTGAAGTTACTCAGGTCGAAAACTTCAGAGTCATCTTGATTCCTCTATTTCTCTCACACCACACATCCAGGTATTCAACCCATCATGCTGGCTCCACCTTAAAGTTTATCCAGAAAGCACCACATCTCACCATTAAACCACCAGCCTCTCAACACGGTTCAGAAGACTCTTTTAAACCTAAGTCAGATCCAGCTGTCTTGCTTTGAAAACTCTCTGCTGACTCCCTATTTCACGCCCACTAGAGCCCGGGACTAAGAGTGCCCTATAAACTAAACGTGATCCTCCCGTCCCCGTTACCTCGCAGCCCTGTCCTTGTCCCTCCAACCCCTTCCCTGTCTCTGCTTCCTGGATGCTCCAGAGCAGCCTGGCCTCAAGACTTGTGCTCTAGCGGACCCTCTTCCTCGTCCGCTTCAAGGCTTCTGAGAGCGCCTTCTCCAGTCAATCAGTTTAGTCCTACCCTCTCTCTCCAGCCTATTCCCTGCCTCCGTGTGCCCGGCCCCCATCCCGGCCGAACTATTACACAGCCCCAGACGCTCTCCTGCAGGCATCCAAACGGCTTGCCCCTCCCTCCCTTGGCACAGGCTAGGCACTCAGCAAATATGTGATGAGCAAGGGTATCTCTGCTGTGCAAAATAACGTACTCCAGTAAAATCGCCAAAAGCTGAAGAATATCCATTATGCTTTCCTTCTCACCCTCCACAGATCATTTCTGGGCAGTTTTGTTCGTATTTATAGTGGTTTTATTACTGCAGAATGCTGGACCAGCTCTTCACAAATTTATGAACTCAATAAAATTTCTCTTTATCTTCCCACCCTGTCCTTCAATATGGTGCCCCCGTCTCTTTGACTTTCTATCTTGGATTTATTTAACACCGATTTAAGCCCGTTATCAAGGATACAACAGAACTGCAATGGATGTTCTATAGTCTCTTCACTGCCCGGTATAGTAATCAGTAGCCACATGTGGTTATGAGCCCTTCAAATGTGGCTAGCTCAAGTGAGGAAATGAATTTTTAATTAAAAGAACAGTTGTAATTGATTTAAATCTAAATAGCCACTTGCGGCTAGTGGCTACTTTATTGGAAAGTGAAGCTCCATCTTTAGGAAAATGCATCTTTTCTCATTATATAATTATAAAGAAAATCAATATCTTTTTTTATTATTTTGAAGTATAGTTGATTTACAATGTTCTATTAATTTCTGCCATGGGTGAGTGTACTCTGTCACGTCCGACTCTTTGCGACCCTGCGGACTGTAGCCCAACAGGCTCCTCTGTCCATGGGACTTTCCAGGCAAGAATACTGGAGTGGGTTGCCATTTCCTTCTCCAAATTTCTACTGTACAGCAAAGTGATTCATTTATCCATATGCGCACATTCTTTTCTTCATATTCTTTTTCATTGTGGTTTATCACAGGATATTGAATACAGTTCCCGATGCTGAGTGGTAAGACCTTGTTGTTCATCCACTCTGCATGTACTCGTTTGTACCTGCTCATCCAAAACTCCCAGTCCATCCCTTCCCCACGTCCCCTTTGACAAACACAGGTCTGCTCTCTCTGTCTGTGAGTCCGTTTCTGTTTTGTAGATAAATTCCTCTGTGTCATATTTTAGATTCCACGCTTGTGAAATGAAATGTGAAATTGCTCAGTCGTGTCCGACTCTTTGCGACCCCATGGACAGTAGCCTGCACCAGGCTCCCCCGTCCATGGGATTTTCTAGGCGCATGATATCAAATGGTACTTGTCTTTCTCTTTCTTTCTTCCCTTTATGAGAATCTGCAGGCCCAGCCATCCCGTTGCTGCAAATGGCATCAATTCCCTCGTTTTCTGGCCGAGCAGTATCCTACTGTGTACACGCCGCATCTTTATGCATTCACCTGTCGACAGACGTTCAGGTGGTTCCCAGGTCTTGGCTATTGTGACCAGTGTTGTTATGGACATAGGGGCGCATGTTATACTGCTTTTTAAATTATACTGTTTGAATATACTGTTTTTGTCCAGACAATTTAGTCCAGATATATGGCAAGGAGTGGGGTTGGTGGGTCACCTGGGGATTCTAGAGCTTCTTGAGGACCCTCCATTCGTACTGTTTTCCACTGTGACTGTACCAACTTACGTTCCCACCAACAGTGTAGGAAAGTTTTCCCTTTTCTCCACAGCCTCTCCAGCATTTGTTATTTGTAGACTTTAAATTTTTTTTTAATTTATTTTTATTTATTTTTGGCTATACCACATAGCATGCGGGATCTTAGTTCCCTGACCAGGGATCAAAACTGCACCTTCTGCATTGGAAGCTTAGAGCCAACCACTGGACCTTCAGAGAAGCTCATTTGTAGACTTTTGAATGATGGCCTTTGCGACTGGTGTGGGGCAGCACCTCCTTGTAGTTTTGATTCACATTTCCCAAAAAATCAGTGACTGCTGCTGCTGCTGCTGCTGCTGCGTCACTTCAGTCGTGTCCGACTCTGTGTGACCCCATATATGGCAGCCCACCAGGCTCCGCCGTCCCTGGGATTCTCCAGGCAAGAACACTGGAGTGGGCTGCCATTTCCTTCTCCAGTGACTGCTGAGCCTCTTTCCATGTGCCTGTTAGCCATCTGTATGTTTTCTTTGGAGAAATGTCTATTTAGGTACTCTGCCCATTTTTTGATTGGGTTGGAGTTTTTTTTGTGGTTGAGATGTATGAGCTGTTTGTATTTCGGAGATTAAGCCCTTGTTGGCCACACTGTTTGCAAACACTTTCTTCCATTGTGTAAGTTGTCTTTTCATTTTGTTAATGGTTCCCTTTGCTATGCAAAGTTTGATTAGGTTCCATTTGTTTATTTTTTCTTCTATTTCTATTGCCTAAGAAAACATTGATATTATTTGTGTCAGGGAACGTTTTACCTACATTCTCCTCTAGAAATTTTATGATGACTTGTCTCATGCTTAAGGCTTTGTTTTGGGTTTATTTTTGTGCATAGTGTGCGGGTGTGTTCTAACTTTATTAATTCATGTGCCGCCATCCAGCTTTCATAAAACCACTTGCTGAACAGACCGTCTTTTCCCCATTGTATGTCTGGGCCTCCTTTGTTGAAGAGTAATTTCGCATCGGTGTGTTTACTGTGTTTACCACTGGTGGGTTTACTTCTGGGTTCTCCATTCTGTTCCGTTGATCTATGTATCTGCTTTTGTGCCAATGGCGTGCCATTTTGATCACTGTAGCTTTGTCGAATTGTTTGAAGTCTGGGAGGGTTATGCTTCCTGCTTTGTTCTTTTTCCTCAGCACTGCTTTGGCAATTCTGGGTCTTTTATGGTTTCATTTTGCATTTTAGGATTATTTGTTCTAGCTCTGTGAAAAATGTTATTTGGGTAATTTGATAGGAATCACATTAAATCTGTAGATTGCTTTTGGTAGCATGGCTCTTTCAACAATACTAATTTTTCCAGTCCAATAATTACAGGATATCTCCAATTCTTTGAATCAGGTTGAATTTCCTTTTTTCATATTTTATAGTTCTTAGCACATAAGTCTTTCACCTCCTTGGTCAGGCTTATTAGCAAATTTTTTTTGGTGTGATTTTTTTAAAAGTCTTTTTTACATTCCCCTTCTAATATTTCATTGCCAGTGTAAAGAAATGTAAGTGACTTCTGTATGTTAAACTGTTTCCTGTACCCTAACTATTCAGTACCTTGACTATTACCTCTTTATTAACAATTTGGGAAAGTATTATAGAAAGAAGTGACTTGAGAGTCAAATTTCAGGTCCATGAAAAGTTGTGAGTTAAACTCAAGAAGGCCAGGGTTGGGGGAAAGGGAGTATGGAAATGACTTTTTAAAATCAGTTCGCTCATCAAGTTCTCACAATAAGCCTGTGAGGTGGTTCAACTCTTCTCACCTTCGTCACACAGATGGAGAAGTGGGGCCTCTCAGAGATCAACTGTGGACCGAGATGCCATCTGCCCGACCCCGGAGCCTGAGCGGAACTCTGTGTGGCCCCTCTCTCCTCTCCTAATATCTTTGTTTAAGGCAGACCACCACAGAACAGTAACATAGGACACTAGAGGGAAGGAGCTGGGCATTCAGACAGTGCACTTGAGAGTTTGTAGGGCTTATATGGAAGCGACAAAGTCAAGGGCACAGCCCTGGGTACGTAGTCGGAGGTAAGGCAGTCAAGCCAACAGCTGGAAGAACACACCCCACAGAATTAATTGGTTAAAACCAACATTTTGTCATGGGTTCTCTGTGTAGGTCAAAACAATGTGGCAAATTGTGAATGTATTCGAGGTTTTTGTCTTTTTCACTAGCAGGCAGACCCAGCGGAAGATGCGGCCCTCCCCTTTCCTGCAGCTGATCTTTATTAGTGTTTACTGCTCACTGGTATAAACTGTGCTACTCGGAATTGGATTAGGGAGCGATCTGGTCTAAATTAAAGCTGTAATAAATGAGCACTGTTTACATTTCCTCACACCCGCCCTTCTCCACACACACATCAAATTACTCTGGAAATGAAATGCAAAATAAAAACGAGGAAGGATTCTGTTTTTCATTAACGTGTAATTATAAAACGCTGGGGAGGCCTGCTGGGTGGAGAAGGAAGGCCCATAGTAGGGGCGGTGAAGCTGGAGGGTGCGACATTTCTCAGTGCTGTTAACTACAGATGGAGTATTATTTCCATATCTTTGCAAAGAGATGAATAACAGTGAGGACTTCGATGGAGCTCCCCAGGCTCAAATCAAGACAGGGACGGAGCTGTGTTCCTTACTGTGGACTCTGGGTGGGGGCCACTTCCTGGTCTTTTCCAGCTTCTAGAAGTCACCTGCAGTCTTTGGCTCATGTCCACCTTCTGCCACCTTCAAAGCCAGCGAGCAAGCTGGGTCCTTCTTAAGTCACGTCTCCCTGACCTTCTGCGCCCGCATCTGCCCTAGCTTGTCTACTACCTGTTTCCATTTTTAAGGATGCCGTGCTTACACTGGCCCCATTCAGACAATCTTCCTATTTTAAGATAATCTAGTTAGCAGCCTTAATTCTATCTGCAGCCTTAATCCCCTTGGGCCAGGTTCCAGGGATCAGGATGTGGGCATCTCGGGGTGGGAGAGATGGGGGCCACATACCCCAACTCCAGGGATCCTCCTACCCTCTGGGACCTAAAATGTATTGTTCCCACAACTTAGAACTTTCTGTCACCTTGCTTCACAGCATCATTTCTGACTTTTCTCAGCCAGAGTTCTACAATCAATTATTAAAATTGTGTCTTTCATACACGTTCCATGCCCTTGTCCCCATCCCTTGCTTCACTGTTCTTACCTGGCAAAACCTCAGAGAGTAGGAGTTAATCCAGCTCTCTGCCTGCTCAGCACCTGCATCCATGTGGCTACCAGTGGGACCGTCACGCTGCCCGCCGATTGTGGGACAACTCCCAGGCCCCTTCGTTCTCCTTCATGACAGTTTCACACTTGTTGTCCTTCAACTCTCAGCCCGGCCTCCCCCATCGACACTTTCAGCTAATGACCTTTGTCACTGAGAAAACAGAGGCGATCAGAAGAGACCTTCGGCAAACCCTGTCATCACATCTAAGCCTGGGACTGCGTGTCCTCCGTCTTCCCTCCCAGTGCCCTGTGGCCTCGGGTTGATCCAAGGCCAGCACCTCCTCTTGCGTCTGTATCCCAGCCCCCTACCCCATCCTTCCCGGTAGCACAGACGCAGGCCTGATATCTCTTATCCTGAAATTAAACAGCAAGCGAACCCTCTCTTGACCCCGCTGACCCTTCCAGCTACCATCCCATTCCGCTCTTGCCCTTTAGGGCAAAATTCCTCAGAAGAGTTACCTGACTTGCTGTGTTCAGTCCTTTCTTTCGATTCTGCCTTAACCTTCTGCAGTCACACTTTTGAGCCCAGCCCCTAGTCTCAGCTGTCCTTGCTGAGGTCGCCGAATGACCACCGTGCTGGCAAACCCAAGGGTCCCTTTCTAGTCTCGTCTTACTTTGCACATTAACTGTTCCACTGCCCTTAAAGCGCTTTCCTCACCCGACCTCCAAGGCTCTTCCTGTTCTCCACCTACTTTACTGGCACTTTCCAGTCTCCTTTGCTAGTTCCACCTGGATTAAAGTACCAGATCAGTCCTCGGTCCTCACGTCTTTTCTATCCATACGCCCTTCTGAATGAGCTCAGCCACTCTCGCAGCTTTAAATACATCTATACAGTGTTGATGCTCAAATGTGTCTTTCCAAACCCAACATTCCCTCGGACTCCACACTCAGAGCCAGCACATCCTGGACAAGGGCCCCTATGGATCTGACAGACATCCCCAAACCCGCCATGTTCAAAACCAGGCAACTATCTCAGAACCTGATCCCCCACAGTGTTCCATATTTCAGTTCACAGCTGATCCTTCTCCCTGTTGCTTAGTCAATGCGCAGTCGCAGTCCTTCTCAACTCCCCTCTTTCTTATCCATATCCCGACTACCTCAGATCCTTGACTTGACTTTCAAAGTATCTCCAGGCTCTGTGGAATTCTCTCCACCTCCACTGCTGGTGTCCTGGGCCAGGCCACCATCACCTGGCCTCAGGCATTATGAGAGCCTCCTAATTGTTCTTCCTGCTTCCACTCTGGCCCACCCTTGCAGGGCAGCAGCCAGAGTAATCCCTGCAAAACCCGAGTCGAGTGTGTCTCCTGTCTGCTGCATGGTTGCTCATTTTATCCAGGATAAAAGCCAAGGTCCTTAAAGGGCATGTGCTGTGCTGTGCTCAGTCGTGTCCGGCTCTGTGTGATCCCCTGGACTGTAGCCCACCAGGCTCCTCTGTCCATGGGATTCTCCAGGCAAGAATACTGGAGTGGGGTGCCATGCCCTCCTCCATGGGATCTTCCCGGCCCAGGGATCAAACCCAGGTCTCTCGCATTGCAGGCGGATTCTTTACCTTCTCAGCCACCAGGGAAGCCCCCTTAAGGGGCATTCGTGGTGCTAGGCGCTCCGGCTCTCACTCGCCCCTGCGCCCTCCGACTGCTCTCTCCCCTGCACCCACACGGGCCTCCTCGCTGGGCTTCGGGTCTGCTGTCGCCTCTGCCTGGACCCCTGCTTCTGCCTCGCCCCTGCCTCACATGCTTGCATGACGTGTTTCCCCGTTAAAGCCCTTCCCCAAGGAAACCTTCCTAGTCATTCATCTTAAAACCACAGGCCCTCATCCCTCCCTATTCTACTTCCCCACCTGATTTTTTCCCCATGGGATTTATAGCCTTCAAAAAAGACTATAGAACGTGTTTACTTTGTATATTGTCTGCATCACTAGCACCTAAGTACCAGGAGAGTCAGATAGGGTCTATTTTTTTCACTGTTCTATGCCCAGTGCTTGGTACGGAATAGCTGCCAGAAAATATTAGCTGGGTGTGAATGAATGTGCAGCTTGTTTTAGAAAGTTCATTCTCAGTGAGAAGTTGGACTGTTAAAAAAATTCGGGGAATTTCAACCTATTACACACCTAAGCACATTTGTTTTGTTTTAATTTAAAGGAATTGTAGTAAATATTACTCATTACCTGCAAAAGCCATTCTCCTCTCTCCATCTCTTTCATGCTAATACAATTCTGTTTTGTTTGGGATGTGCGTCCCTACCTCCAAGAGCAGAATTATGAAGGGTCTGAGCCAGTTCTGGCAATTCTAGAAACTCACTTTTTTTGTCATTTTGCACCTACAGGTGGCCAAGTGATGAAGTTACTGGATGTGACGAAGTTAGTTGGGGCACAGTTGGGGAAGATTCTGCTCTCTGATCAAATGAAAGCTCTCGTCCACCTTTTCTTGCCTGCTTGGGATATCAGGGTTGAAACTATGGCAGCAATTTGTGACTGTGAGCTGACAAACATAAGAAAGGAAGCCCTCACCACGAGGATGGTGGAGCAGAAAGACACAAAGAGCCTGGGGCTTTGAGGATGCTATTGAGCCTCTGGACCAAATCCTGGAGCTACCTACTTTCAGTTCAGTTCAGTTCAGTCGCTCAGTCGTGTCTGACTCTTTGCAACCCCATGAATCGCAGCACGCCAGGCCTCCCTGTCCATCACCAACTCCCAGAGTCCATTCAAACCCATGTCCATTGAGTTGGTGATGCCACCCAACCCTCTCATCCTCTGTCGTCCCCTTCTCCTCCTGCCCTCAGTCTTTCTCAGCATCAGGGTCTTTTCCAATGAGTCAGCTCTCTGCATCAGGTGGCCAAAGTGTTGGAGTTTCAGCTTCAGCATCAGTCCTTCCAATGAACACCCAGGACTGATCTCCTTTAGGATGGACTGGTTGGATCTCCTTGCAGTCCAAGGGACTCTCAAGAGTCTTCTTCAACACCACAGTTCAAAAGCATCCATTCGTCGGTGCTCAGCTTTCTTTAGAGCCCAACTCTCACATCCATACATGACCACTGAAAAACCAAAGCCTTGAGTAGATGGACCTTTGTTAGCAAAGTAGTGTCTCTGCTTTCAGACCTACTTTCAGACTTTCTGTTTTGTGGAATATGTATATCTTTTTGCTTAAGCCTCTACTTCTCAGGTGCTCTGCTGTTTTTAACCAAAAGCATGCCTAATTGATACAGACCTAGGTGAATCTTGGGGCGAACTGTGACATCAAGGAACACCATACCCAACCGAATGTATGCAGATTCAAGGAGCTTCTCAAACCTCAGGGGGCATCGGAATCACCTGGCCAGCTTGTTAGGGTTCCGGTTCCAGGGCCCTTCAGAGATTCCAATGCAGGAGCCCCAGGGTGGGCAGGGGACACCGGCTGTGGAGCCACAGAGAAGAGCCCCTCCGATTCCTACCAAGAAAAAACCTGCCTTTCAGCTGCGAGTAGCCAGTCAGCTGAAGACCTCTAGAAGTTGGCACCTGCAGGATCCACCCGCGTTTCTGAGCCACAGCCAGTGTAGCTTGGCGGGGGTCTAGGACATGGTCACGCCTGCCCAGAGCAGGGCTCTCCCGGGCGGTCTTTGCTCTGCAGCTCCCCACTGGCTCGGCTGAGACTTGGCAGACCTGCGTCAGGCTCTCAGCACTCCCTGCCCAA
Organism: Capricornis sumatraensis; assembly: GCF_032405125.1. Classification (NCBI taxonomy): domain Eukaryota; kingdom Metazoa; phylum Chordata; class Mammalia; order Artiodactyla; family Bovidae; genus Capricornis; species Capricornis sumatraensis. The sequence goes on along the minus strand of NC_091069.1, from coordinate 259,588,277 downwards.
TTCCGCTTCCTTCTCTCTCACTTTCCCAGGTGCCAGGCAGGCACTGGGGTGTGAAGGCTCCGTGCCCAGTGCCACAGCTCCTTCCTTCTGTCCCTCACAGGCTCAATAAACCCCTGGGCTCCTAATTCCTCCTGAGCGTCTGCTTCCTGGAGGACCCAACTAACATAACAAACATTTGTAAGAAGCCCCTAGGGATGATTCTAACGTAGGACTTGGAGTAAGGAACAAACCTTACCCCAACTCAGGGGACGGTAAGAGATGTTGTCCCAGCCCCTTTACTCTTTGGGGATACTTCATTTTTCCCACCGGCACCTCTAGCATGAACACTGGGTAAATGGGCCCAACCGTAGTACTGGAGCGCAAGCTTTGTGGAACAAACCGTTCGCTCTTGAGTCACTTTACAAAAGTTGTACAAAACGGCAGCGTGTGCAAGTTCACCTTGCTCTGGGGTTGTGGCACCTGAACAACTTGGTCGTGCCTTTACTTTTCATTTCCTGCAGCTAGAAGGCCCGTCCACGGTTCCAGTTTTCTTCTGGACACTCTTACTTCCCTCTTTGGGATAAGAGGCACTGGATAAGGGAACCACACACCCTGGGGGCAGCAGATCACAGAGGCCCTCCGGAAAGAGGCGCCCCAGTGTGGCAAATGCTACTTTACCATAGTGCCTGGAACCAGATTTACCCGAAGCTCGCTTTTCAGGTGTCCACCTCTCAAAACTGACTTTTTACTAAAGTCCATTTTGGATTAGTGCTGAGGAACTGCAACTGACACATAAGCCTAAATTGAATTTTTCAAATGCTCACTGAACAGAACCAACCCCTCAAAAGTCAGCCAAGACAAAGAACAAATGGTTCCCCTGTTATTCTTGATATTCTATCCACATCATGAAGTGCCACTTTGTAGAGTGAGTGGTTCAATGCTGAGTTTGGATGAAGTGAAGTGAAAGTTGCTCAGCCGTGTCTGACTCTTTGCAACCCCATGGACTATACAGTCCCTGGAATTCCCCAGGCCAGAAGACTGGTGTGGGTAGCCTTTCCCTTCTCCAAGGGATCTTCCCAACCCAGGGATCAATCCCAGGACTCCCCCATTGCAGGCGGATTCTTTCCCAGCTGAGCTACAGGGACGCCCAAGGGCCAGGAGAGACTTACCCAAATTCGTCTGCACTCCCCGAGGAGGCGGATGGGCTCAAGGGGCCGCTGCTGGTACCAAAGCTCTGGCTCCTCGTGGAGCCCAGCTGAAGGAAGGAAGCCCACTCTGGGTCAGTTCGTCGGTCGCTGTAACTGTCGACTAAAAAGTACAACTTGAGAGCTGTGAGTTCGGCTCCATCTGGGGCAACGTGAGGCCCTCGGCCCAGCAGGCAGCATGAGTGCCCATCTCCCAGCTCTCCTGGCGTCGACGGCCCGTGACGGCGGCGAGGACGCGAAGCGCACGCACCCCTCCCTGGCCCTCCACCCACTGGGCAGCTAAAGCCAGGAGTCTTCCTCTCATGAATCTCTTACCTTGCAGAAGGAGCTCAGGTATGTCCCCCTACTCCCTGATGAGGGCTTCTTGCTGAGGCCTCAGTCACCCCTCCTATGGACTCCCCTGGACCGTCACAAGGGCCCCCTGGCTTGCTGCCTTCTCATCCCTTCTCCGCAGGGCTGTCAGAGAGAGCTTTTAAGATCCTGAGTCATATCGGGCCGTTTCCTAACCTCTAGCCTTTCAGTGACTCTGCCTGAAAGCTCCACGGTGGGCCTGCAAGTCCTGGGCAACCCAACCCCTGCCCCCCTCTGCAGCCTCACCTCCCTGCTCCCTCTGCCTGGTTCAACACGTTCCAGCCACTCTGGGCTTCTTGCAATTTTTTTTTTTTTTTTGAGTGGGCTAAGTTCTTTCTCATCCCTGCTTATAACTCCCTTCCATCTACTTCTCATCAGAGTCACCACTGCCTAAGTACAAGTTCCCCTCACCAGCCCTGCCATCTATATTTGGCATCTTCTAGAACTTAGTACTGATACTTTATAGACGTGACCGTGTCTATTGCGCAGTGTATGTTTCTTCTGCCCTATTTTAAGTGCCAACATCAGACACAGGGCAGGCTCACAACGTCTTAAAAAATGAAGAGGCTTCACTTTATCATAGCTCAATCTTACTCTCACCAGTTTTTCAAGGAGAATTTTTTTTATCCCTCTACCACCAAATAAAGGCTTTAATCCTAGCTCCTGATAATCTCTATTTTGCTGTATAAAACATTTTGGCTTTCTGGAACTAGAGACGAGGTGAACAGTAAGTGATTTTCATTGATTCAAATAGATAATATCTTTTAAAAAAAAAAAAAAAAAAGCTTCCCTGCTTTTGAGACACCTTTATTTAATTTTTAAAAACGGATGCATTTTGGCCGTGCTGTGTCCTCGTTGCTGTGTGGGCTTTCTCTAGTTGCGGACATGGGGCTTGCTTATTCTTCACTGCAGTGAGTGGGCCTCTCCTTTTGGGGGCTCCTCTCGTTGCAGATACAGGCTCTGGGGCCCAGGCTCCAGCAGCTGCAGCGGGAAGGCTCAGCAGCTGCGGCTCCCGGGCCTTGGAGCACAGGCTCAGTAGCCGTAGGGCACAGGCTTAGTGGCACTGTGGGATGCAGAATCACCCCAGAACAGGAATCGAACCAACGTCCCCTACACTGGCAGGTGGATTCTTTCCCATTGGACCACCGGAGAAGTCTCTCAAATACACATTTCTGTACAAAAAAATTTTTGAAAAAATACAAAATCAGAAGGTGCTTGAAGGCTTTCCCTCTAGACTCAGATTCTCAACAAAGCAGTGAACTCTGCGGTGGCTCTCCAGCCCACCGAGACTCTGCACAGCCTGCCTCAGCTCAGCCAGCTCCTCAGAGTTAGCACCTGCTAAATCAATAAACCCCTGGGCTCCTAATTCCTCCTGAGGGTCTGCTTCCTGGAGGACCCAACTGACACAGGTCAGCACAGAGGCCAGGGACAGCACAGAGGTCAGAGCTGACATGTTCCCACAGCAGGGCTGCACCTAGATTCTGTGTGGCAGGCCTGTTCTGAAGCTGACTCTCTGTCTTTCAGGGCCACGTTTCCTCACTGGGGTGGGGAAGGAAGGAGTTGGCGTGGGCGGTTGTCGGTGTAAGCGGATGAGGGTAAGGAGGGAAGGCGTCCAAGGGATTCAAGAAGATTCAGCCACTAATCATGCAGTGAGGATTTGTCAGGAAAGCTGAACACCAGGAGAGAGAGAACTAATGAGGACTTTATTTAGGGGGTCTGACCTTTTGCAATTCGTGGATCTGGTTACGCAGTCTCTGTGAGGCTCCATGTCTGTGTTAGAACCTGAAGCCTACAGCCAGTTGTTGGGAAGAGAAGAGGGAGATAATAAAGTGGTTCTTTATCAGGGCCTACCCTCTTTCCACCCCCATGCCTTTGGTCACAGAGCTCATCGTGCACTTGGTTCACGTGTCAGGAAAGTCAAAGAGTTCCAGGGGCAGGTGGAAACTCTGCAGGCCCAGCTAGAGCGCCAAACCAATCAGGGGTCCCTCTCAAAGCAAAAAAGCACGTGATCTACATCACACGATCCCTCTACACTCACCACCACCCCCCGCAAGACCCCCGAGTTCCACCCCCTCCACATAAAAGCAACATGGCCACTGCTTCTAAATCTTGGAAAAAATGTGTTTGTGGCCTGCCCTCCCCATCCCCCACTGCCCTTAAATATCTTGGGAAGAAAATTCTGGAAAATGTAGTCCAGCATTGTCAAATTGACATTTTATAAAGTCCCACAGGATATACATGGAAGAGTAATATTAGGGTTCTCCAGAGAAACAGACCTAGCTGGATATGTGGGTGGATGGATAGAGAGTTAGATAGATAGATAGCAAATAAGGAATTGGTTCATGTGATCATGAAGTCTGACAAGCCCCAGGATTTGTCCTCAGCAAGCTGGAGACGCAGGAGAGCCAGTTATGTAGTTCCAGTCTGAAAGTTGGCAAGTTGGAGACCTAAGAAAAGCTATATTTCAGTCCAGGTATGAGCACAGGAGTAGACCAGTGTCCCAGCTTCAAGACAGTCAAGTAGAAGACATTTTCTCTTACTCAGCCTTTTTATTCTATCCGGACCTTCAACTGATTGGATGAAGACCACCCGCATCAGGGAGTTCAGTTCAGTTCAGTTCACTCAGTTGATTCCAACTCTCTGTGGCCTCATGAACTGCAGCACGACAGACTTCCCTCTCCAACATCGACGCCCAGAGTTTACTCAAACTCATATTCATTGAATCAGTGATGCCATCCAACCATCTCATCCTCTGTCGTCCCCTTCTCCTCCTGCCCCCAATCCCTCCCAGCATCAGGGTCTTTTCCAATGAGTCAGTTCTTCCCATCAGGTGGCCAAAGTATTAGAGTTTCACCTTCAGCATCAGTCCTTCCAATGAATATTCAGAGTTGATTTCCTTTAGGACTGCTTTGATTTCCTTGCTGTTCAAGGGACTCTCAAGAGTCTTCTCCAATACCACAGTTCAAAAGCATCAATTCTTCAATGCTCAGCTTTCTTTATACCCCAACTCTCACATCTGTACATGACCACTGGAAAAACCTAGCCTTGACTAGATGGGCCTTTGTCAGCAAAGTAATGTCTCTGCTTTTCAATATGCTATCTAGGTTGCTCATAACTTTTCTTCCAAGGAGTAAGCGTCTTTTAATTTCATGGCTGCAGTCACCATCTGTGGTGATTTTGGAGCCCAAAAAATAAAGTTTGACACAGTTTCCACTGTTTCCCCATCTATTTCCCATGAAGTGATGGGACCAGATGCCATGATCTTCATTTTCTGAATGTTGAGCTTTAAGCCAACATTTTCACTCTCCTCTTTCACTTTCATCAAGAGGCTCTTTAGTTCTTCTTCACTTTCTGCCATAAGGGTGGTGTCATCTGCATATCTGAGGTGATTGATATTTCTCCCGGCAATCTTGATTTCAGCTTGGGCTTCTTTCAGTCCAGCGTTTCTCATGATGTACTCTGCATAGAAGTTAAATAAGCAGGGTGACAATATTTAGCCTTGACGTCCTCCTTTCCCAATTTGGAACCAGTCTGTTGTTCCATGTCCAGTTCTAACTGTTTCTTCTTGACCTGAACACAGATTTCTCAGGAGGTAGGTCAGGTGGTCTGGTATTTGCATCTCTTTCAGAATTTTCCACAGTTTGTTGTGAACCACATAATCAAAGGCTTTGGCATAGTCAATAAGGCAGAAGTAGATGTTTTTCTGGAACACTCTTGCTTTTTCTATGATCCAGCAGATGTTGGCAATTTGATCTCTGGTTCCTCTGCCTTTTCTAAATCCAGCTTGAACATCTGGAAGTTCTCAGTTCACATACTGTTGAAGCCTTGCTTGGAAAATTTTGAGCATTACTTTGCTAGCATGTGAGATGAGTGCAATTGTGTGGTAGTTTGAACATTCTTTGGCATTGCCTTTCTTTGGGATTGGAAAGAAAACTGACCTTTTCCAGTCCTGTGGCCACTGCTGAGTTTTCCAAATTTGCTGGCATATTGAGTGCAGCACTTTCACAGCATCATCTTTCAGGATTTGAAATAGCTCAACTGGAATGCCATCACCTCCACTAGCTTTGTTCCTAGTGATGCTTCCTAAGGCCCACTTGACTTCACATTCCAGGATGTCTGTCTCTAGGTGAGTGATTACACCATTGTGGTTATCTGGGTCATGAAGCTCTTTTTTTGTATAGTTCTTCTGTGTATTCTTGCCACCTCTTCTTAATATCTTCTGCTTCTGTTAGGTCCATACCATTTCTGTCCTTTATCGAGCCCATCTTTGCATCAAATGTTCCCTTGGTATCTCTAATTTTCTTGAAGAGATCTCTAGTCATTCCCATTCTAATGGTTTACATTGATCGCTGAGGAAGGCTTTCTTATCTCTTCTTGCTATTCTTTGGAACTCTGCATTCAAATGGGTATATCTACTACCAGGGAAGAAATGTTCTCAAATTCAATTTCCACAAGAGCCAGGCTAAGTGAACAGGGAAATGCCATAATCTTCATTTAAAGGGAATCAATCATAAGAAGTATCTTATGATATAATAGGTAAATGTCCTGATGGAGTTAGTTTCAAAACTATGTGAAATGCCTCTGGTTTTATGGAAAGAATTCAAGATTTGCAGTTGGAAACCTTGGATTTAATTTCTGGCATTGCCACTTGTGAGCTCCATGACTTTGAAATGGAGAAGGAGTGTTAGGGACCCTCAGATTCCTACGTGGAAGCCCTCACCCCAGTGTGATGATATTTGGAGATGGGGCTTGTGTTAGATGGGGTTTAGATGAGGTCATGAAGGTGGGGCCCTTATAATTCTTTATGAAGATTAGTGCCCTTAGAGGACACACCAAAGAGTTGCTTTAGCTTTCTCTCTGTTTTCCTTCCTCCTCCTTCTGTCTCTGCCACATGAGGACACACACAGAAAGACATCTGTTGTCTGCAAGCCGGAGAGAACCTCGCCAGAACTTAACCACGCAGACACCTTTATCTCAGGCTTACAGCCTTCGGAAGTGTGAGAAAATAAATTTGTTGTTTCAGCCACCTAGTCTATGGCATCTTGTTATGACAGCCCAAGCCGACTGGTACAGGCGGGCATCACATTTCTCTGAGCTCTAATTCCTGACTTGCAAAGTGGAGACAATTATACCTAAGCTATAGGGTTATTGAGAGAGTCAATAAAATGTTATATAATAATCATTTTTAATAAACTGCGAAAATAGTACAAATGTATGGTCTTGTTCCATGATGACTTACATAAAAGTAGTTAACATCTGTAGAGTACTTTGGAGATTATAATATACATTTAGACACTTTAATTTGGTGGTTAAAACAGCTGTAGTAGGTACACAAAACAGATAGTACACTCATCTTGTTGTTGAGGAACTGGAAGCCACAACTAGAAAACCAGGTCTTCTGACAGCAAACCCAGCAGTATTCCCACTCTGGTCTTGAAAGTTTTACTCAACTTTAAAAAGACACGAAAAAAGGGTGACGAAGCCTGTACACAAACCTAAGATCTATTCTCCCTGGCAACTGCCCACTGTATCTCCTTCCATTCAGAGCTCATATGATGGGTGGTATTGATTTGTTTCTGGCACAAGTAAGAAGTGTAGGTACTCAGATTAAGAAAGAAGGTGAGAGATTTCCAGACTTCAGACAAAGTTCCCATAATCAAAACAGCACAGTGCTGGCACAAAATCAGACATATAGATCAACTGAACAGAATAGAAAGCCCAGTAATAAACCCATGCACTTACGGTGAGTTAATCTATAGCCAAGAAGGTAACCCTATACATGGAGAAAAGACAGGCTCTTCAATAAGTGCTGCTGAGAAAGCTGCATAGCTACATGTAAAAGAATAAAATTAGAACATTCTTTAAAACCATACACAAAAATAAACTCAACATGGATTAAAGACCTAAATGTAAGTTGTCCTTGTTCAATCGCTAAGTCATGTCTAACTCTTTGAGACCCTACATACTGTACCGTTGACTACACCAAAGCCTTTGACTGTGTGCATCACCACAAACTTTGGGAAATTCTTCAAGAGATGGGAATACCAGACCACCTCACCTACCTCCTGATGAATGTGTATGCAGGTCAAGAAGCAACAGGTAGAACTAGACACGGAACAACAAACTGATCCCAAATTGGGAAAGGAGTACGTCAAGGCTGTATATTGTCACCCTGCTTATTCAACATATGTGCAGAGTACCTCATGCAAAATGGCAGGCTGGATGAAGCACAAGCTGGAATCAAGATTGCCAGGAGAAATATCAATAACCTCAGGTATGCAGATGACACCACCCTGATGGCAGAAAGCAAAGAGGAACTGAAGAGCCTCTTGATGAAAGTGAAAGAGGAGAGTGCAAAATCTGGCTTAAAACTCAACATTCAGAAAACTAAGATCGTGGTATCTGGTCCCATCACTTCATGGCAATTAGATGGGAAAACAGTGAAAACAGTGACAGATTTATTTTCTTGGGCTCCAAGAAATAACTGCAGATGGTGACTGCGGCCTTGAAATTAAAAGACGCTTGCTCCTTAGATTTTCAGTGATCAAGTATGGATGTGAGAGTTGGACTATAAAGAAGCTGAGCCCTGAAGAACTGATGCTTTCAAACTGTGGTGTTGGAGAAGACTCTTGAGAGTCCCTTAGACTACAAGGAGATCCAACCAGACCATCCTAAAGGAGATCAGTCTTGGGTATTCATTGGAAGGACTGATGTTGAAGCTGAAACTCCAATACTTTGGCTACCTGAAGCGAAGAGCTGACTCATTTGAAAAGACCCTGATGCTGGGAAAGATTGAGGGCAGGAGGAGAAGGGGACGACAGAGGATGAGATGGTTGGATGGCATCACCGACTCGATGGACATGAGTTTGAGTAAATTCCAGGAGCTGGTGATGGACAGGGAGGCCTGGCATGCTGCAGTCCATGGGGTTATGAAGAGTTGGACATGACTGAGCAACTGAACTGAACTGAACTGCTCCTTGGAAGAAAAGCTATGACCAACCTAGACACCATACTAAAAAGTAGAGACATTACTTGGCTGACAAAAGTCCATCTAGTCAAAGGCTATGGTTTTCCCAAGAGTCATGTATGGATGTGAGAGTTGGACCATAAAGAAAGCTGAGCACTGAAGAATTGATGTTTTTGAACTGTGGTGTTTGAGAAGACTCTTGAGAGTTCCTCGAACTGCAAGGAAATCAAAGCAGTCAGTCCTAAAGGAAATCAACTCCGAATATTCATTGGAAGGACTGATGCTGAAGGTGAAACTCTAATACTCTGGCCACCTGATGGGAAGAACTGACTCACTGCAAAAGACCCTGATGCTGGGAAAGATTGAAGGCAGGAGGAGAAGGGGATGACAGAGGATGAGATGGTTGGATGGCATCACCGACTCAGTGAACATGAGTTTGAGAAAGCTCCAGCCGGAAGTTGGTGATGGACAGGGAAGCCTGGTGTGCTGCAGTCCATGGAGTCTCAAAGAGTCAGGCATGACTGAGCAACTGAACTGAACCGAGCTGTACTGTAGCATGCCAGACTGCCCTTTCCTTCACTAATTTTTATTGTTGTTGTTTTCCTTTTTAGTTCACTGATTGCTAAAATGTTGATGTTCACTCTTGCCACCTCCTGTTTTACCACATTCAATTTACCCTGATTCACAGACCTATCAATCCAGGTTCCTATGAAATATTGTTCTTTGTATCATTGGTCTCTACCTTCCCCACCAGCCACATCCAAAACTGGGCATTACTTCCACTTTGCTCAGCCTCTTAATTCTTTCTGGAGCTATTTCTCTGCTCTTTTCCAGCATACTGGACACCTACTGAGAGGGGGCTCATCTTCCAGTGTCCTGCCTTTTTGCCTTTTTACACTGTTCATGGGGTTCTCAAGGAAAGAATACAGAAGTGGTTTGCCATTCCCTTCGCCAGTGAAAGGTAAGACTGGATACTATAAAACTCCTAGAGTAAAGCAGGCAGAACATGCTTTGACATAAATTGCAGTAATTTTTTGGGGGGTGGGTAGGGGACCTGTCTCCTAAAGTAAAGGAAATAAGAGCAAAAAATATACAAATGAGACCTAATTAAACTTAAAAGCTTTTGGACAGCAAAAGAAATCTTCAGTAAAACAGAAAGACAATCTATCGAATAGGAGGAAATACTTGCAAATGACCAATAGGAGATTAATATCCGAAATATGCAAATAGCTTATACAGCTCAAAAAAAGAAACCCAAACAACCTGATTAAAAAATGGGCAGAAAAAACTGAATATTTATGTTTCCAAAGAAGACATGTAAACAGTCAACAGACACATAAAAAGAGGCTCAACATCACTAACTATCAGGGAAACGCAGAACCACCATGAGCTATCACCTCACGCCGGTCAGAATGGCTATTATTAAAAATACAAGACATAACAAAACCTGTCTGGGATATGGAGAGAAGGAAACATGTGTATACTGTTGGTGAGAAAGTAAACTGCTGCAGTTATTACAGAAAGCGGTATGGAGGCTTCTTAAAGCACAGAAATGGAACTATCATATATGACTCAGCAATCCCACTTCTGGGTATATATCTGAAAGCAAGCAAAAAGACCAGTTCTAAAAGATACATGAATCCCAACGTTCACAGCAACATTATTTACAATTGCCAAGATATGGAAGTTACCTAAATGTCCATCAACTGATGAACAGATAATAAGATACGGCATGTACACAAGCACACACACACATACTCTCTCTCTCTCTCTCTCTCTCTCTCTCTCTCTCACACACACACACACACACACACACACACACACACACTGAAATACTACTCAGCCATAAAAAATGGATTTTTGCCATTTGCAGCAACATGAATGGATTTGGAGGCCAATATGCTAAGTGATTGGAGAAGGAGACGGCAACCCACTCCAGTATTCTTACCTAGAGAACTCCATGGACAGCGGAGCCCAGCAGGCTGCAGTCCATGGGGTTACAGAGAGTTGGACATGGGAGTACCAGACCATCTGACCTGCCTCTTGAGAAATCTGTATGCAGGTCAGGAAGCAACAGTTAGAACTGGACATGGAACAACAGACTGGTTCCAAATAGGAAAAGGAGTACGTCAAGGCTGTATATTGTCACCCTGCTTATTTAACTTCTATGCAGAGTACATCATGAGAAACACTGGACTGGAAGAAACATAAGCTGGAATCAAGATTGCCGGGAGAAATATCAATAACCTCAGATATGCAGATGGCACCACCCTTATGGCAGAAAGTGAAGAGGAACTAAAAAGCCTCTTGATGAAAGTGAAAGAGGAGAGTAAAAAAGTTGGCTTAAAGCTCAACATTCAGAAAACGAAGATCATGGCATCTGGTCCCATCACTTCATGGGAAATAGATAGGGAAACAGTGGAAACAGTGTCAGACTTTATTTTTTGGGCTCCAAAATCACTGCAGATGGTGACTGTGGCCATGAAATTAAAAGATGCTTACTCCTTGGAAGAAAAGTCCTGACCAACCTAGATAGTATATTCAAAAGCAGAGACATTACTTTGCCGACTAAGGTCTGTCTAGTCAAGGCTATGGTTTTTCCAGTGGTCATGTATGGATGTGAGAGTTGGGCTGTGAAGAAAGCTGAGCACTGAAGAATTGATGCTTTTGAAGTGTGGTGTTGGAGAAGACTCTTGAGAGTCCCTTGGACTGCAAGGAGATCCAACCAGTCCATTCTAAAGGAGATCGGTCCCGGGTGTTCACTGGAAGGACTGATGCTAAAGCTGAAACTCCAGTACTTTGGCCACCTCATGCGAAGAGTTGACTCATTGGAAAAGACTCTGATGCTGGGAGGGATTGGGGGCAGGAGGAGAAGAGGATGACAGAGGATGAGATGGCTGGATGGCATTACCGACTCAATGGAGGTGAGTTTGAGTGAACTGTCAGAGTTGGTGATGGACAGGGAGGCCTGGCGTGCTGCGATTCATGGGGTTGCAAAGAGTCGGACACGACTGAGTGACTGACCTGACCTGAGCGACTTTCACTTCACTGTGCTAAGTGAAATAAACCAAACAGAGAAATACAAATATTGTATCATATCCCTTACATGTAGAATCTAAAAAAATAACAAGCTAGTGAATATAACAAAACAAGAATATAACAGAACAGAAGCAGACTCAAGCATACAGCAAACAAATGGGAAAGGGAGCGGGGCAATATATGGGTAGGGCATTAAGAAGTTCAAACTACTAGACATAAATTAAGCTTCAAGGATATAGTGTCAACATGGGGAATATAACCAATATTCTATAGTAACTATAAATGGGATACAACCTTTAAAAATTATTAATCACTATATTGAACACTTGTAACTTATTTAATATTGTATAACAACTACAACAGAAAGATAGATAGTGAAGTAAAAAAAGAAAGGGTGAGAGGCGATCCTTTAGTGACTGTAACAGTTACTGGAAGTCTGGACATTTGGCCGGCAAATTTAACCTAAATTGAGCCTCAGTTTCTTCATCTGTAAAATGGGGATAATAACAATACTATGAAAGTGAGTCACTCAACCATGCCTGACTCTTTGTGATCCCCATGGATTGTAGCCCACCAGGCTCCTCTGTCCATGGAATTCTCCAGGCAAGAATACTGGACTGGGTAGCCATTCTCTTCTCGAGGGGATCTTCCCGGCCCAGGGATCAATGCCAGGTCTTCTGCATTGTGGGCAGGCTCTTTACCCACTGACCCACTAGGGAGTGACTTAACAATACCATAGGGCTGCTGTTAAGAATCAGAGGAGTGGACCCATTTAAAGTGCTTCTGACACAAAATAAGTGTCAGTTTATGTAGCCTCATAAAGAAGGTGACAGTGGCAAGAAAAAGATGGATGCCAAGATGAGAAATGAGGACTCACAGCCCTCTCCTGCCTTCCAGGGACCCAAGAGCCTACGTTCCTCCACAGGCCACTAGTATTAGATTTGCTGGCTGAGGTTGTAGGTAAAGGCATCGCAGAATTTACAGCTTTTGCATGTAAAAGGCAATGCTAAAAGAATTCATATTAGGTAATTTTTTGAAATATTTCAAAGTGATCATTTGATTTCACTATATTAATAGATTTATACAAGAGTTTTTACTCAAAAACTATTTTCAAAAATAACATTACTTCCCCCCAATAAATGCATCATATATTTTGTATATTACAGCAAATTTAAAATGTCTTTATAGTGATTATTTGAGTTTTAAAATATAACCAGGACAGAAAATATAATAGAACAGTTACTCTTGATATATATTCATTTACTTTCATAAATTTCTTAGCTAAGTCTAATACTACCATTGATATTTTCAAGGTAGCCTTACTGTTTTCATAAGATAACCTGCAATCTTCCTTAAAGGTGCATCCTGTGGTTAATAATTTTGAAACTTGACACCTTCAATGATCCTTTTCTGTAATCCATAATATTTTTAATTGAGAAAATATTCTCTCTATAGATACTGAAGTACCTGGTAAACTAACAGTATATTCTGCTACGTAGAAGATAGTCTTGATTCTAATTTTTAAATTTTGAATATTTAAATATTTCATCCCAAATATTTTTACATGTATTTCTCCATTCAGAATACCTTTCTTCAACAAGGAATGTTATAAAACTTAACAAATAAATGATCTGCATCGATACTGCCAAATGCTGCCTTCTCAATCTCATTGCTTTTCAATAATGTAAATTACCCAATTAAACATTGGAGTGCAAAAGGAAATGGGGAGCTCCATCCTAAGAGTTAACCCTTCTTCTGGAAAATTCTTACTGCCCTTTCAGGTCTTAGCGCAACCATCTTCCCCAGACCACCACAGTTCCCCTCCTCCCAGGCTAGTACAACCCCTTGTCATGTGCTTCCACTCCATCTGGCAATATTCTGCTTAAAGTTTCCTCCCACCAGGGTCCGCAAGGCAGGGGTCATGTCTGTTGGGCTCACGGTGGGATCCAGCATGGAACCGGACACCCAGTGAGTACACAATAACTGAATGAGCGGAGGGAACACAGAATCAGACTGGACATGTGAGAACCCAATAAGATCCCACGAACTCTGACACACTTTCTTTCCCTAATAGTAACTCTGCAGGGGAGAAGCCTGGCAGAGCTACCTTGGCCACGTGATCAAAATTAACCTTGCCAGTAATGAGACATCAACATCATGTACCCCCTGATACGATGCACTGAGGAAAGCGCATCATTGCTTCTGTGGTATTCTTACCAAAAAGTCATGACCTCCGTGCAAGCGTGAGGAAACATCAGACAAGCGCAACTCGAGGGCCATTCCACCAAATGAGTGACGACTGGCCTGGACTGTTCCAAAGTGTCACAGTTATGAAAGACCAAGACTGAGCAACTGTCACAGCTCAGAGAGACCCCGGGGACACGGCCACCATACGCCACGGGGGGTCCTGCGCTGGGTCCTGAGACAGTCCAAAGGACATTCGTAGGGAAACTGGAAACATTTGAATGATGCCTGTCGATTATATAATAACATTTTACTCATGCGAATTTGCTATGGATAACAGTGCTGTGTCTATGTAACATGTTAATATTAGGAGTAATTAGGTAAAAGCTAAAGTTTCCCCAGGTATTTGTTTGGAGACTGAAAACCGTAAGCACCATGTTTAGCGTGCCCCCTCTTGCCTGAGCACCTGCACTGGCCCATTAGTGCAGACGTAGGAAGCCCATCCCCTCTGTCCACCTGTCAAGGCCCCTTCCAGCCCAACTGCCCGTGGGAACAGAATGAAGCGGGTTCCGGGGTCCCCAGCGCTCGTCTTATCTGTGTACTTACTCACCCAGTCTCTTCTGCTTCTGCCAAAGGCATGGTCCCTCTCCAGCTTTATGTGGCTCAGAGGTCATGAAGGCCTTTCAGAATTTGCCCTTCCCAGGGCTGATGACTCCTTCTCCCACAGCCTGGCCCTTGGATGAATATGTGTTCCAAGACACAGCTTCATCAGGCATTGTTAAGTCTCACCTTGCTCGTCCCCTGTGATCCCAAACATCCCCTGTCCAGCCTGCTTTCAGCTGATTTTTCCAACCTTATTTCTCTTCCCCGTTCACGTTATCCAAACTCAAGCCAAACAGGATGCTCATCGTATACTCACCGTGGTCTTATCCAGCACCCAGCGAGGGATCTCACACACCAAAGGAAAGAACCCCAGTTTCCCTCCCAAGTCTTGGGCAGTGATGCTCTCCCAGCTGGAAATCAGTGAAGACTTCTCCTTCGTCTCTTCGTACACGTTTCCACCTCCTTTATTAAGGCCTAGTTCAAATACAGTCTGTCTCTTTCGGCTCTGCTGTAGGAGACTCTGTGGTATGCTGCACAGATGCCCTCTGCCAGGCCCATGCACCCATGCCCCAGCTTCCCTGAGGGTTGACTGCAAATAGCTCACAGATGCCTCCTTTGTCCTGAGAACAGACCTCAGCTGGCAGGATCCCCTTGTCCCTGGAAGTGACTCCCCCAATCCAACCAGGGCAGCCGACAGCTAACAACTGAATGATGTGAAGTGCAAAGAGCCAACCCCTTGTCTTAATGGGGAGAGACTGGAGCTGTGGATGCTGCCGAGCTGCCGTGAGTCAGGCCAAGGCTGCTGAGTCTGTGTCCTTGCGTGGCTTCTTCCCATCTTATCTGCCTGCACACACTCCCTTATAGGTTTCTTCTGAAGTACATTTCCTCAATAAAGCACTTGCATGAGAATTCCCATTTCAGGCTCACTTCTTGGAACCTGACCTAGAGCGTACACGAAACCACCAACATCCAGCTAAAGGCAGGCAGAGACAGTTATAACGTGTCTGCAATGTGTCATGGACGGCAGCTATTTTACAGGCATTATCTTGTTTAATCTACAGTCCTATGCCTTGGAATTGTTAATCGCTCTTCTGCAGAAAGGGTAACTGCAGAAAGGCTTCAAGTTAAAATCAGTCATGATTTCAACTGGTGTCTGTCCTCTCCACCACACTCAGCTGCTCACTCACAATAACCTCAACTCTCTGAGGAACTCAGTACCTGTTCCTGAGCAAATAAATGAGCCACAGTTAGGCTCTCTCAACTCCATCTATACAGTTTAGAGTTGCCTGTTGCTTTGTCCAACTTAAAGAAATTGGAGCCAGTACTGTGCTAAGCATAGGGACCTAAGAGTTGCAAACTGGGGGAAACTTTGTAAGACCTGTTCTTTCGGATTCCTCTCAAGAGTTCCTCTGTCTTGGAGATAAAGGTCTTCCTTTCTCCCAGGTATAGGGAGGACGCCTCTCACATGAGGGTCTTATGACCTTCTTCAGGGTAAGGTCAAAGAGTTCTCATATTCCTTCAGCCGAAAATATTCCACACACCAAGGTGCCATGTTTGGGGGTGGCAGATCCTGAGCACCCCCAGCGCCCCTTCCCTCACCAAAACCCTGTAAGAAGAGCTGTGCTGGGGACAGAAGGGCAACGGGTCTGCTTTGAAAGAACAGGGGAAGCGGTAGCTGCCTCGGACAAGGGCGGTGGGGGTGGGGGCAGGGCATCTTAGAGGAGCCTCGGGGGTCTCGAGGAACAAGGGAAGAGCCATCTAGCAAGCAGGTGAAAAGGCAGCGGAGGGTGATCTCGGTCCCAGAGGACGTCGAGGGGCGGCGTGGGTGTGAGAAAGCGCTCGGCCTGCCCGGGACGGCCGTAGGTGTGAGAGGTGGTGTGCAGGCGAGACCAGCGGGGAGACACGCAGCTGCGGGTCAGGAGCCCGCGACGGCCCGAGAGGGAGCTCGAAGCCAGAGGGCCCGGCCCGCAGCAGCCCGGAAGCCCCCTCCACGACGCCAGCCCTCTTCTGCCGAAGGCGGGCTGGACGCAGCCCCCGGTGAGACCGGTGAGACCGGCTGAGGTTGCGGAGCGAGAAGGAGGACGGGTCGCCCGCTCAACGGGACTGCTGGCAGAGAGCGCCAGAAATAAACACCCAGCTGTAACAGGACCAAGGCACAGGTGTTTTTCAAGTAAACAGCCTCACTTCACCTCACCTGAACTCACATGAATTCTCATTTTGTCCTGCTGGCTGGAAACTGCCCCAGGAATGCAGGAATTTACTGATAAGATGTCTCAGTTGGAAGAAAAACTGAGCGGCACCCTCTTTGGTCCTTTATCATATGTTTTAAAACACGAGGGCTAGTTCTTAAGGGAAAACTCATCCTGGGTATGAATTTAAGCCCAAAGGGGTAAGGAAACTGTTGAAGGTTAGTTTCTGCATAAGCCGGCCGGAATCAATGTCCTAGCCCACATTCTGGAGTTTAAATATTCTTTAAGCAGGAAGTTTTTCGGTTCCTGATTTCTACCTCCTTGAACAGCAGGGGGCGCAACAGTTTAGAGATTCTCATAAAAACGATGTATACTTTTACATAGGCTTGAGGACACTAGAAAATACTGTCTGCCTTCAATCTCATATGATGAAGAACCATTATTAACATTTCTAAATAAACCCTTTTGCCTGGCATGCAACTAATGAGTTGTATTCACTAGTCACGTGGTTCTAAATCCTTTATTCCCAAAGGTATGTGAGACAGTAAATGAACTCTGCTCATTAATCCTGGTGACCTGTCTGAGAAGAGATGGAGAGTAATAAGAGGAACTGGAATGTTCCTTGTGAGTGAACTGAGAGCACACCGCGGGAAGACACCGCCTGGTGCAGCAGCTGGGACCCCCGCAAAGCCCGTGCCTGGGCCTTTCCAGCCTTCTCTCCCTGCGCTGAGTTCCGTCCACAGCCAACCCGAGGCTGGCACAGCCCAGGGGCCCTGGGGAGTGCAGGCCCCTCCGTCCTCAGCCTAGTTCACTGCCTGCCAGCAAAGCAGGAAGGTTGCACTCCCCTCCCCTCTACTGTTCAAATAATTACCTGGGCCTCCAAAACCCCTGTGGATCATTAATCGGTTATGGACCTGGACTTTCTCCCGGCCGGCCGTGAGCTGGAACGCCCAGTGGGACTCCAGGGGGCAGAGCCAGACGAGGGAATTCGTTACAGGCACCTGCTGTCAGCAAGGTCTTGATTTCAGATCCCTACACCTAAGGCAAGGCTCAGAAGCCACACAGCCCGGGGGGCTGCAGGATTAGCTTTTCCTGGGAGCTGCTCAGTAATGATAAAGTTTAGATGGATAACCGCTGGAGGTGGAACATAGCCATTTCCTCTTTCGGAAAAGGAGCCCCAAACGAGTTACTCTACAAGCTAGTATACAAAAGGCCAATTCTCTTTTCTCCTTCTTTTATTTATTTTTAATTAAAAAATTTTTTTTTCTTTTTTTGGGGGGGCTGCGCTGTGCGGCTCGCAGGGTCTTAGCTCCCTGACCAGAGATCGAACCCTTGCCCTCCTTGGCAAGTGAAAGCACGGACTGCCAGGGGAATTCCCCAAGGCCACTTTTTCTTAAAAAAAAAAAAAGAAAGAACGAAAATGCAGTCCTTGTCATGATAGTCTGTGTTATCCTAACTAGAATCTTAGACTTTGAGGTCTGAAAAAGTGCTTTCAAGGGCTTCCCTGGCAGTCTGCTGCTATGTCACTTCAGTCATGTCTGACTCTGTGCGACCCCATAGATGGCAGTCCACCAGGCTCCCCCGTCCCTGGGATTCTCCAGGCAAGAACACCGGAGTGGGTTGAAATTTCCTTCTCCAATTCATGAAAGAGAAAAGTGAAAGTGAAGTCACTCAGTCATATCTGACTCTTAGCGAATCCATGGACTGCAGCCCACCAGGCTCCTCTGGCCATAGGATTCTCCAGGCAAGAGTACTGGAGTGGGTTGTCATCGCCTTCACCCTCCCTGGCAGTCTAGTGCCAAGAATTTACCTGCCAATGCAGTGGACACGGGTCCCGTCCCTGGATGCCACATGCTGTGGAGCAACTATGCCCATGTGCCACAACGCGTGAGCCCAGGCATGGCAACTCCCAGAGCCCGCGTGCCTGGAGCCCGCGTGCCTGCAGCCTGTGCGCTGCCACAGGGGAAGCCACGACAGCGAGAGGCCTGCACGCGGCAACGAAGAGTAGCCGCAGTCACCGCAACTGCAGAAAGCCCATGGGCAGCAAGGAAGACCCAGCATGGCCAAAAATGAATCAGCACTTACATGAATCTTGTTTTAAAAAATGCTTTGGCGATGATTTCACTTCAACAGGCCGTCTTACAGATGAGGAAACTGAGCTCAGCGAGTCCACACGACTTACTCAAGACCCTCCAGCGAGTCAGTATTCCCTAAAAGTGGATGAGGAATCTCCAGGTCCTGTTCTAGTCCCTCTGGGGCTGAAGGTAATATGCTGGCAAGAAGCAGAGCGCAGGGGAGTTACCATGGCCCATCCTCCCCAAGCAATTTTCAGGCAATAATAATTCATTAACACATTATTTTATATGAAAATATACATGCTATTTTTAAAATTAAATTCTAAAGATTTAAAACAAGTCTCTTCAAGGAAATTCCACGCTTGTGGTGGTGTTTAAAGCTATGTTCCTGAGCCATAACACCGGTGATGCACCGTCAATATGGAAGCCACGTGTGGCTATGGAGCATCTGAAGTAGGGCTGATAAGAGTTGAGCTAGGCTGTAAGTGAAGACAGACTTCAAAGATGTAGGTCCAAGAAATAATAAAGTTTCTCAATAACTTACTGTGGTTACCTGTTGAAACGATAATATCTTAGGGACATTGGTTTAAATAAAGGGCATTATTAGGGCTTCCCATGTGGCTCAGTGGTAAAGAATCTGCCTGCCGATGCAGGAGACACAGAAGACACAGGTTCGATCCCTGGGTCGGGAAGATCCCCTGCAGTTGGAAACGGCAACCCATTCCAGTATTCGTGCCTGGAGAATTCCATGGATAAAGTGCATCATCAAAAGTAATTTCACCTGCCTTTTTCTCTTTTTAAATTTATGTCGTTTTCTATTTGTCTTTGGCTGTGCTGGGTCTGCATTGCTGCGTGTGGACCTTTTCTAGCTGCAGCTGAAGTGGGGGCTACTCTCCGGCTGCATGTGAGCTTCTCACTTGGTGACTTCTCTTATTGCAGATCTCGGGCTCTTGAGCACGGGCATCAGAGTCGTGGCACACAGCGACCGTTGCCCTGCAGCATGGAATCTTTCTGAACCAGGGATTGAACCCATGTCTCCTGCATCGGCAGGTGTATCCTTAACCGCTGGACCACCAGGGAAGTCCTTTTCTTTTAATGTGGCTTAATAAACTGGAAGGTGCATCTAGGCTTGTGTTACCCCTCTGTTGGACAGTGGCCGGATTAGAGGGTGGCCATTAGGGCTCCTCAATAGCCGGCTTCTCTCCCTTTCAACACATGCAAAGACTGCAGCTCCCTGACCCCAGTGAAATTAGGTGTGGTCGTGTAGTTGGCTTTGGTCAATGACATGTGAGTAGAAAAGACACACGTCCTCCTGGGCAGTGCATGTAACTCCCCACGCGGGACACGAGAACGCCTTCCAAGGAGCTCGTGGACGTGAATGTGGAGACTAACCGCTGCCAAGCTGCGGTGAGTGGAGGCTCCCGCTGACGCGCCTAAGATCTGGAGTGTGAGCTCAAAATCAACTTTTTAGAAATACACAGTGAGATCTGGGGACCATTCACTCCTGTAACATCTCCTAGTGCTAGGAAGTGAAAGTCGCTCAGTGGCGTCTGACTCTGCAGCCCTATGGACTGTAACTCACCAGGCTCCTTTGTCCATGGAATTCTCGAGGCAGGAATACTGGAGCGGGTTGCCACTCCCTCCTCCAAGCATCACCTAACACATTCCTAAATATAACTTTCTGGTGTAAAGGTGTGCGGAGAATTACGCCCTGGCAGCATCTCCCAAACCTGCTTCACCACAGAACACTCTGAAGGTGTGATTTATTGTCAGGAGACTAATTAGAGCTCCTGCATACCCAGATTAGTGAAGACAGCAAAACTTAGAACACACAGATCACTTACCTGAGCCAAAGATCAAAATCTGACTTGTATGTTTTAGTCCATAAAACCAAAAGTTAATCACTTTTATGTTAAGAATGAACAAACCAAAATCATTTATTTTACTTTTAAAAACATATTTCATCAAAAATTTTTATAAGAATAATATTTTGTGACTTTTTAAATCTTGGGTGCCTGCTCAGTCTCAGAAATAATGTTGCTGATCAAGGATAACACCTAGTATGTTCTTAAATTTTGTCTTTACAACATTATGATCTGAAAAAAGGTCACCTTTTCCAGAAAAGGAAGAACAATATGATCACTGTGCTCTGCTGTATTTGGGGGTTACTGAAACAGGCTTCTCCAAAATTCAGTTATTTCGTCCTGAATAGCTCATTTCCTTCTCTTTTTTTTCAGAAAACAAAGTCTGTAATTTTTCATTTTCACTTTGAGGGATTTACTTTTTGCTTGTTTTAGACTGACACAATTTGCTAACCACCGAGCCTGCTTTTGGTTTAAAACTTTTTTCAATCTCAGATCCTCAGAGAGCAAGGTTATATAAAAATATAGTTTATTTTTACATGCAATGAGAACTATTATTACAAATTATTTTTTATTGAACTATAATTACTGCAATCTCTTAAAGTGGTTTTTAGTATATTCACAAGTCATGCCACCATCGTGACCAATTTCAGAATATTTTTATCACCTCACAAAATACCCCATCCCCATGAGCAGCCACTCAGCACGTCCCTCTCCCCCCAGCTCCTGGCCACCACTGGTTAATTTTTGTCTCTATGTATTTGCTCTTCCTGGATATTTCTTACAAGTGAAATTATACACGATGTGGTCCTCTGTCTGGCTCCTTCACTTAGCCTAATGTTTTCAAGGCTCATCCATGTTGTAGCATGAACCAGTATTTCATTCCTTTCCATGGATGAATAATATTCCAATGTGTGGAGAATCAGAACTATCACATTTTGTTTATCCATTCATTAGCTGATGGACATTTGGGTAGTTTCCACTTTGGGCTCTTATGAATAATGCTGCTAGGAGCATTCCTATACAAGCCTTTATATGAAAGTACGTCTTTTATTATCTTGGGTCAAATTACAATTTTAATATGAAAAATAATTTTTATGACAAAACACATTACATAGACTTGGGTGTTCTTTCAGCAAAATGGGGCTTCCATGGTGGCTCAGGTAGGAAAGAATCTGCCTGCAATGTGGGAGACCTGGGTTCAATCTGTGGGTCAGGGAGATCCCCTGGAGAAGGGAATTGCAACTCACTCCAGTATTCTTATCTGGAGAATCCCATGGACAGAGGAGCCTGGCGGAGTACAGTCCATGTGGTCTCAAAGGGTCAGACATGACTGAGCGACTAACACTCACTTCTTTTCACAGGAAAATGCAGACCAAACGTCCCGCATCCATGCATCAGGCTGGGTGACCTCCTGGAGAGCAAGGGCATGCAGGAAGACTTCCACCGCATCTGTTTTGGGCCCAGTTAGTTCAGGCAGGAGCCTTTTCTTCAAGCCCCCATGACCACCACTACCCTCGTCTAGGATCCACCCCCACTCTGCACGCCAGCGGGCTCCAGAACATTCTGCTGTCATCCTGCTGCGATGAGACGGATGAGGGGGCCCTGAACAAGATCTCGGATCACAGAGGGCCGTCGCTCGTGCCAGAGGCTTGAAGAACATGACGCCCTCCTCTCTGGACCGCAATAGGAGGCGCGGACGGGCCTGTGCGTGGCTTTGAGAGGGCCTCCTGGGGTGGAAAACGCCCTGTACTCATTCTGGTGGGAACTCATGGTCCCTCCCAGGTACCCTGCACCCCTTTCAAGTGCCTCCTCCAACATCCGCTCCCGGTGTATTTCTTCCATCCCCAGGGTTCTTTCAAACTATCCTGCTTTTCACCATCTTAGCAATTGTCTACCTTTTACCAGCACATGTTGAATTCAAGAACTAAAGTATGTATTTTCTTGTTTTGGGGGGCCTCTGTCCACCCAGAGGAGAGGGTGGCTCACGTCTGGCTGCCTGGGTAGGGGGAAGGAGGAGATAAAAAGCCCAAAAAAGAACCTGATTTCCATAACAATGTTATCCCACACAGCAGGGGACTCAGAAATGCCATACCATTTCTTAATGATAAATTATCCCTTGAAACTAAGGACCACCACAGATTTGATGCTTTTCTTACACAATTAAGACAAAAGACATTGACCAGTATCCTGTGAATTTTCCCCCACCTGGCACAAACTTAGCCCTCTAGGGCACCTGTTTTGGACATGAGGCCGCCCAGAGCATGCAGCCACACTGAGGATCTATCTGGAGCTTTAGATGTCTTCAGCTGTCCCAGCTGAGAAGTCAGGCTGGCTGGGTATGTTGCGGAAACAAAAGACTGCAAACTTGAATTGGCTTGCAGTAACGAAGGTTTATTTCTCTTGCCGGTATACGCCCAGGTGCCTGCTGCAGCTCTGTTCTGTCTCACCCTCACTCCAGGATTCCCAGGACAGCAGTTCCTCTCTGGGACATTGTACAGAAGGAAAGACACAGCAGGCTGAGCCAGACACTGGCTCTTTGCCTCGCCCAGAAGTAACACACATCACTTCCTCCTGTATGTCACTGGCCAAAGCAAGTCAAGTCTCAGAGCCACGGCCAAATTCTTGAGGTGGGGACGCAGCTCTCATGTGGAGGGGCACTACAGTGAGGAGCCCTGAATTTTGGCAAGCAATATGTCAACTACAGGACCAGAGCCAGAAAGCCCCACAAGAAATGGAACCATGTGTAGGTCCTAAGTCACCAAACTGTGCCTTCTCTCCCCCTCAGTTTTTGAGATTATTCAGATCCTTCTGTACCGGGATCACATCGCCTGGTCAAAGCCACCCCATCCCTCCGCATCATTTTCCTCTAACTCTGAATCTCGCGCAGTAGCAGTCAGGGTCTCAGACTCTTCCCTCTGAGAACGCCATCGGCTCCTTCCTTGCAGTGAGCACAGCGCTCCGCCGACTGCCCGTTCTACTCCCTACCCAGAGGCAACGTCAAGGGCAGGGGAGCCATCTCAGGAAGGGACCACATGGCGAGCTCCAACCCCAGGCCAAGTTGTGGAGGGCCTCAGAAGGCTGAGCCACCAGCTTTCTCTGTTCATGATTTCCTCCATGCACTGATGTTAACTTGTTATATTACATAGAGTAAGTACCGCAGCCTGGATATAAAACTATACAATCAATCAGCCAAAGTCAGCAGGGGATGTATTAATAATAAGTTGAAAGGACTCAACAAGTTCTCTCAAACATGCATGCTTTTGTTTATTATCTTAAATCTGAAGCCCTCCCTTTCTCTGACTGCTATATTAGTTAACATTGCACGCATTGTAAGACACTTCTGTCATGTCCGACTCTTTGAGCCCCTGTGGACCACAGCCCACGAGGCTCCTCTGTGCATGGGGATTCTCCAGGCAAGAATTAAGATGGCATTCGTTGCAAATAAGAGTGTGCCTGTGTGTTTAGTCACTCAGCGGTATCTGGCTCTCTGCAACCCGACGGACTTCAGCTCTCCAGGCTCCTCTGTCCATGGGATTTCCCAGGCACATACTGGAGTGCGTTCCATCTCCTCTTCCAAGGGATCTTCCTGACCCAAGGATCAAACTCACGTCTCCTGCATTGGCAAGCAGATTAGGCAGGCAGGAAGTAGGCAAATAACAGAACCCACCCCCACCCCACCCCCTCAGTTGGTGACTTAAATGACTAGGTGTTCAAGGGAGGTTTTTTTTTTTATTTTTTATTTTTTATTTTTTTTTAAATTTTATTTATTTTTTTTTTAATTAAATTTTAAAATCTTTAATTCTTACATGTGTTCCCAAACATGAAACCCCCTCCCACCTCCCTCCCCATAACATCAATTTAACGCTCCCTTCTAAGTTAAGCAGAGCTAGTAGTGACGTTCCATGATGCTATCAGGGACCCAGGCATTTTCTCTTTTCCTGCTTCTCCATCTTTAATAACCTGGAGAAGGAAATGGGAACCCACTCCAGTGTTCTTGCCTGGAGAATCCAACGGACAGAGGAACCTGGCAGGCTACAGTCCATGGGGTCGCAGGAGTTGGACACGACTTACCGACTAAACCACCACCATCTTTAATAATGATTTTTACATCGTGCTCGTCAGTTCACAGTCTTCAGATGGCTGCTGCCCCTCCAAGCGTTATGACTGTGTGGAAAGGAAAGAGAAAGAATGACGGGCGAGGGGGTTCTCTTCAGGAGGCTGTGCCTTTTCTTCAGGAGGTGACACAGTCGGGGCTGCCCCCTCAAGAGCTTCTGCCTGTATCTCACCGACCCGAAGTGTGTTGTGTGTTCCATTTGCCATAATAGAGGATAGAAAAGAATCATCTCAGCTTTCACCACCTTTGCAGTTGAGACAGGTGAGGGAGATGGGGGTTAGAGGTTGAGTTTAAGTAAGCCAGCCTACAGTGTCTGCCGTGATCCTTCTTTTGTGGGGCTTTAGCTAGGTATACTACTCTTGGTCTGGTCTGCACAATCCCCACAATGCCGCCTACTCCTGTGCTCAAATGAGGCATCTGATTAGATCACGCATATCTCCTGTGAAGCCCCACGGTTATACTCTTGGGAGTGGTGGCTATCCCAGCTTCCTTGCTCGACACCTCTGCAACCCTCCCTTGGTAAATACCCTAATGCCAGCTGGTTTTCATCCAGGTGTGTAACTGTATTAATCTTAGGTGATCAAAATTACACAAAGAAATAGACGCTTGCTTCCTATTACACATTAGAGACAGTAGCTAATATTAATCTGATCTGATTTTTCACTAGCCTTGTACTTTTAATTCTATTCTTGGTCCAAGCTCATTTTTCCTCAGGAAAAAAATTCCTTTTTTCTTTAGATGAAGCTACTAATGTCTAAAATACTAATTGTACCTGATCACACTTAAATATTTTATTCTCAGCTTAACTCCTCATGATTTGACTTCCTAATGTGCACCAATATAGCCCATGTTAAAGGCCTGATATTTACAGGGCAGAAAAGAGTTTCTCTGTACTCTTTCCCTAGAGAAGTGGGAATCTCTAGTTAGATGAGCAAGGAAGACCATTTTAAGGGGTTCTTCCCTAAATAAAAAATTTGATTTAAAATAATTTGCTGTGTCTTACCTAGTAGAGTTACAAGTTGTATAACAGTTTACTTGTAAAAGTAGTCCCACACTTTCAAAAAGGGGTTGGACAAATAAGAACCTATGAATTCAAACAATCTGTGTGGGAAAGCCAATAGTAAGCAAAGGCTAAGAAGGAAAGGCGAAGTCAAATACAATCATGTCAAATATGTATGACAATGTTATTCTCTTGATTTAGTGAGATGCAGGAAAATACAGAGAAAGAGGAGATGGACTCATACTTCAGTCTTGAACACAAATCTACACGCACGTTTAAACGTGAGTGCTCCGTGGGTTCCACGTAACAGCGTCATCTGCAGCGTGCCTGTCCTCACCTAACCCCCGCAGCAGCACCATGCCCCTTTGAACTTCCAGGTGGCCTACGACAAATACACTGATGGTTGCGCTGTACACACAGGGCTTCGGCGCGTCCTACAGGGGCCTCTGAAGCCTCCTTCCGAGCCGGCGGGCCGCCACCTGCTGCTCCTTGTCTTCTCGCCCCTCTCTTCTCTGGCCAGAGTGCAGACACGATGGATGGAACTGGAGCCTCTATCTTGGACCAAAGGTGCCCTTGATACTAGATGTCACACATGGTGGACCTACCAGACCCAAGCAACCCTGAGTCAGGGGACTTCTGGAGCCACACCTGCCCTGGACTCCCGGCCTTTACATGAAGAGAAAGGCAGCTTCCGTCTTATTTATGCCACTGTTGTTTCGTGCATACAGTCCATCCAGCCTGACTGAGATACACCCAAGGAACAGTTAGAACATGCAAACGCTTCCTCTGTGTTTTCATGTCCCCTTCATGGGTGATCTGGCTCTCCTCCATTCCCATCGCCTCTACGGGAAAGGGCGACAGAGCCTCTGGAACCTGGCAAGATGGAGAAAAGGTGCCCCCGGCTGCTCAGGAGCCCCGTGGGGAGACGAGAGGGGAGCATGGGCTGTGAGACCCATGTATCCTGACACCCCACTCCAGGTCAAAGCTCCAGAGGGTCAGGATACACCGGAAGAAGAGAGAGAAAGCCCCAGGCTGAGAGGTGAGCTGGTGGGCACGCAGACTGATGGGGCTGGGCTGGGCTGGGCCAGCCCCAAGGGCCCCCCAGGCCCCATCTCCTTGCTGTGCTTTGCAGTGTGGACCGTGGTGGGGCTCGCAACGTGGTTTCAGGATGGGTGCTGCTCAGACCCGCCCCTACAGGAGTATCAGGCCACACAGCAAGGGAGTTACCCATGTCCAGGGACCCAGGCAGTCCCACCAGGGGTCATCGGCACAAAGAGCCCTTCCCCACACCGCCCCCCAGACCCCCACTCTACAGCTCCAACCAATGAGGAGCCAGCCTGGGTCAGAGGCCCTTCTTCCCCCTCCAACAGAGGCCTCAGAAAATCTCCATCTACCAGCTGCCATTTTTGAGAGAAACGGGAGGTAAGAAAACTTCCCTAGAAAGAAAATCTGATCCCAAGACCCAAATCAAATGAGTTCACCCTAAAGGGGACTGCTAAGAGAAACGGAAACGTTACCCACAGGAGCTCGCTCAGCCTCATTCACACCCTCCTCTGTCCCTGTTACCCCAGGGGACCTTGTTGAAGAAAGTGAAATTTACAGAAGCTGCCTTTTCTCTTCACTTCTAAAGGTAGCCTGGGTGAACACTGGCCCCTGATGACCCTAGAAACATCAACAGCGGCGGATTGTTAAAGATGAGGAGTCTGTGTATCCGCTGCCAAGGCTGTGATAGGAAGGTGTGGGCCTTATATAACACCAGGTCTTGAAGCGCTTTGCTAGAACAATAGCATTTACTGAGAATAAGAGTACGGTTTTTCGTGGCCCTAATGTGAATTTGTAAGTGGAGGTTGTTTCTACTTGGAATCAAAACAACAAAAAAAAAGCACTCCCTTCATTGTTATTGTGGATACGTCTGTAGTCCAGTCGTGACATCTGAAACCTGTTGGATCCAGCTCTCTTTACAAACAAAAAAATTCTAATATTAATTCTGTTTTTTGAAGACATGGATATTTACTTTACACTGGGGCTATTTGATATAAAACGTTCACAGTGTTAGGAGAAAAACAGATTTGTCTAATTTGTAGCTTGAAACAAAAGCTTTTGTGATACTGGATTCTAGAGAAATTTTGTTTTTACTTGTCAGGCTTTTGCAGAAATGCCCATTAAACATTTGGACAATCTGTTAACAAAGTAGCACTCCTTTTAAACAATAGTGAGATGTCAATAAAACTCAAATGATTCTTGGCTTAAAACATAGCCAAGAAATCTTTTGTTCATTTTTTAAATTGTTTTCAATTAAATAGAATTTTTTTAAAGTTCCTTAAGGGAAAACTTGTGATTTGGTATCATGTGTGCTTAAAATTGGGTTAAACTTTCCTGTGAGATTAATATTGAATGCACGCATGCTCAGTCACTTCAGTTGTGCCCAACTCTTTGCAAATCTATGAACTGTAGCCTGCCCGGCTCCTCTGTCCATGGAATTCTCCAGGCAAGAATATTGGAGTGTGTTGCCAAGTCAGCCTCTAGGGGGTCTTTCCAACCCAGGGATCAAACCCTCATCTCCTGTGTCTCCTGCATTGCAGGCAGATTCTTTACCCACTGAGCCACCTGGGAAGCCGAGATTAATGTTATTCTGGAGTTAAAAGTCGAAACTCAAACTGAACACTGTTCAATGAAGGCCAAAGTGTCTCTAATGTTAATTTGTAGCATACCCTTAGAAAAAAGAAGGAAATTAAGAAACTTGTCCTAAGCGGCCAAATACATTTTCCCCTGATTGCCTCTTATGAACTTATTTCTTTTCAAATCCTGAAGGTAGTTTCATGGCCTGTGTAGAAAATTTGAAAGATCAGTATGATGATAATAGATGCATAATACTACCTGTTAGACCATAATACAACAGCTGTTTTTATATTGGTTTATGTCACTTTGTTCTTCTGTCAATTTGCTATATTTTAAATGAACCAAACCAGCAATCTGGAACTGCACTTTGCTCATCTGATAGATAATATATCACCGTGTCTTTGTTTTTATCTATTTCTGGAAGCGTTAAAAAATATCAACTAGAAAAGAGTAGCAACCAACCAATCAAACAGTTATTCAAAAAGCATTAAGGGAGCTCTTCATGCTCTGTGGCCAATACTGTGGGAAATAAGTACACAGCTGATTTCTGCCTTGAGGGATGTGCACCATGAGACAAACACGCATGAAACCATTAAGAAACAAGACAGGGCATTTAATAGTGTAATAATTATCTTAGTGATTATTAATTGAGACTGTTCAAGTGAGTCTAAGGCTCAATCAGCCTCCCTGATTTCAAGCAACAGAAACCCCCTGAAGGAGACTTGCTGGAAAGATGCTGAGCCCTATCACAGAATGTCAGGCACTGGACTCAGGAACTACTGACTCCTGAGCTCTTAATTCATATTCTAATGGGAGAGAACCTGACTGATCCAGGTTAGGTCAATGTTTGTTCCAATATAACCAGTCATGGCTAGAAGAACCGAGGTGGCATCTCGAGTTGCCCAGAGGGCAGTCATGGTTGACACCTACATTATAGCCATTCCCTAGAACTCCCTTCTGGTACCCAACGGGAATGTGCCTGAGCCCAGAGGAAGAATCATGACTAGTTCAGGCTGATTACTGCAAATGCCTTTCCCTTTGGCCAGGTGCACGCTCACCCAGACTCCCTTTGAGCTGGAAGCGCATGCATCACGTAGTTCTGGCCAATAAGGTATAAAAGGAAGGCTACCAGGAAAGATTTTCTTCCCAAAAAGAGAGATGTAAAAAGAGATTTCTTTTCTTCCTTCCATGAGGATAAGTCAGGCTTTCCAGGACTACCGAAGTGACTCAGAGGTACTGGTTCAGAGCCCTGACATCGTAAGCCTCAATACCGGCACTGGCATTGCTTACCCCCAGACTTTATATTTATCAGGTGTTTTTTCTTAATTAGTACTACTTAAAATGGCAACCCACTCCGGTATTCTTGCCTGGAGAATCCCATGGACAGAGGAGCCTGGTGGGCTACAGTCCACGGGTCGCAAAGAGTCGGACATGACTGAGCGACTTCACCTTCACCTTCAATCACTTTTTACCAGGCACTTTTTTTTAACCTGTATCCAAAAAGCATCCAGAACAGTGGGCATCGCTCTGGAGCTGTGGTAAGAAGAGTTTCTCTCAGAAGGGGATGAGAACAGGAAGCCCCATATTCTTTGTGGGCCGGGTGTGGTGTTAAGTACCAGATGCCTACGCTTTCACCTACCTTCTTCTTCCACTGACCCTCTCAGGTAAAACAGCATTTCCCCCGTTCACAGACAAGAAAACAGCTTCAGAGAGGGGAACAGCTTGCCATCCCTCCTCACCATGAAGCGCGGGAGGCAATGCAAAGCCAGTGTACATCCGAAGACTTGCAATGCCCTTTCCCCATGTGCAGGGCTTCTGCCACCCAACGCTGCACATTATGCAACTTGGGTTCCGAAACGTCTATGAGAGAGGAAGATAAAGGTGGAACAGACAGAAAACGTCACAGAAGAGGGGAGACTCGACTGACCTTCAAGAACCAGCAGAATTCAGGGAGGAAATGCCCAGCCGGAAGGGCGCTCTAAAAGGCAGGAACACCAAAGGCAGAACGAGAAGGGAACGTCGGCGAGACCGTCTGATTAGGGCAATGCCGGCGAGGTGACACAGGGAAGGCCACCAAGAGCCAGGCTGAAAGGTAGAATTTACGATGATGACGCTGCAACCAGGAAATGCTGGAAGGCTTGTGAGCAGAGCGAGAGAGCAGCACTCTGAGAGCGGGGTCTGATGCAGATTTAGGTGACGTGGGTCCCAGTCACAGAGCTGTCGGAATTGCCCAGGCACCAGAAGAAGAGAGCATGGCCTGGCTTTCACTTTAACCCACGGTACGTCCTATGGCCTAAAAGAAAGTGATAGCAACAGCAAGGAAGCTCTGTTAGAAAGTCGACATAAAGGATAGACAGACAGAACTTGTTGACTGACCAGATACGGAAAATGACAAAAGAATGCTTCCCTCAACTATCTTTCTTTCTTCTTTTTTGAAGTTTGTGTATTCTCTTCTTTACTATGTCTTTTCTTTCTTCATTTTCTGATTTTCCTTCAACTTGCGTTCTGTCCTTCTGCCCTTTCGGGTCCTTTTTCTTGTCCAGGCTGAAATGCTAGTGGCAGCTACAAAATACAAAATGTTTACCAAATAGAGAAAAGAGGTGAGACTTCAGATGAATAAATACAACATTCACAGGATCAGCATTTAGAGCCTAGCAGGATGGGCTCCGAAAACAACTTGATTAACACAAACAAAAGACAGATTTGTTTCTGTCAGTTCCACAGAGGATGCAGGAAAAATCCTTAGTAGGGAAAAGGAAACAGTTTGTGCTTTTTAGGGTGATCAGAGATTCATTTATGTTTGTGTTAATCAAGTTGTTTTCTGAGCCCATCCTGCTAGGCTCTAGCAGGGATCAGTGCTGATCCTGTGAATATTGTATTTATTCATCTGAAGTCTCACCTCTTTTCTCTACAGGTATTCTCTCTCTAAACAGAGGGGATCAGCGGCAAGAACAGAACTTCAAAAGTTGTTGGATCTTAGCATTGTTGCCCTGAGCAGATCTCTCAGCGTTTTTAGGCAATTTCTTTGACAGTGAGGGGCTATTTGATTTAAAAAAGAGTTCTTGTTGGTTCTTTAGGACGATGTCTAGGAATGGGTTGATGTTCAAAGGTTCCACAGTCGATCTTTACACCAGAGATTTCCTTTCCTCTCATTTGTGGCTTATATCTCTTCAATTTAGGGAAAGAGATCCTTGGTAATGAAGGTAAGTAATTCATCACCTTGGATTAGAACTTTAGAGAGGTACCAGTACCACTGCACCCTTTGCCAAACGGGCTGAGGAAGTCAGACTCCCATGAGACAATATACAAAAGACAAGCAACGCAAAAGAAAAGTGGCCAAAGGCTAAGAACAGGCTGGAAGAAGAACCTGAACAGTCGGCAGACAGCAAAAAGAGGCTCGATTCCATCAGCAACCAGGGAAATGAAAAGTGAAATGAAAATGAGATGCTGTTTCTTGCCTATTGGGCTGGCAAATTCAAGCGTAATGATATCAATATTAGGTAAGTGAGTACAAAACTCATTGCTGTAAACTGGTATATAATGGTACTGCACTTATGGGCAGTTTCCTGCTCTCTACTAACGTTTGAAAGTGCATATCCCATGACCCAGTAGTTACACTTTTTGGTGTCCACTGAAGAAACACACTCATGTGGCTCTGATTAGACAGGCTCACTGTCTATATTTGTAGCAATGAAAAAGTGAAACCAACCTAAAGGTCCATTTAGCACAGAATAGCTAAGAACTATGACATATCCATATTATGTGAAATTATGCCACAGTTAAAAGGCATTAGGTACTGATATTCAGTTCAGTTCATTTCAGTCACTCAGTCGTGTCCGACTCTTTGGGACCCCATGAACCGCAGCACGCCAGGCCTCCCTGTCCATCACCATCTCCCGGAGTTCACTCAGATTCACGTCCATCGAGTCCGTGATGCCATCCAGCCATCTCATCCTCAGTCGTCCCCTTCTCCTCCTGCCCCCAATCCCTCCCAGCATCAGAGTCTTTTCCAATGAGTCAACTTCTCGCATGAGGTGGCCAAAGTACTGGAGCTTCAGCTTTAGCATCATTTCTTCCAAAGAAATCCCAGGGCTGATCTCCTTCAGAATGGACTGGTTGGATCTCCTTGCAGTCCAAGGGACTCTCAAGAGTCTTCTCCAACACCACAGTTCAAAAGCATCAATTCTTCAGCACTCAGCCTTCTTCACAGTCCAACTCTCACATCCATACATGACCACAGGAAAAACCATAGCCTTGACTAGACGGACCTTAGTCGGCAAAGTAATGCCTCTGCTTTTGAATATGCTATCTAGGTTGGTCATAACTTTCCTTCCAAGGAGTAAGTGTCTTTTAATTTCATGGCTGCAATCATCATCTGCAGTTATTCTGGAGCCCCCCAAAATAGAGTCTGACACTGTTTCCACTGTTTCCCCGTCTATTTCCTATGAAGTGATGGGACTGGATGCCATGATCTTCGTTTTCTGAATGTTGAGCTTTAAGCCAACTTTTTCACTCTCCTCTTTCACTTTCATCAAGAGGCTTTTGAGTTCCTCTTCACTTTCTGCCATAAGGGTGGTGTCATCTGCATATCTGAGGTTACTGATATTTCTCCCAACACTCTTGATTCCAGCTTGTGTTTATATTAGAAGTCTCTTAATCATATTGTTAAAGGAAGAAAACCAAGTTTCAAGATGTATACAGTATGATATCTTGTATGTTAAAAACATACAACAAAGTATTACTTATAAATATATATAATCTACAGTGTGTTAAAAAGCAGAGACATCAGTTTGCTGGACAAAGGTCTGTATAGTCAAAGCTATGGTTTTTTTCACTGGTCATGTATGGATGTGAGAGCTGGACCATAAGCAAGGCTGATCACTGAAGAATTGATGCTTTTGAACTGTGGTTCTGGAGAAGACTCTTGAGAGTCCCTTGGACAGCAAGGAGATAGTCAGTCCTAAAAGAAATCAACCCTGAACATTCATTGGAAGGACTGATGCTGAAGCTCCAATACTTTGGCCACCTGATGTGAAGAGCTGACTCATTGGAAAGGACCCTGATGCTGGGAAAGATTGAAGGCAAAAGGAGAAGGGGGTGGCAGAGAAGGAGATGGTTAGATAGCATCATCAACTCGATGGACATGAATCTGAGCAAGCTCCAGGAGATAGTGAAGGACAGGAAAGCCTGGCATGCTGCAGTCCCTGGGGTCGCAGAGTTGGACATAAGTCAGCAGCTGAACGCCAGCATGTGCTATATTAACTACATACAGTATATCCAGCATAAGTATCCATAGTACATATTTTAACAAGCATACTAAAAGGAGTACATATTTTCCCTTAGCACAAGTACTTTCTATAAATACAAATCACAAACACTGCATATAAGTATCTAAAAGAGAAAGCCTAGACAAAGGTCTGCAAGGATTCACACCAAACTGCCAACAGTGGTTACCTCTGCGGAGGGATCTGGGATGCAGAGATGATGGTCAGAGGGGGACTTAAACTTTGCCCTTAAAATTTTTAATTTCTTTAGAAAGGGGAATGCATTTTTGAGGTATCAAAAATTGATAATGAAAATAAAACATTTCAGTGTGGAAAGAACAAAACTACGGACATGAAGGTGAGGTGACTAGGGCTGAGGAAAGGGAGCTGGGAGAGTTCCACGAGCCTTTTCTCCTCACTCCTCCACAGTGTGAAACAGCTTCTGCTTCTCTGATTTGCAAACTTCTGCTCAGTGACAGCTCTTGACTCAGAAAGACACAGTTTCAAAGCGATTTGGAGGAGTACAGGTGTGAGTAGGGCCAGCAGCGGGGGCCCAGCCTGAAGATGAGGCTGTTGAACAGTTTAGATGTGACCCCAACACTTGGGGAAAGGACTGGAAGACTTTCCAACAGGCAAAATTCAGAGGGAAACCTCCGTTCTTCAGGTAGCCTCCTCAGGAGCCAGTTGTGTTGGAGCAATTCACTGGTTAGGTTGGTTTGAGGGTATATTCGGGGGGTTTCCTTCATTTTGATCAAACGTCTGAAGTCTTGGTCCTGGCCCTATTTATTAATGTGACTATATCAGATATACTCATCAGACTAAAACGCTTTTTTTGTTTTTAATAAGAAAAGCCTCGAGCCTTCCTTCCTTGGCTGCTCCCATGGAAACGAGGGATATGATTTGTTCCACTATATTCGTCCTTTCTTCTTTCATGGAGTTTGCTAAAACAGCCTAATGGTTAAGAACTCAGACTCAGAAGCCAGACTGGATTAAAACTGCTCCTCTGATATTTGCCAGCTGTGCAAACTTGGGCAAGCTATTTGACCTCTCTGTGCCTCTGTCTCCTCTATAAAATTGGGATGAGGATAAAAGTACCTATTGTTATTATAAAGACTGGATGAACTAACAGAAGTAAAATGGTTAGAATGGTGCCCAGTATGTAGTAAGCGCCATATCAGCAGCAGGGATTTTTGTTATTGTTGTTATTTTGAATAAGGAATCCGTTTCATGATTATCTGTTTGGGCAGGTCTTATGAAGCCACTGTGAAGATTAGTCCAGCTTGGTTCAGATCAACTCCCAAATATAGGCAGACTGCTTACAAGGTTAAGAGTTGAATGAATAACGTGTGATGCAGGTACTAGGGTAAAAGGTGAAAATGCAGGCCTTAAGCAACGCTGCTCAGAGGATCGACATCTCGGCAAGGATGCACAGTGCCCTCAGGAGGTATGTGCTCTGCTGGGGCTTGGGAATCCAGGCCCCAAGGAAGCCAAGGTGTCGTACATTGGCTCAAACTCGAGTGTGCCGCTGGGATAGCACAGACGTCTCTTCCTGTCTCTCTGGGAACTCTGAGTCTATGACGTACGGTTTCCAGGTCACTTCTGACTCCAAGCTTTAGTTCCTTCTGAATTGTTTCATCTGTGGGCTGTCTCGTTGCAGACCGTGCCACCCCTATCTGCTCTGTAGCTCCAGAGCAGGAAAAAAAGACCCTCTCTTGACAACCCTCGCAAAACGCCACTGGCACAAAGCCTTCATGTATGTAGCAGAACCTTACTAAAGGTTTCAAGTAGTAGAGGGGCATCATGTTATGGAATCTGAGCAAAGAGCCATAAATCTTTTAGCTGTTAACCCTCTTCCTAAAAGTACTTTGGGGGACCTCAGTTCAGTTCAGTTCGGTCACTCAGTTGTGTCCGACTCTTTGAGACCCCATGAATCGCAGCACTCTAGGCCTCCCTGTCCATCACCAACTCCCAGAGCCTACCCAAACTCACGTCCATTGAGTCAGTGATGCCATCCAACCATCTCCTCTATCGTCCCCTTCTTCTCCTGCCCTCAGTCTTTCTCAGCATCAGGGTCTTTTCCAATGAGTCAGCTCTCCACATCAGGTGGCCAAAGTATTGGAGTTTCAGCTTCAGCATCAATCCTTCCAAAGAACACCCAGGACTGATCTCCTTTAGAATGGACTGGTTGGATCTCCTTGCAGTCCAAGGGACTCTCAGGAGTCTTCTCCAACACCACAGTTCAAAAGCATCAATTCTTCGGCGCTCAGCTTTCTTTATAGTCCAACTCTATCATCCATACATGACCACTGGGGAAACAGCCTTGATTAGATGGACCTTTGTTAACAAAGTAATGTCTCTGCTTTTAAATATGCTGTCTAGGTTGGTCATAACTTTCCTTCCAAGGAGTAAGTGTCTTTTAATTTCATGGCTGCAATCACCATCTGCAGTGATTTTACAGCCCCCCAAAATAAAGTCAGCCACTATTTTCACTGTTTCCCCATCTATTTCCCATGAAGTGATGGGACCAGATGCCATGATCTTCGTTTTCTGA
This sequence comes from Capricornis sumatraensis, assembly GCF_032405125.1. Lineage (NCBI taxonomy): Eukaryota > Metazoa > Chordata > Mammalia > Artiodactyla > Bovidae > Capricornis > Capricornis sumatraensis. The sequence continues at coordinate 259,552,272 of NC_091069.1, read as the reverse complement.
ATGTTGAGCTTTAAGCCAACTTTTTCACTCTCCTCTTTCACTTTCATCAAGAGGCTCTTTAGTTCTTCTTCACTTTCTGCCATAAGGGTGGTGTCATCTGCATATCTGAGGTTATTGATATTTCTCCCGGCAATCTTGATTCCAGCTTGTGGTTTCTTCAGCCCAGCGTTTCTCATGATGTACTCTGCATAGAAGTTAAATAAGCAGGGTGACAATATATAGCCTTGACATACTCCTTTTCCTATTTGGAACCAGTCTGTGGTTCCATGTCCAGTTCTAACTGTTGCTTCCTGACCTGCAAATAGGTTTCTCAAGAGGCAGGTCAGGTGGTTTCATATTCCCATCTCTTTAAGAATTTTCCAGAGTTTGTTGTGGTCCACACAGTCAAAGGCTTTGGCATAGTCAATAAAGCATAAGTAGAAATTTTTCTGGAACTCTCTTGCTTTTTCAATGATCCAGCAGATGTTGGCAATTTGATCTCTGGTTCCTCTGCCTTTTCTAAAACCAGCTTGAACATCTGGAAGTTTACAGTTCAAGTATTGCTGAAGCCTGGCTTGGAGAATTTTGGGTGACCTCACTCACCACCTATTTCAGTCAAGGTTTCTTGTTGCAAGCAATAACCACAATAACCAGCAATAACCAGCAATAACCAATACTTTCGGGTGATTTAAACAGGAAAGGAATCTCAAAAAGGACTGGAGTCAGGTTGGAAATCTGTGTCTCCAGGAGCAACATGTAGGGCCATGCTGGAGAACTGGTACAGTGATGATGCTTCAGATGCTACCTCTGGGCACTGAACAGCATCACAGCTTGCACAACTGACTGCAGTGGACACTGATGCTCTAACTGATGAAGGGCTTACTGCTGCTGTTGCCACCCTTCCAGAAAGTATTCTCTGCAGTCTCTGCTTTGTGGCATCTTTGGTCCCCTAGTATGGATGAATCTCACTGGTGTTCTTCAGGTCACAGGCCCAGGTGCAGCTACAAGAGACGCTGGAAAAGAAGTCTCTCCCTATAAAGTGAGGGCTTCTCAGATATAAGAATGTAAGCTGTTTATGGCAAACATTCTCTATGTCTGTGCTTCCTGAACGTTTTGTTTGTGAGCAATCTGGAGATCTTGTCAAGGTGCAGATTCTGATTCGGTAATTTTAGGTGGCTCCTGAGATTCCACAGCAATGCTGCTGGTCTGAGGACCATACTTGGAGTAGCAAAGCTTTATACCAAAGATATTCAAATTTAGTTGCATTTTAGAGTCACTTGAGAAACTTTTTTTTTTAAAATACTAACGTCTAGTGTCATCCTCAGCTGACGTAACTGGTCTGAGGGAAGGCCTGGCAATGCAAACTTTTAAAGCTCCAGATGTTTGCAGTGACCCTCAGATAGCATCTTTCACTGCAGGTTCCAGCTATTTGTCACTTTGCAAGGTTATTTCTTTTTTCCAAAAGCCCAGGTTGCCACTTTTCCAATCTTGCTTGGTTCCCCCTTCAAATAACTCTTATTTATTATGCAGAACAATTTGACACTCCACCCTCTACTTCCTGAGACCTAACTCTGTAAATCCAAAGAATGGATAGAGATCTCCTAATTCAAGATTTTCCTGTTGTGCTGGGAGAGTGTAATCTAAAGTGATCCATGGACAATATTGTTATGAATGTTAACAGTTCTATATTTTAACATGCATTGCCAAAAAATGTAACTAATACAATAAATATCATTTCATAAATATTTTTCTTTAGGACAAGTCAGTACATTTTTAAAACAATAGGTACATAATGAGATAGAGATTCTGATCAGATACAGCTTAAATTATGAAAATGGTTTGCAAATGAATGAGAGTGTTTATACTGCTAATTTTAAGCTTTCTATACAAAGTCATGGCCTTTGGGAGCACAAAAGAACTGGCAGAAAACTTTTATTGGTCTTTTTTCTTCTCTCTTCCCTATCCGTCTCTGGAGGACAGGAAGCAATACAGAGATTTATTTCTGAATTTATGTGAATTACACTATCAATCTTAGCACACTGAAATAGTTACAGTCAATCTTGATCTTAAATCACAATTGTTTTCCTCTATATTACATGGAGATTTTATAAGGTTTTAAGAATATACGATCAACCTTTGAAAAGCCATGAGCTAAACAAAAGTAACCATAAGAATTGCTTATGGAATATGAAAAATAGGTGAAATTCCTTAACCAGTTAATCTTTGACAAGAAAATGGGTGAAAACTTTTAGAATTCTTGAAAGTTAATCTACAATTCCAGAGAGTCCAAAAACTCCTGAGGAGAAATTTTTAAAACTCTTCACCTTGCCACGTCATTGCGAAACTTCAGAACACCTAAGGAAAACAGCAATTAGATTGATAACAGATTTCTCTAGCAACAGAAACCAGAAAATAACAGAATAATACGTTCAGTATTCTGAGGAAAAGAGACAGTGGCTAACCTAGTATTATATATCCAGTAGAATTATCTTCAATGAACAAGGGCAAAATAAACGAGTTTCAGGTGAAAAACTTGTTTGCCACACATCACACTTATTAAAGGAAATTCTATAGAATTTACTTCAGGCAAAAGGAAAGCCACCCAGAAGGAAGATCTGACATACGCAGAGAAATGGTCATCAAAATATTTTTACACATGCAGATGGGTCTAAAAAAAGAATGATGTCTAATTTACAGAAGGAAAACAGGGTACAACTAAAGCAGGGATTAATGAGTGAAGTGCGCGACGTCGCTCAGTCGAGTCCAACTCTGCGACCCCATGGACTGTAGCCTACCAAGCTCCTCTGTCCAAGGGATTTTCCAGGCAATAGTACTGGAGTGGATTGCCATTTCCTTCTCCAGGGGATCTTCCCGACCCAGAGATCGAGCCCAGGTCTTCCGCATTGTAGACAGACGCTTTACCGTCTGAGCCACCAGGGAAGTCAAGCTTCTAAATTAGTAGAGGTGTGCCCAGTTAAAACATCCTGAGACCTTTGAATTATTCAAGAAGTGAGTAAAGATATTTAGTGGCTTGAGACTTTGTTTAAAACTTTGTTAAAAGCTATAAAACAGTAGAAAAATCACCTTACAATATGCAAGGTGGATGACTCCAAATAGAGAAAAAGACACATGCTCCTGAGTGCACGCACTCACATAGGTGCACACACACGTGCACATGCACACACACACCCTCCAAAAGAAATTTCTTTTGCAAGTTTCTGACGTTTTAATCTTCATTGTCTGCCATTGTTATTCATGGTAGATAGTATAATTTTTCATTCTGAGCTTAACTTTAAAGGGTTCTTTTATCCTGAGAATCCCTTTCACCCTTTTGTGGAAGCATCCTTACAGGTTGGTTTTGTTTTTGCCAGGCATTCCAGTTGCACCTCGACTGGGAACTTTTTGCAGGGAGGAGGCAAAGGTTAAAAGGAATTAATTTGTAGGTTTTGAAGTCCCAACACCAGCCCAAGTGCTATAAACTCCAAACTCATGAAATGCAGGCTTAGGATTTTTAAATTTCATCAGTTAAATAATTTTCATTTTCATCCAGAAAGAGGACAGCTGCTTGTCTCCTGGGTGTTTTCCATTTGCCCTAGTCTGCCCTTTTCCTGAGTTGATGTCTCTCGTGGCCAAACGCCTTTTGCCGTGTACTCAGTACCAGCGCACACCCTGGGCCACTCCACACCCCTACCTCTGCCCCTGCAATTTCAGGCCTCAAGTCACAAAGACCAACGTTTGGCCCGCACCTAAGATGACACAGCTGTTCTCCACCGCCTCTTACCTGGTTTCCAAGAATGCAGCGGTTTCTCAGTTCCCAAACCAGTAAGGTTCAGGGCAAACCAGCAGATTAATCACGGTACCCCCCAGCCCTCACACCCACGGTCAGAGAAGAATCGGTTCAACATCTCACTGCTCTGATTTTCAGTTTATTTTGATTTCTGGCATCTTGGTATTTGCCTTCATTTTTATAAGTTTAGCAGCACATTCAAAATCAGGTTAATTGTTATACTATCCAGTGATGTTAGGTGTTTGTGGTCAGTTTTCTGGTTACTGAAAAGAATAACATTTTCTTATTTCTCATCGGTACAGAAGTGAAATCTGAGGATAAAAGTCAGGGGTACTCCTTGTGGACACAGCGTGCTAGTTTCCAAAGTTCTGTGCTTTGCTGCCCCAGCTGCCCTGCAGCTCACCCTTGCTCTAGGCCTTGTTTCTCTGACCTTGAGGTGGTTTTAGAACTCTCTAGGCAGGCCTGGCTTCTTTCTGTGAGGCCTAGAAGAAAAATTCTCCCCCTCACAATGTGAACTCCCCAAACAAAGGAATGTTTGACTGTTTTGTTCCCTCCTACACCTTGCGTTTCTGGCAACCCAGGCTTTGATGACTGTTTCTTCAAAGAAGGAACATCTTGAACGCCAAGCTGGCCTGCCCTAGCTGGTGTTTCTTCCAATCCAACCCCATCTTCCTCAGAGTTGAAGGGAATTCGCCCAAGTTTTTGTACTTTTGACGCCTCCGTGCCTGTTCTCCATATCCATATTTCTATTTGCTATTTCTGTTGGCGTTTCCATCGATTTTGGTGGCGAGGGCAGGGGTGACCACAATCGGGATAATCCGATTCTGGTGGCGAGGGTAGGGGTGACCACGATCGGGCTAATCCTGTGCCTTCAGGACGCCATTTTGAAACTAGCGCCTGGACACATTCAAGTTTGTTTTTAACTTTAGTGTATATGTGAGTAGGCCTACTTATTTCAGGCGTGCCTCCACAGCACTTTTGGGGTAACACGGCTTGAGGTGCGTCGGCCAGCCCCCTCATCTGGGGGCGGCGCTTGGGGGGGTGGTGGGAGGACGGCGCTCACGCGCCCCTTGCGTACCCCCAGCCTGCGCAGTCGTGCTCCACGAGCCTCCCGCCCCCGCCCCGCCCCGCCCCCGCCGCCGGGGGGCGCCAGCGCGGCCGCCCATTGGCTGAGGCGCCTCCCCGACGAGCCCCCCCGCACCTTGCGCAGGAGCCACGTCCCGGCGCCCCGCTGGCCACGCCTCAGTCCGCCGGCGCCCCTCGGCCTCGCCACCCGCCACTGAGTCTCTGCCCGGTGTGCCGCCGCTCCCTCTGCCCAGTCCGGCCAGGCAGCGGGCACGAGCAGACCCAACAGCAGCTCCGAGCGCGGTGCCCGAAGCCAGGCTCTGCTTCGTCCTCGAGCCCCTCTGAGGGAACACTGGCTGTCGCCATCATGGTGAGTGGAGGAGGCCAAGGGGGCTCCTTGGGGTGGCCGGGACGCTGAAGGGGGCCTGGGCCGGGACCCGGCGCGGGGCTGCCGCGCTTGCCTGTCCTGGGGGCCCAGCCTGAGGGCAGGCGAGGTGGCCTGGCGCGGCCTGCGCGGCGCCTCGGGCGGGCGGAGGGGATGAGGCCGGGCTGGCGGAGCGCCGGGGGCCGCTGCCCAGCACGTGCAAGGCCTGTGGCCTTCGGGCCGCAGCCGCCGGCGTGTGGAGGGGCGCCTGGCACTCGGCCGGCCGGACTCCGGGCGGGGCCCGTGCCCCACGCCGCCCCGGAAGGCGCGTTTCCCGCGCTTGCCGAGGCAGGCGGGCGGCCCGGCCTCCGCGAGATGGCGTCGGGCCTGGCGCGGCCCTTGAGGCGCACGCGGGCGCGGCGCCGGCGGGCCGGGGGCCCTAAGAGGCCCCGAGGCGGGGGGCCCCGCGGTCCGGGGCGAGGCCGGGGCGGGGCCCGGGGGCCTGGGCGGGTGTGTCCGTGCGGAGGGTGCGGGCGCCGGGCTGACCTCGTGCTTGTGCAGCGGCGGCCGCCGCGGCGACCTCGGGTGGGGACGCCATCATCTCCTCACGAGGTCGGCGCTGCCTTCGCCTCGGAGCGGCCGCGGAGTGGGGAGCTCGAGGGATTTTTAGCTTGGGAAACACTTTTCCCTTAAAGAAACCAGAAACCTTCCAACAGAGCGTCCCTCGAGTATTAACGCGGTCTGTTGGGTGACATTTATGAGCGTTTTGTCAAATGCATTAGAGTTGATGCCACCTCGAGGGGCATCTCTTGAGAACAGTTTTGACCAACCATTAAGCCTCCGATGATGTATATAGCATTAAATACTGTAGTGTAGTGTCGCCTGTGGTGTAATAACTAGTATACACTATTTTTAGAAGTAAAGGAAGAAAATTTATATACAATTTATTAGGGCACACAAAGTTTAAACGTTTACAAGTGTATGCAACTGCTGTTTGTAATAATTGTGTCTTGTACTTATCCACATGAGTAATTACTTAATAAGCTGAGTTACTGTGAATGTTTAGTTTTGTCCTCTTTTTTTAAGAAGGCGAGGGGAGAAATGCATACGTATATTGATTTTTTTCTTATATAAAACTAGCACATTAACTCATTAGAAAGTAACCAATGTAAGGAAGCAGAGGTCCATCTTAAACTAGGTATGTAACCACTCTGAAGTTTCGATGTATGTCCTTCCAGATTGCTTTCATGTATGTATTGCAAATAGGTGTATTTTATAAAAATTGTACTGTACCATGTAATACTATATTACAACCTGTATCCTTCACTTAATATAGTGGGCCTTATTCCAAAGAGAAATTTAAAATAATTTTGAATACATAACTTCTTACTTTACCAAAAATTGTATACTTATATATTACCATCACTTATTTTACCAAATTCTCTTATAATGAGTAATTTGTGTGCATTAAAACAATACAATAATGGGTATCTTTGTGAAAATGTTTTGGCCTGTTTATTAATAGCTTGAAATAAATTGCCAGGAGTAGAATCACTGGTTAAAAGGGTTATGCCCATATTATAACAATTTTGAACTATGATAATTTTTTCCTAGTAACTCTTGGTAAAGGGTATACTAATATATATTCCCACTGGTGGTGTGTAATATGACCCCCTTTCCACGCACTTCCCAGTGAAAGGTAGTATATGTTTTAAAGTTGCCAGTCTAATTGGAAAATATTCCACTTGTGTTGATGTACTTTTTTTTATCATTAGTGAAGTTAGTGTTTGTCATTAACGTTTTCCATTTCTCTTTTTTCCATTCTTGATCCACCTTTCTATTTGTATTTGTCTTTTCATGGTGATTTATAAGAACTCTATTAATATTTAACATTTATCATATATAATGGAAAAAATTTATAGTGGTGATAAGGAGAGACCCTTATTTCTAGTTTAAGCATAAATTACTGTCATGTTTTACTTTGAACTTAATGATAATCTAGAATTAGATTGATAGAAAATAAAGTTTTTTCATTTTGAGTTTTTTTTAAATTAAGAAATACTATATTTTATCAAATGATTTTTCTGTGGTGAATTACAGTAACAGATTTCCTAATAACCATACTTGAATTTACAATAAACTGTTCTTAACTGTATATGTTTTTTATGCTGCTAGACTTTCCCGTCTCTGTGTTGGGTGCAGGAGTGGACCATCTTAACCAGGTTTTGGGATAGTAGTCATATCCCATTTTTTTCAAGACTAATGTGTATTTTTTTATTCTTGCCTTTTTCTTGCTTAGCTTTCCCAGGATTGTATGTTTATTGTTTGGATTCCACCTCCCTCCCCTGAGAGTCTACTCTTGAATTTACATAAAAGGCTTTATTCTGATTTTCATGTACAGTTTCCTTAATAGAATTTCCTTTTCTCTTTAATAACTACTTCCTTCTCTGGATGTAACACTGATGACTGCAAATTACAGACTTTTAGTCTGACCTAGTCAGTATACGTAGATTTCAGTTTGCTTGCATGTAGATGTTAATAGTTGAATGAAATGTTGTCAAAGAGCTGACATCCCAGATGCTTTAGGGATGATAAGTTTTATTCCCAGTTTTAGTTATCTTTGTCACTTGATCATTCATATAAAAGAGAATCGTTACTGAAAATAGTAGTGATGAGAATTGTGTATATGATGGCCTCTAAGTTCACCCTTACTTAATATTCCAGAATTACTCGTTTTAGAACCCGTCAACTCACTTGAAGGTGTAATTAAGAAAAATAATTAACTTCTGTCATCTAATTTACATGTAATTTATTTTCTACATGCTATTGATTAGTTATGATTAATTTTTTAACACCAAACTTTTAGCTTTAACCTAAAATAGCATCACTGGCTCAGTGGACATGAGTCTGAGCAAAATTCAGGAGATAGTGAAAGACACAGAAGCCTGGTGTGCTGCAGTCCATGGAGTAGCAAAGAATCAGACACAGCTTAGCAGCTGAACAACCATAATTCATTTGTAGAGTATTTTTGGCAATAGTTTAAAAGTACCTAAAGATTGTCTGAATCGCAGACGCCAGGCCTCCCTGTCCATCACCAACTCCCGGAGTTCACTCAGACTCATGTCCAGAGTCGGTGATGCCATCTAGCCATCTCACCTTCTGTCGTCCCCTTCTCCTCCTGCCCTCAATCCCTCCCAGCATCAGAGTCTTTTCCAATGAGTCAACTCTTTGCATGAGGTGGCCAAAGTATTGGCGTTTCAGCTTTAGCATCATTCCTTCCAAAGAAATCCCAGGGCTGATCTCCTTCAGAATGGACTGGTTGGATCTCCTTGCAGTCCAAGGGACTCTCAAGAGTCTTCTCCAACACCACAGTTTAAACGCGTCAGTTCTTAAGGAGCTCAGCCTTCTTCACAGCCAACTCTCACATCCATACGTGACTGCTGGAAAAACCATAGCCTTGACTAGACGGACCTTAGTCGGCAAAGTAATATCTCTGCTTTTGAATATGCTATCTAGGTTGGTCATAACGTTATGTGCTGCTAATGGTAAGTTGCTTCAGTTGTGTCCAACTCTTAGCGACCCAATGGACTGTAGCCTGCCTGGCTCCTCTGTCCATGGGGTTTTCCAGGCAAGAATACTGGAGTAGGTTGCCATGCCCTACTCCAGGGGATCTTCCCCACCCAGGAATCAAACCCACGTCTCCTGAAGGCGGATTCTTTACCCACTGAGCCACCTAGGAAGCTCGTATATAAGTTAGTAATTGTATAGAAACACACATACAGGCAGTTTTAAAATCCCTGTCGTTTAGGCCTCTTAAGAGGTGTATGTTCCTTAGTTTAGCTTTGAGCGCCATCTGCTGGCTAAGAAATAGGATGGACAGAATGGTGCCTTCCTTAAGACCTGACCCTAGTGAAATGATTAGATGAATTTTAGCATCTAATGGATTTTTTTTTTCTCAGATTACTGTTTTGTTGTCTCAGATATCCATTTTACTTAAACAGAACATGAGATTTAGCACTTTACTCTTTTTATTCTGGCAACAATATCACAGAGTTTTTCAACTGACCCTATCCAGATTCGGGGCCAGATAATTCTTTGTTATGGGGGGCTGTTGTTTGCATTGTAGGATGCTTATTGTATCTCTGGCTTCTACCAACCAGATAACCAGGTTTGTCTGACTTTGAGATACCATGGACTGCAGCTCAGTGGGTTTCCCTGTCTTTCACCATTGCCCCAAGTTTGTTCAACTCATCCATTGGGTCAAGGATGTGATTCAACCATCTCATACTCTGTCTCCCCCTTCTCCTGGAGCCTTCGATCTTTCTCAGCATCAGGGTCTTTCTCAGTGAGTTGGCTCTTCTCATTAGGTGGCCATAGTATTGGAGCTTCAGCATCAGTCCTTCCAATGAATATTCAGAACTGATTTCCTTTAGGAACGACTGGTTTGATCTTGCTGTCCAAGGGACTCTCAAGAGTCTTCTCCAGCACCACAGTTCGAAAGCATGAATTCTTCCGAACTCAGCCTTCTTTATGGTCCAACTCTCACATCTGTACACGATTACTGGAAAAACCATAGTTTTGACTATACAGACCTTTGTTGGCAAAGTGATGTCTCTGCTTTTTAATGTATTGTCTAGGTTTGTCATGGGCTTCCCTGGTGGCTCAGAGGTTAAAGCGTCTGCCTGGAATGCAGGAGACCCAGGTTCGATCCCTGGGTCGGGAAGATCCCCTGGAGAAGGAAACGGCAACCCACTCCAGTACTCTTGCCTGGAGAATCCCATGGAGGGAGGAGCCTGGTGGGCTGCAGTCCATGGGGTCGCAAAGAATCGTAGCTTTTCTTTGAAGGAACAAGCAACCTTTAACTTCATGACTGCATTCACCACAGTGATTCTGGAGCCCAGGAAGATAAAGTCTGTCACTGTTTCCATTTTCCCCCATCTGTTTGCCATGAAGTTATGGGATCAGATGCCATGATCTTAATTTTTCGAATGTTTAGTTTTAAGGCAACTTTTCCACTCTGCTCTTTCACCTTCATCAAGAAGCTCTTTAGTGCCTCTTCATTTTCTGCCATTAGGGTGGTGTCATCTGCATATCTGAGGGTGCTGTTTCTCCCAGTAGTCTTAATTGCAGTTTGTGATTCATCCAGCCCGGGATTTGGGATGATGTACTCTGTATAGAAGTTAAATAATTGGGGTTACAATATACAGCCTTGCCACACTCCTTTCCCAATTTTGAACCAGTCCAGTGTTCCATGTCCAGTTCTAACTGTTGCATCTTGACCTGCATACAGGTTTCTCGGGAGGCAGGTAAGGTGGTCTGGTATTCCTGTCTTTTGAAGGATTTTCCAGTTTATTGTGATCCACATAGTCAAAGTCTTTAGCATAGTTTAATTAATGAATTAATTCATTAATGAAGCGGAAGTAGTTGTTTTTCTGGAATTCTCTTGCTTTCTCTATGATCCAAAAGATGTTAGCAGTTTGATCTCTGGTTCCTCTGCCTTTTCTAAATCCAGCTTGAACATCTGGAAGTTCTTGTTTCATGTTATGTTGAAATCTAGCCTGAAGGATTTTTAGCATAATCTTCCTTACGTGAAACGAGCACAATTGTATGTTAGTTTGAACAGTCTTTGGCATTGTTCATCTTTGGGATTGGAATGAAAATTGTCCTTTTCTAGTGCTGTGGCCACTTCTGAGTTTTCCAGATTTGCTGACATACTGAGTGCAGCACTTTCACAGCATCATCTAGGATTTGCAGTAGCTCAGCTGGAGTTCCATCACTTCCAGTAGCTTTGTTTGTAGTAATGCCTCCTAAAGCCCACTTGACTTTACACTCCAGGATGTCTGGCTCTAGGTTAGTGACCACACCATCATGGTTATCCAGGTCATTAAGACTTTTTTTTGTACAGTTCTGTGTATTCTTGCCACCTTTTCTGAATCACATCTGCTTCTGTTAGGTCCTTACTGTTTCTGCCCTTTATCGAGCCCATCTTTGCATGAAGTGTTCTTGTGGTGTTTCTGATTTTCTTGAGGAGAGCTCTGGTCTCTCCCTTTCTGTTATTTTCCTCTACCAGGTACACCCCCCAACTGAGAAAACCAAAAAGTGCCCCTGGGCCACAAAATCTTCCCCAGGTTGAATCAATATATTATCATAACCCTTTTTACTCCGGCAGTTTTCTGCGTGAATATTATACCTCTCAACTGAAATACATCTATCCATTGTGGTTCACATACAGCTAATACTATAAATAGTTTATCAAATAAAAAGGTATTGAAAATTCATTCACAAATGAAGGGGAAATTGAAGAGAAAGTCTGTAAGAATTTCAGAACTGCCTTGGGTGTTTGTGAATTAATTGAAAGAGTGATAAATTTTCTATCTTGGAAAGAAATCTAGTCAAATTTCTCTATAGTTCAAGGTGTGTGACTTATGTAATATAGTCCCACTTAGAAAAAAAGTTATAAAACATTTAAAAATGGAAAAGCTTTAAATTAGTTTTTATTCTCACTGACTTCATTGTCATGAAATATCACTGTAACATAGTTAAAGGAAAGAGTTAGGAGATATTCAGATAGAAATACAAAGTATGTTAGAACATTAGTATGAGCATGAATTAATAGAGAAAAGCCCAAACCCTCCAATTTGGAAACACAGCAATTTTTATTTCATTTGTATAGCAGTTTGTAGAAATCTTAAATTTATCATAATTTCTGGCATCTAACAAAATAGGAACTCTTAATTTCCATGATTGTAACTAATATCTATAACATTCTGCTAATATTTTCAAAAATATTTATCAGTTTCTTTTGTCCTTGCTTCTGTTTTCCTTCATAAGCTAGGGTATAATATCTTCATCTTTATCTTGCAGCCTTTTGTACTTAACTATTACTGTTATGGTTGTTCAGTCACTCAGTCCTGTCTGACTCTCTGTGACCACATGGACTGCAGCATGCCAGGCTTCCCTGTCCTTCACTGTCTCCCTGAGTTTGCTCAAACTCATGTCCATTGAATTGGTGATGCCATCCAACTCTCTCATCCTCTGCCAGCTTCTTCTCCTTTTGCCTTCAGTCTTTCCCAGGGTCAGGGTCTTTTCCAGTGAGTTGACTCTTCACGTCAGGTGGCCAGAGGTTTGTAGCTTCAGCCTCAGTCTTTCCAGTGAATATTCAGGATTGGTTTCCTGTAAGATTGACAGGTTTAATCTCCTTGCAGTCCAAGGAACTCTCAAGAGTCTTCTCCAGCACCACCATTCAGAAGCATCAGTTCTTCAGCGCTCAGTGTTCTTTGTAGTCCAACTCTAACATCCATTCATGACTACTGGAAAAACCACAGCAGTGGACCCTTGTCGGCAAAGTGATGTCTCTGCTTTTTAATAGCTGTCTAGGTTTTCTTCCTTGAAGAAATGGGCAGGGTGACAATATGCAGCCTTAAAAACAAATTATATTTCACAGCATCTATGATTTTAGCCTGCAAATCCAGTGATGACATCTGCTTTCCAAATTACAGTCTGCAGCAAATCCTGAGACTCCAAACTCAGCCGTCTCCAGAGAGGCCAGCACCCAGTCTTCTTCAGCTGCCACCAGCCAAGGCTATGTTCTGCCAGAAGGCAAAATCATGCCGAACACTGTTTTCGTTGGTGGAATTGATGTTAGGGTAATGTATTCATGTTTTCATTTATTGAAAGTATTTTGTGAATAGTGGGATTTGGGTAATGTTGTAAACATAAGACTTTTTTTTTTTTTAAGTACTTCATGCAGGTTTGGAATTGTTTTTATGTATAACTTTTAGGGGCTAAAAATATCTTTGATACAGATATGTAGTTTGGGGATGCTTGAAGGAGATACTTCCACATCACCAAATCTTCTTTATAGTATTGAAATTTTTCAATGTTGAATTTTTACTTTTAAAAATCAAATTCTTCTGCATAGATGGATGAAACAGAAATTAGAAGTTTCTTTGGTAGATATGGTTCAGTAAAAGAAGTGAAGATAATCACGGATCGAACTGGTGTGTCCAAAGGGTGAGTAAAACATATGTTCAATATAAATTATAATAAATATCTGAACTATACCAGATACAGAATTTCAGAAAAGAAAAATTGAAAACTGGTATTCTAACATTGGTATAAGTGAAACTTGTTGCTTTGTAACTTCTTTCATGTAGAGGATAAGTTTTGCTGCCAGCTCTTTTATTTAATCATTTGCCTAGTGTTTGTATTTAAATATTTTTTGTCTTCATTTCACTTAAGAAGATTAGTCTGTTTTATCAAAGAATTGTTTTCTTCATGCATTTCACAGTATCTTAAATTTTAATGATTTTGCCATAGATGATAAGTTAAACTCAGATTCATAGGTATGACTTTTTTTGTTAATTAAGTTCCTACACTGCCTTAATCTTTGTGAATTCTGACACAAATCTGTAGATCAGGGTAGGAAAGTAAAACAGTAGTATTTATAGAGAATCTATCATGTACATCTTATATTTATCTCAGTATATTTTTCATCCTTTATCGTTATTTAGTCAGTAATAGAACACTAGTTTTAAACCATGTACTGATATGGTGGTGATTTTATACTTCATCTGTCTGACTTTCTAGCTATGGATTTGTTTCATTTTATAATGACGTGGATGTGCAGAAGATAGTAGAAGTAAGTAATCTTTTGGAAAAAATCTATTATGTTATGGATGTGGTGTTTAGTATTATTTGCGTCCTGAATATATGCTCATTCTTTTATAAGATATAGAAATAAATGTACTTCCTGTTTGAAATTCAGGCTTGGAATAATTTATATAACTTATCAGAACCTCTGTATTTTTAATTGAGCATCCAGCTTCATGAACTAGAGACAGGAAAGATTCGAGACAGTAAAGGTTTTTCTTTTTATCAAATTCCATAACTTCTCAAAATTTTATTAGAGTTAAGGTAAGTAAGGTGGTTTCATGCTGATAAGTTTTGATTTGGTATATTCTTACCACTGATCTGATCTTATAACAGTAATTTTAGAGAACTTGGGTATTTTATCAAAGTCTTGGAAGTAAAGACTTGGACATTAATTCTAGTTTTGATACGGTTTTATTTTCAGTCACAGATAAATTTCCATGGTAAAAAGCTGAAACTGGGCCCTGCAATCAGGAAACAAAATTTGTGTGAGTAAAGAAAGGAATTGTTCTTGTTGACACACTTGTGGCTTTTCAGAGAACTGAAAATAGACTTTGTTTTCTTTTTACTCTTTAAAAAGGTGCTTATCATGTGCAGCCACGTCCTTTGGTTTTTAATCCTCCTCCTCCACCACAATTTCAGAGTGTCTGGAGTAATCCAAACACTGACACTTACATGCAGCCTCCAACCATGATGAACCCTATAACTCAGTATGTTCAGGTAAGAAGTACCTACGCTCCTTTTTTCTTGGTGTGTGTATTATACTAGAGATCTTATTATTGATGCGAGCACCTTAAAAATGAAGCCAGTCTTAGTTCTTACCCTCTGTGGAATCATGTCAACAATTTCCTTAATAGGTGACAATACTAGCGCTGTTTGAATACTTTTGAATGATGGGACATTTTGTTAAAAATGTCATTCTTAGTGTTGCTTGTTCTTGTTATTGTTCAGTTGCTAAGTCCTGTCCAACTCTTTGCAACGCCGTGGACTGTAGGATGCCAGGCTTCCCTGTCTTTCATTATCTCCTGGAGTTTGCTCAAATGCACGTCCATTACTTCAGTGATACCAGGCAACCATTTCATTCTCTGTTGTCCCCTTCTCCTCCCACCCTCAATCTTTCCCAACATCAGGGTCTTTTCCAGTGAGTTGGCTCTTTGTATCAGGTGGTCATATATTGGAGCTTCAGCTTCAGTATCACTCCTTCAATGAATAATCAGGGTTTGTTTCCTTTATAATTGACTGGTTTGATCTCCTTGCTGTCCAGGAGACTCTCAAGAGTCTTCTTCAGGACCATAGTTCAAAACCATCAGTTCTTAAGTGTTCACACTTTATGGTCCAACTCTCACATCCATATATGACTACTGGAAAAGCCACAGCTTTGATTATACAGACCCTTGTCAGCAAAGTGATATCTCTGCTTTTTAACATGCTATCTAGGTTTGTCATAGATTTTTTTCCAAGGAGCAAGCGTCTTTCAATGTCATGGCTGCATTCACCGTTCGCAGTAACTTTGGAGCCCAAGAAAATAAAGTCTACCACTGTTTCCATTTTCTCCCATCTATTTGCCATTAAGTGATGGGACCAGATGTCAGAATCTTAGTTTTTTGAATGTTGAGTTTTAAGCCAGCTTTTCCACTTGCCTTCATCAGGGAGCTCTTTAGTTCTTCGCTTTCTGCCATTAAGATGGTGTCATCTCCAATCTGAGGTTGGTGATAATTCTTCTGGCAATCTTGATTCCAGCTTGTGATTCATCCAGCCAGCATTTAGGATGATGTACTCTGTGTAGAAGTTTATTTATCAGGGTTACCACGTACAGCCTTGCAATATGCCATTCTCAATTTTGAACTAGTCCATTGTTCTGTGTCTGGTTCTAACTGTTGCTTCTTGACCTGCATACAGGCTTCTCAGGAGGCAGATACGGTGGTCTGGTATTCCCATGTCTTGAAGAATTTTCCTTAGTTTTTTTATGATCTACACTTTCAAAGGCTTTAGTATAGTCAGTGAAGCAGAAGTAGTTGGTTTTCTGGAATTCGCTTGCTTTCTCTATGACCCACAAGATGTTAGCAATTTGACCTACGGTTCCTCTGCCTTTTCTAAATCCAGCTTGTACATCTGGAAGTTCTTGGTTCACATGCTGTTAAACCCTAACTTGAAGGCTTTTGAGCATTACCTTGCTAGCATGTGAAACAAGCTCAATTATACGGTAGTTCAAACATTATTTGGCACTGCCCTTCTTTGGGATTGAAATGGAAACTAACCATTTTCAGTCCTGTGGCCGCTGCTGAGCTTTCCAAATTTTCTGGTATACTGAGTGCAATACTTTAACAGCACCATCTTTTAGGATTTGAAATAGCCCAGCTGGAAATCCATCACCTCCACTAGCTTTGTTTGTAGTGATGCTTCCTAAGGCCCACTTGACTTCACACTCCAGGATGTCTGGCTCTAGGTGAGTGACCACATCATTGTGGTTATCTGGTTCATTAAGACCTTTGTTGCACAGTTCTTCTGTGTATTCTTGCCACCTCTTCTGAATCTCTTCTACTTGTGGTAAGTCCTTGGCGTTTCTGTCCTTTATTTTGCCCATCTTTGCATGACATGTTCCCTTGGTGTTACATTACTTCTTACACTAAGCTAATATCTGCTTCTATATAGTTTGTAAGTCTTTATCTGAGAACTGATCACTGTAGCCATATAGAATCTATCTCCTCTTTATTTTTTCCCCAAATAACTCCTAAAATGCTTGAAGACAGTTTTCTTCATGTGTTTACCTGGTTTATTCTTTCCTGGGGTCAACTAGTCTTTATTTGCAATGATTTCCAGGTGTCTCTTCATACAGATTGTTGATTTCTAGATGTCTTGCGGTTCTAACGTGGATAAATTTCTGACGATTTAATTATATTTGTGAGTTCTATGAGTTTCTGGTATATAATTTGTCTTGTCTTGATTTCTTTAATATTCAAAGTAAAATTTGGAATACTTGTTTCCTATTGATAATAAATAACATTTATTTTCTTCTTACTTCAGTTTACCTTCTTCAGTTCAAAAGACATTTTATTCTTAGGAAAAGAAATAAAATAATAGTGAAAAGGCTCTGCAGTGTCTCTCGTTTGTTTGCATTTTTCATCTACCTGAAGTATAGAATATATCTTTTATTACATTAAAAAAAAAAAAACAGCTACGAGAAAAGTCCTGCTTATTCATAAAATTTACCATGTGGTATTATTACTTATTTTGGTATATTTTTGTATGCTACTACCTAGATGTTTTCAGTCAGTAAATATTTATTGAAATATATAATACATTATTCTCTCTCTTTCCCAGTTTGGGGTTGTACATTGCCCTTAATTTTTAGAAGTAAAACACAAAAAGAGCCAAAATGTCTGTGGGGAGTATTCCATGTTACCCCAAAATACTGTCAAAGGAATACAAAACTGCCTGCAAATATCCTTACCAAAAAATAGCACACATGTATTAATTTAATGCTGACATGGAAATCTATTCTAATAGAGCTTCATCATGACTAAGAAAAACTTCTGGGTGGGAATAAATATACAAAAAAGATAAACTTGGGCTTGCAAAATCAGTCACTTCCTTTATTTATCTCTTCCTTCTCCCAGCCCAAAAGGCTAACATTTGACAGAGAATACTTATTTCTTCATGAAAGCACTCACTCAGATAGAATTTTGGATTGGATATAAAAAAACTGGAAATATATAAGATTTCCTTATTTTCATGTTTTTATTGCATTGGGAATGATACTCCTCCTTTCTGATTTTTAAAAATGTCTGTTGTTCATTCATTCTTTCTGTAAACTTTGTTTTCAGGCTTATCCTCCTTATCCAAGTTCACCAGTTCAAGTTATCACTGGATATCAGCTGCCTGTTTATAATTATCAGGTAATTTAATAGGGAAATTTAATAGGAATCAAAATTACTTTGGACTATTATTTAGGCCTTGATATAAATTTCCCTAATAGTTTGTCATTTAAAGTAGTTGAGTGTGCCTAAAATTTAAGGAAAAACAGAATTAGTCTAGAATTAGGGCTTCTCTATTATTTAGAATAAGAGAATAATATTTGGACAGAAATAAGCTTGGCAAGCTTTCTCTTGTACTGTCTTACAAGTTTTGGTGTCCTCTTCTATATTTCAACATGTAGTCTTCACCTTTGCTGTCTAATAGCTAAAACATACAGGCTGAATCTTACGAGTCTTTATAGCAGCATAGGTTGAGATAAAATGATTACTCAGTTCTTAGAGCATTGAATCGCAATTATGTTTGATAATGTTTATTTTAGCTGACTACTAGAATTTCTGTCCATAGATAGGACCTGTGACACTGACTATGGTAATAAACTCAAAGAGCTACTGTCTCTTGAGTTTTCCAGAAAACCAACTCCAGAAAATTGAGAAAAAGATGGAGTTAATATATGAAAGTAACAATAAAATCATACATATCATAAAGTACTTCTCTCTTCCATTTTCTTTTGTTATAACAAGCTCAAGGAAACCAGCACCAGTACCTCAACATTGTCTATTTCAGATCCTTGTGACAGTGTAAAGCAATATTTAAGTTAGCATGTAAGCATTCTTTTCTTTTTTTCTTTTTAAGATGCCACCGCAGTGGCCTGCTGGGGAACAAAGGAGTTACGTTATTCCTCCGGTAAGGTGAAGTAGCCAAGCATGTACTTCCTGTTCTGTATTTTAAAAGTATTTCACTGTTACGTATTTCTTGACCTTTGCCATATTAAGTGTGCCTAGAAATATTTTAAATGCCCTTTTACTTTATGTGTTACATTTCTTTGCAACTCAAGCATATATACACACACACATGCACACTCTCCCATGGGAGAAACTGTGCTTTTTGTTTCTCAGATTATTTTGTCTGTACTTAAGTAATGGCCGCCCTGCATACTCCGGTGCTCAGAATATGTAACCAAGAAAGATAGTACCAATTCCGGTGCTGTTTCTAACTCCAAGGATTTATAATTAATATTGAATCTGCCTCAAGTTTTCTAGCCAAAAAAAAAAAAAATCTGTTGAGAGAAGCAAAAATGTTTTGCTCTCAACACTGTTATATAAGAAAATGAATAAAACAAAAGAGGAAGCTACCTCTAAAATATCTGAGCCTTTGTTACCGTCTGTCTTTTATCAGGATTGGATATTTGAAGGACATAATATGAGCAAAAATTCTCAGGCACTGGGAAATTCCCTTCCCATACTATATGTTGAAGTTTCTTACAGAAATTCTCCTTTTAATTCTGATTATGTTAACATTTCAAAATGTAAGATTCCCATATTGCATTTCAACTATTTAGTTTAAAATAGTTTCTGAAATAATGTAATTGAACTTCATAACAATACACATTTAAACTTTGAGTATGAGCTCACTATTTTGAAGAATATCTGATGTACATCTCTTTAATTACACTTTTATCCTTTTAAATGTAGGCGTATACAACCATTAACTACCACTGTAATGAAGTTGATACAGGAGCTGAAGTTTTGCCCAGTGAATGCTCAGTTCATGAAGCCACTCCATCCTCTGGAAATGGCCCACAAAAGGCAAACATCGAATTTTGTTCATTAATGTTTATATTTCTATATGTGCTTTTTCAAGTTTTAATAATGGCTGTTTGAGAAACATATCTTTGCTCAAATTTAAATATATATAAAGAGCTTGAGTTACTGACTAAAAGCTTCACAATTTACATAAAAGTTAATGAAATTCTGGGTACCCACAAACCAGTTACTGATTCAGTTGTCCTTCCCTTTCTTCCATTTTCATTGGATTTTTTGGGTTTGTTTGGCTTCCCTGGTGGCTCAGAGGTTAAAGTGTCTGCCTCAAATGCAGGAGACCCGGGTTCGATCCCTGGGTCGGGAAGATCCCCTGGAGAAGGAAATGGTAACCCGCTCCAGTATTCTTGCCTGGAGAATTCCATGGACGGAGAAGCCTGGTAGGCTACAGTCCACAGGGTCGCAAGAGTCAGACATGACTGAGCAACCACACCTACCTACCTACCTACCTTAATAAATATTAACATGGTTTGACAGAGTCCAATGGGTAGTTTTCCTCAAGAATCCTGCTCTTCAAAAGAGGGATCAGTATGGCTTCTGTCTTCCTGTCTTTCACCAGTTTAGACCTTTGCTTAGATGGACCACATTGTACAGTTGTTCACGGCATTCTCACCACAGCATCACATCTGGTGGCAGTCCTCGAGAGTGCTGGGCTCATTAGTAATGGAAATATTTAAATAGAGGGATTTCTTTTTATCATTTTAGAGCAAATCCCTGTAACAATCACTCATTTTTGAATAATTTTTTTTTTGAATGGGTGAGGATGTGAAAAGTAATTGATCTGACTGGAATATGCATAACACTGAACGATTCCCGTAACAGTAAACAGTT
Source organism: Capricornis sumatraensis (assembly GCF_032405125.1). NCBI lineage: Eukaryota > Metazoa > Chordata > Mammalia > Artiodactyla > Bovidae > Capricornis > Capricornis sumatraensis. Next base: position 259,532,021 of record NC_091069.1, on the reverse strand, counting down.
CCCATTGGAGTATGTGTACTTCCTTCATGTATTTCTCAATGGAAAAAATTTTAAATTACTGAACTTTGCAGTGAAAATGGAGAAGGCAGTGGCAGCCCACTCCAGTATTCTTGCCTGGACAATCCCAGGGACGGGGGAGCCTGGTGGGCTGCCGTCCATGGGGTCGCACAGAGTCGACACGACTGAAGCGACTTAGCAGTAGCAGCAGCAGTGAAAATAATCCCAGATTTGTTATACAATGTAAAATTTGAAAAAAAAAAAAACACACCAAAATAACTTAAGAGTTATATTATCAGAGTTTAACCTGAGTAAATGTTTCTTGAAATGTTGAGGGCTCACTATTTTCAGTCTAACAGGAAAAGTTAAAGAGACTTAAAAATAGCTATCTGAAGGCTTGACTAATTGAGCTAACCAGTACTCTAAGTTTCTGAAACAATTCTTAAATTTGGTATAAAAGTTACATACTATGTGACATGGTAAAAATGAAAAAACTGCATGAGAATTCTTTAGAAATAAGTGTATGTATTAAGCTTTTTCAAAAAGCTTGTTACCAGTGAATAAAAGAATGAATAGTCTTTACTGAAAACTTCTGTGTTTCAGAAATCGGTGGACAGAAGCATACAGACGGTGGTATCTTGTCTATTTAATCCAGAGAATAGACTGAGAAACTCCGTTGTCACTCAAGACGACTACTTCAAGGTATGAAAATAATATGTAGGATAAAAAGAATACTCGTCAGACCCATAAAGCATCTTTTTTTTCCCTGTGGTATACGTGTATTTATGTATATATATATTGAGCTTACATAGAGCATATAATTGAACCCTTAGCTTTTCACTGTAGTCTGAGAGTGAGTGTTAAGTAGCAGTGTATCTGCTTAAATCTTGGTATAGTGTAGGTTACCCTTAGGGAAGAAATCTTCAGCAGGAGCATATGATTTAGGGACTAAACAGCAACAATAATACTGTAATTCAAAGGGTTCTTGAAAGTTGACCAAATAGGAAAAGAAAATTTTAGATACCGGAAACGAAACTTAGAATACGTGGATGTTGGACTAAGGAGAAGAACGAATCGGCTACTCAGATGAGGCACCTGAACCTTTTGTGGAAGATGTAAGTGAAGTAGTAAAAAGAGCTGAGTAGAAAGAAGATTCAGAGCTGGGAAAGTGGAGAAGAATGTGGGTGCTAGAATTTAGGGAAGTGCCTGTCGTTTCTGATCCTAGTGCTGTCACCTTGGACAAATCACTTAAATCTTACTAAGGCTCTAGTTCTTACAAGTCGGAAATGAGTCTCTGAGATCCCTTTAGTTCTCAGCCTCTGAATATGGAAAGGAACTTGTTGCTTCACCAAAGGAAGAATAATGTCCTTAGTAAAGGGAAGTTTTTTGTTGTATTTTTACAGCAGGCTTATTGAGATAGAATTTTCATACCCTGTAATTCACCCATTTAAAGTGTGCAATTTAATACTTCATGGAATATGCACAGAGTTGTACAGTCATAACTACAATAAATTTTAGAGTATTTTGATCACCTCCAAAATAACGCTCCTTACCCGTCACTCTCTATTCTCCCCAACTCAGCCCTTCAGTTCAGTTCAGTCGCTCAGTCGTGTCCGACTCTTTGCAACCCCATGAATTGCAGCACGCCAGGCCTCCCTGTCCATCACCAACTCCCAGAATTCACTCAGACTCATGTCCATCTAGTCTGCGATGCCATCCAGCCATCTCATGCTCTGTCATCCCCTTCTCCTCCTGCCCCCAATCCCTCCCTCTTTAAGAATTGGCCTGTTGTGTTTCACATCAATAGAATAATACATGTTACCTTTTCTGACTGACTTCCACCAACTGAAATGTTTTTGAGGCTCATCAATGTTACAGCATGTATTAGTGCTTCATTTTCTTTTTTATGGATCTACCAGTTGGTGGTTTATCAGTTCATCACTTGATAGACATTTGGGTTGTTTTCCACTTTGAGGCCCTGATGAGTAATGGTATGAACATTTGTGTACTAATTTTTGTGTGGACATAGGTTTTTATTTCTCTTGGGTATATACCTAAGAATGAAATTGCTGAGTCAAATAGTAACTATGTTTAACTTTCCCAGGAGCTGCCAGAAATTTTCCAAAATGCAGCATTTTACATTAAAAGGGAAATTTTAAACCATTTCTTTGTATCTTAAAACAGGGAAAGGTGAATAGCTTTTTTTCCATCAATGAATGGAAATAGGATAAAACTTAAAAGCATTTTTAGAAGAAGTACTTAGGGCTTCGTTTAATACAAAAGACTAGAGCTGTAGAAGAATTAAGTTCTTAGCCATCTTCTCAATAGGGAGTAGACTTAGTCATTTAAAGTTGACTTTTGTTCTCTTGTTTCTCATTGTGCATAGATAGTAAATTTAAAAGGGAAGAATTGGGGGCTGTGTGACAGCTTACTTTGCCCAGGGTTCTGAAGGTTAAACAGGCAGTGCTAACGGATTTGTTTGTAAAGCAGGAACTCTTTAACCAGCCAGTCTTTAAACTTGACTTTTACCTGGTATTAAGCAAAAGTCCAGAGACGGAAATGGCAACCCACTCCAGTGCTCTTGCCTGGAAAATCCCATGGACGGAGGAGCCTGGCTGGCTGCAGTCCACAGGGTTGCTAAGAGTCAGACACAACCGAGCGACTTCACTTTCACTTTTCACTTTCATGCATTGGAGAAGGAAATGGCAACCCACTCCAGTGTTCTTGCCTGGAGAATCCCAGGGACGGGGGAGCCTGGTGGGCTGCCATCTATAGGGTTGCACAGAGTCAGACACGACTCATGCGACTTAGCAGCAGCAGCAGCAGCAGCAGCAAGCAAAAGTCTACCTTTGAAGCTTCCAAAGTTTTCTGCTCCTCTGAGCGAAGAGTTAGAAGTTGTCTAGCATCTAGGCCTGTTTATTTTGATTAGTTAAATGTTATTATTGTTGTTTTAATTGAATTTAAATGTACTAAGGCAGGATATGGAGAAGGAAATGGCAACCCACTCCAGTTATTCTTGCCTGGCAAATCCAAAGGACAGAGGAGCCAGGTGGGCTACATACAGTCCATGATGTTGCAAAGAGTTGGACACAACTGAGCACTCACACAACACAGGATATACCCTCTTTCCATGATAAATTCCACTCTTAATGCCAGCCCCTTCATAATCTTTCATACCCTGTCTGATTTTTTAAAATACTTGAGTTTGTGACCACTTTCACGGACTTTAACCTAAAAAGGTTATTACCCTGTTAACATGTTACATAATTTCCAGAAGCTACCCTTTATATGATAGCAGAATTTAATTCCTAGGAAAATGACACAATTGAGCTAAAAGTATAGAGAATAAAATACTTTTATTATGTTATTACTGGTTCTCAAACTTCCCTGGTGGTTCAGACGGTAAAGCGTCTGCCTACAATGCGGGAGACCCAGGTTCAATCCTTGGGTCGGGAAGATCTCCTGGAGAAGGGAATGGATTTAGAGATACCAAGGGAAAATTTCATGCAAAGATGGGCTTGATAGAGGACAGAAATGGTATGGACCTAACAGAACCAGAAGATATTAAGAGGTGGCAAGAATGCACAGAAGAACTATACAAAAAAGAGCCTCACGACCAAGATAATCATGATGGTGTGATCACTAACCTAGAGCCAAACATCCTGGAATGTAAAGTCAAGTGGGCCTTAGAAAGCATCACTATGGACAAAGCTAGTGGAGGTGATGGAATTCCAGTTGAGCTATTTCAAATCCTGAAAGATGATGCTGTGAAAATGCTGCACTCAGTATGTCAGCAAATTTGGAAAACTCAGCAGTGGCCACAGGACTGGAAAAGGTCAGTTTTCATTCCAATCCCAAAGGTAATGCCAAAGAATGCTCAAACTACCGCACAGTTGTACTCATCTCACACGCTAGTAAAGTAATACTTAAAATTCTCCAAGCCAGGCTTCAACAGTACGTGAACTGTGAACTTCCAGATGTTCCAGCTGGTTTTAGAAAAGGCAGAGGAACCAGAGATCAAATTGCCAATATCTGCTGGATCATGGAAAAAGCAAGAGAGTTCCAGAAAAACATCTATTTTTGCTTTATTGACTATGCCAAAACCTTTGCCTGTGTGGGTTGCAGTAAACTGTGAAAAATTCTGAAAGAGATGGGAATACCAGACCACCTGACCTGCCTCTTGAGAAACCTATATGCAGGTCAGGAAGTAACAATTAGAACTGGACATGGAACAACAGACTGGTTCCAAATAGGAAAAGGAGTACGTCAAGGCTGTATATTGTCACCCTGCTTATTTAACTTATATGCAGAGTACATCATGAGAAACGCTGGGCTGGAAGAAGCACAAGCTGGAAGCAAGATTGCCGGGAGAAATACCAATAACCTCAGGTATGCAGATGACACCAGCCTTATGGCATAAAGTGAAGAGGAGCTAAAAAGCCTCTTGATGGACGTGAAAGAGGAGAGTGAAAAAGTTGGCTTAAAGCTCAACATTCAGAAAACGAAGATCATGGCATCTGGTCCCATCACTTCATGGCAAATAGATGGGGAAACAATGGAAACAGTGGCTGACTTTATTTTTTTGGGCTCTAAAATCACTGCAGATGGTGACTGCAGCCATGAAATTAAAAGACAGCAGCTACTCCTTGGAAGGAAAGTTCTGACAAACCTAGATAGCATATTCAAAAGCAGAGACATTACTTTGCCAACAAAAGTCCATCTAGTCAAGGCTATGGTTTTTCCAGTGGTCATGTATGGATGTGAGAGTTGGACTGTGAAAGAAGCTGAGCGCCAAAGAATTGATGCTTTTGAAGTGTGGTGTTGGAGAAGACTCTTGAGAGTTCCTTGGACTGCAAGGAGATCCAACCAGTCCATTCTAAAGGAGATCAGTCCTGGGTGTTCATTGGAAGGAATGATGCTGAAGCTGAAACTCCAGTACTTTGGCCACCTCATGGGAAGAGTTGACTCATTGGAAAAGACTCTGATGCTGGGAGGGATCAGGAGCAGGAGGAGAAGGGGATGACAGAGGATGAGATGGCTGGATGGCATCACTGACTCAATTGACATGGGTTTGGATGAACTCTGGGAGTTGGTGATGGACAGGGAGGCCTGGTGTGCTGCAGTTCATGGGGTGGCAAAGAGTTGGAGATGACTGAGCGACTAAACTGAAACTGAACTGAACTGGTTCTCAGCTCCATCCCTCTTTGTAAGGCCTCATTTCTTCTGTCTGCACATCTGCTGGCAACAAAGTGAAAGGAAATTTTTGCATATACTTTAATTTTTCTATTCATTTCCTTAAAAATTACATATCTTCATTATAGCTTAAGGATATGCCTTTAAAGATGCCAAAACTTGTATCTTTTAACCTAAAAGCATAGATTGAAATGGAGTGCTGTTCTCAAGCTATCATAAAGCCATGATTTCTGTTAGATATATTTTAGTAAAAATAAGACTTTTAAAAATTTCAGGTTTTTCACCAGCTGTCTTTGGGACATCAGTGCAGAATCATGAATTAATAAGAATCTACATATTAGAAAACTGTAGATTTCTGAGTCCTCTTTTTCTGAGTCACCGAGATTTGTTTAACTAAATTGTTGAATAAAACTGACCATTGGTATATTTGTTATCCGAAAGTTCAAGAATGCTTTCACGAAAGGATCACTTTTCTCTCATTATTTATAGTTTTAAATCTTAAAAAAAAATGCTTTAAGTAATTTTCAAGTCTCTGAGGTGATAATGGTAATAGGAATTTTCAATGAAATTAAAATGGACCATTTCTGTCTTTTCTAGGATAAAAGAGTTCATCACTTTAGAAGAAGTCGGGCAGCGCTTAAGTCTGTTTGATCCTCTCTGCTAACTTTCTAGTCTCATAGGAAGTCACAGGTGTTGAATAGTAAGAGACTGAAAGTTTTCCACTATTACAGAAATTTAATTCTGAATTTTGATAAATCACACTCAGACTTTCTGTATAAGTTACATTAGATTGCTTAGTTTTATTTTACATTGAAAGGTTTTCATTAGACATTTACTTAGAAACTGGTTCTGTGTTGAATATATAGTTAAAAGTAAAAAAATAATTGAGACTGAAAAGAATAACTTTTAAGATATATCTGTAAGGATTTTTACTTGACATTTTAAGAGTTTAAAAACAAATGTTGATTTTTTGAAAAAAAAATTGTTTTAGAAAACCTATTTTGAAAGGTCAGAATTTTGATAGTTTAAATACAAGCACTTCACTTCTCCAACAAGTACCTATGAACAGTACAATATCTGCAATATTGTGCTTTTATGATTTGTCTAGAAATTTACCACAAAAGCAGAGTTTTTAAAACTGCATTTTTAATCAGTGAAACTCAATATATAGTTAGCTTTATTGAAGTTTTCCTTATCTAAACCCAGTAAAACAGATTCTAAACAAACAGTCCAATCAGTGGGTCTGATGTTTATTACTTCAAAATACTTTATCTTTTATCTAGAATCCACACATAGAGATATCCGATTGGGATGGTAATTAGGATAACTAAAATTCTGGGTCAAAAATTTTTTTAAAAGAATCTAAAACAAATTAACTTTTCTAGGTACATAAACTTCTTAGTTGAGTTACCATTCTCCTTTTTTCTTCTACTTTTTTTTTCCTTGGAATGCTAAACTCAATGGCTGTATTTTAAATTGTGCAAAATATTGGTATTAAAGAAGGCTGAAACTTTTTGTCACTTAAAAGTTAATCAGAGTATCTGAAAGGAATTGTTTTTATAAGAAACATTAAAATATTAGTTATTTGTTAAAGAACAGATAGATTTTTACTTTTATTTTTTTAGCCTGTTATCTTTCTTTCTTTCTTTCTTTCTTTCTTTTTTAAGTAAAATATGTCCAGGAGAGTCAGAGTAGTTTTGATGTTTCTGAACCACAAAAGTTGCTTAGTAATAAGCATATCCCCAAAATACACTTGAGTTAGTTAACAATCCATTTTTAGATTAGGTGGCTCCTCCTCAGACATTGTAAATCGTGACAAGCAACTAGAGATCCAGAGCCCCTTTGCTAGACCCACAGTCTTGCTTTTCCAGTCTCCACCGTTGTTGCAGGAGGTTTGCTCCTGGAGCAGCGATGGAAAGGAAAGAAATAGTAGTATACGCAGTTTGAGGGTTGAGCCTTGGAAAGAAAGAGTAGCAGCAGGATGACCCCTTGCTAAGGGAATCACTTGGAGCGGCATTGGGTGACCTGCCATGGATTTAGAGGAGCTCCCTGGCTTTTCTTTCTTGGGCCAGCCCCTGCATTAAGACGTGGAAACTCCATATAGCCCTGTCCTAATGAAGCTCCCATGGGCCATGCCATCAGTGCCTATTGTCTTATCATTCCTAGTAATTTTCATTCTGAATCTGAAGGGAAGAATCTTTTAACTTAATGATACCCAAGAGGGCTTTCTTATGCCTCAGAATTTGAAAGTGCCCTGAAATTTGTTCTTTTTAAAATTCTCTGTACTTTTTTGTGTGTGCTATAACATTCTTACATGTATTATTCTGTGACTAAATCTCCAGGTTACTATAAATGATAACCTAAATTCTAAAGAACCAATTCTCATTATTCCAGTATGACCTTATTCCCTTAAGAAAAAGGGAATAAACGTTTTGTCTGCTATTTTGTTGGACTGAAGTATTTAAAAGAGTAAGGTAGAAAGAAGAGACAAAATCCTGAACCTTTCAAAATGGAAAATTAATTTTAAACTTAAAAATGTGTTCCTATTACCTATGCTGATGCTGTCTTTGCATAAACAAATAAATAGAAATAAAGAAACGTTTTTTTCAGAAGTGTTTTGACCTGCTTACTCATCTCATATTATCTTTAAAAAATGGTGAGAATTTGGGTGGGTAGTATGTGACAAGATTGAGTGAGATCCTCGAAATTCAGAAGTGTAAATATTGTTCAGTTTCTTAAATCTGTCCAAGTTAGTTTATAAGAGCACATTTTGGTACATTGTAGTTTTGTTGCTTTATCTTATGAAGCTGAGATATTTTCATGAGGAAATAATTTCTTTTTTTGATTCTTTATTTGGTTAGTTCTGACCAAGCTAAAATAAAGTTTATAACATTTTGGGACCCTAAAACTAGACTATGTATGTATCTTAAAACTGTTGCTTTAAATATGCTTGATAATTTAAGCACATTTGCAGTTAAGGATTACCACAAAATTCACAACAAAGAGCCAAGCCATTAGGATGGAAAAAAAATTCACACCATGCTTTTTTTTTTTTTGTAAAAAGTTGAAAATTATGGCAAAAATAAACTCTATAAAGTTTGGTCACCCCTGTAAGAAACTTATTCTACCTGCTTTCTTTTTATCTAATAAGAACATGTTATCCTTGTAATTATTCAAAATAACTATTCAGTATTGATTAGCACCCTTGAATTACAAGGAAGTCATTGGGTTTAGTTTATAAAACCTTGTGCCCACCTCTCTGAATTTCTCTTGGTTGTCTTCAAAGGTGAGCTCATAAAACTGGGCTGCCACATTGCTTAATTGTTCTCCCTCCTTTCAGTGGCTGTTTGGAGGTAATAATGAGCAGCGGTGATAAGACAGCATGCCACTCTCCTTTCACGAAGAAATACCAGAGGGGGTGGGAGGCCAGGAGGCAGGGACAGCTTCCCGTTGGCCAAGCCTTACAGATGGGCCCAGCTGCCGAGCATGGCCATTGGGTCCTCGGAGCAGGCCTAGGTGAAGATTGCTCCTGCACATATTGTGACAACTGTGCAGTCTAGCTTTTCCCAACGTTATGTGTAATATGTTTCTCTGTGTGTAACTGAATATTTTTGAGCAATTCCTCACCACCCATCATCAAAGACTCTTTGAGTTTTCCATCTGTACATTTGGTAGTGGAACAGAATAAACATAAGAAGTTGAAACTATAAACGTGCATTTTTGCATGCTCATACGGAATATTCAGTCTGCATAGCAAAGAAACGATAGGTGATTCTGCATTACATTCAGAGTTAAAAACATCTGTCCAATATGGCTGTAGCTGTGGGCCAATACCAGAAAAATGGAAAACAATCGTCTCTTGATAGAGAAACTGAAGCTATCACTGTACAATTAGCTCTCTCTGTGGTGGCTATATTTTATGTTTTTAACTGGTCTGAAAAGTTTTCCAGTTGATTCTCCAGTTCATTTTCCCAAGACACATGGGGGCTTTGTGTCTTACATTCACCTCTGTTAAGGCTGTGTGCCAGGAATATGCCTTTTCTCACGTAATGAAATCCTAGACACCAGTTCGCTAGGTCCTTAACAGTAGAGCAAGTGCTTGCATTACTGGGATGTTGGGAATCATGAAATCATTATAAATTTGTAGCAATAGTAACATTTCAAGCCGTTCAGAAAGTTGAAGGTATTAACCCTTAATCAGTTCTTTTTTCTTTTAACAAAAAAACTAGCAAAAACGCATTAAGGCTGTAGTTATATATATTGTCTTTCCCCAGAACAAAATGAATAGAGATAACACTATATTCTGGTTCACCATTGGGTAAAACTATTTACTGTAGAAAAAAGTCAGGGCAGACACGAAACTATCGGTGCTGGGAAAGCCAGATCAGCTGTTTCCAGTGGGCTCGTCCCCTCTGCCATGCACACATGTTCAGCATAGTTCATAGTACCAACCTAGACCCATCCCTTAGAATAAATCTGACTGGACCAGTGAGAATAGGAGGAGTGACTTAAAATACTGAGGCCATTTTCTCTTCATTTTTACCTAAGCTAGACCTCTTTCAAGAGTGTCAGTAAAGTTTGAACAGTATTAAAATAGAGTAACTGCTATTGAGGGCAGGAGGAGAAGGAGGAAACAGGATGAGATGGTTGGATGGTATCTGGCACAATGGACATGAATTTGAGAGAGTGAAAATAGACAGTGAAGGACAGGCAAGCCTGGCGTGCTACAGTCCATGGGGTCGCCAAGAGTTGGGCTGAACAACAACATACCTGCTAAATGAGTAAAGCTCAACTGCAATTTTTTCCTGAATGTGGTGTGGTTGCAGCTCGTTATTTTGGTTCATGATATGTCTGTCTGTGGCGAAAAACCCATACACCGCTGTGCAAGGTTTTATCCGTGATTAGATCAGCCTCGTAGGATGTCAGAGGACACTGAAACCACCACCCGGGGTGCTCTTCAGAGATTCAGACTCCTGGGCCCCAGGCTCAGACACACTCTGCAGACAGGGGTGGGCTCAGTAACATGCAAGTTTCTGAAAGTTGCTTGGGGTTGAGCTCTGTGACATTCACTTTGAGAATTACTGCCCCAGGTGGTAGTATCCAGTTACCATCTCAGGCTACTTCTACTCTGAGGATAGCTGAATTTGGAGAACAGCTCTCTCAGGCCCATTTTGATTTCTTCATAAGAAATTTTATTGGCTTAATCTTCCCCTGCCAAGCCTGTGCCCGGGAGTGCCAGTTGTCCAGGGGTGACTCATGAATAGGCAGAAAAGTGAACTGAATAAAGTCTGAAAGTCAAGACTTGTGACCAAAAGTGGATGGTAAGAGTGACTGCAGGAGAAAAGCTGAAGTTGAGGCCAGGCGCGTGTCAAGGGTGAGGGGCTAGCCTTAGCTAGGAGGGCAGAGTGGTTTTAGGAGGCCGAGAGACCATATTTGCTTCCTGGAGGAAAGACCAATGTCTTTGGCCCACTTGGCCAATTTTAATAACATATAACTGAAGCTTAGAAAAGTATGGCTTTAACTCTTGAGAGTCCCTTGGACTGCAAAAAGATCAAATCAGTCTGTCCTAAAGGACATCAGTCCTGGGTGTTCATTGGAAGGACTGATGCTGAAGCTGAAACTCCAATACTTTGGCCACCTGATGTGAAGAGCTGACTCATTTGAAAAGACCCTGATGCTGGGAAAGATTGAGGGCAGGAGGAGAAGGGGATAACAGAGGATGAGATGGTTGGATGGCATCACCAACTCTATGGACATGAGTTTGGGTAAACTCCAGGAGTTGGTGATGGACAGGGAGGCCTGGCGCGCTGCAGTCCATGGGGTCGCAGAGTCGGACACTACTGAGTGACTGAACTGAGCTGAAATAATGGCCTGTTGTTTCTCCTATTCCTGCCTTGGAATGAACTAATACGTCTCATCCTTAATAAGGTTATTAGTAACACATCAGTATTGGAAATAATATGTTAAATCAAGTTCCAGAAACAGTTTTCAGCGTAATGAAATCTGAATTGTGTTTATGTGTGTGTGTGTTTTAAAAAATTTACCCACAATTCATGTTGAAGAGTGTAGGAATAAGTATACCTTTAAAGAATAATAAATACCCCAGTTAGCTTAAGAAATATCTGCCAATAAACAGCAATTCCCTAAAAAAATATAATCCCTTAATTAAAAAATTCCCTGTATGTCTTCCCTGACCATAGCCTTTTTCTCCTTAACAAGAGTTAGCCACTAAATTGAATTTTGGTTTAATTATCCACTAACTGATTTGTTTCTTTTCACATGTGTTTTTAGATGCTTTTAAATTTTTATTTCACTTTTTTGGGGATTTTGTTTGTTTCTTTAAAGACTTATTTTAGAGCAGTTTTTGGCTCATAGCAAAACTGAGGGGAAAGTACACAGATTTCTCATGTACCTGCTGACCTCACACATGCACAGCCTTCTTCATTCTCAACATCCCCCAACAGAAGGTGACGGTTCTTAGAACCGATGAACCTATACTGACGCGTCATAATCACCCCAAATCCATAGCTTAGTTCAGGGTTCACTCTTGGTATTGTGCATTCTATAGGTTTGGACAAATGTATGACATGACTCCACCATAATTCACTGGCCTGTAAATCTGTTCTCCACCTGTTGATTCAACCTTACCCCGACTCCCAACCCTGGCAGCCACTGTTCTTTCTCTCTGCAGAGTTTTGCCTTTTCTGGAATTTCATATAGTTGGAACAGACTTGCTTCTTTCACTTAGTGACACACATTTCTTTCCTTCATGTCTTTTTATGTCCTGATAGTGTATTTCTTTTTAGCGCTGATGCATAACATCTTGCTGTCTAGATGTACCGTAGTTTATCCTTTCACTACTAAAAGCATCTTGGTCACTTCACAAGTTTTGGCAATACAGCTGCTATAAACATCTGTGTGCAGCTTTCTGTGCACGTGGGAGTTTTCAAATTGTTGGGGTAAATACCCAGAGTGCAGTTGCTGAGTCATACTGTGAGCGTAGATTGAGTTTTCTAAGAGACCTCCAAACTGCCTTCCAGAGCGGCTGCACCGTTCTGCATTCCCACCAGCAACGAACAAGAGTGCCTGGTGCTGCACACCCTTGCCAGCACTGGGTGGTGTCAGTGCTGCGGAGCCTGGTCATTCTCATAAATGTATCTTACTGTTTTAGTTTCCGTTTCCTAGATGGCGTATGACGCAGAGCCCCTTTTCCTGTGCTTATCTGCCATCTGTGTATTTTCTTTGGAGAAGTGTCTGTTAAGGTCTTTGGCACATTTTTGAATTGTTTGTTTTCTTATTATTGAGCTTTAAGAGTTCTTCATATTTTTGGGAAACGGTTGTTTATCAGATGTACCTTTTATTTTTACTTTCTCCTCCAGGATGTTTCAGATGTACCTTTAGAAAGTATGCTCTATTTCCAGAATTCTGGGAGGTGGATCATAGAGGATCCTGCTGTGATTTATGTCTGAGAGTGTTTTGCCTATGTTCTCCTCTAGGAGTTTTATAGTTTCTGGTCTTAAATTTAGATCTTTAATCCATTTTGAGTTTATTTTTGTGTGCGGTGTTAGAAAGTGATCTAGTTTCATTCTTTTACAAGTGGTTGACCAGTTTTCCCAGCACCACTTGTTAAAGAGATTGTCTTTACTCCATTGTATATTCTTGCCTCCTTTGTCAAAGATAAGGTGTCCATATGTGTGTGGATTTATCTCTGGGCTTTCTGTTTTGTTCCATTGATCTATATGTCTGTCTTTGTGCCAGTACCATACTGTTTTGATGACTGTGGCTTTGTAGTAGAGCCTGAAGTCAGGCAAGTTGATTCCTCCAGTTCCATTCTTATTTCTCAAGATTGCTTTGGCAATTCGAGGTTTTTTGTATTGCCATACAAATCTTGAAATTATTTGTTCTAGTTCTGTGAAAAATATGGCTGGTAGCTTGATAGGGATTGCATTGAATTTGTAAATTGCTTTGGGTAGTATTCTCATTTTCACTATATTGATTCTTCCGATCCATGAACATGGTATATTTCTCCATCTATTAGTGTCCTCTTTGATTTCTTTCATCAGTGTTTGACCCAGCAATTCCACTGCTGGGCATATACACCGAGGAAACCAGAATTGAAAGAGTCACATGTACCCCAGTGTTCATCACAGCACTGTTTATAATAGCCAGGACATGGAAACAACCTAGATGTCCATCAGCAGATGAATGGATAAGAAAGCTGTGGTACATATACACAATGGAGTATTACTCAGCCATTAAAAAGAATTCATTTGAATCAGTTGATGAGATGGATGAAACTGGAGCCGATTATACAGAGTGAAGTAAGCCAGAAAGAAAAACACCAATACAGTATACTAACACATATATATGGAATTTAGAAAGATGGCAGTGACGACCCTGTATGCAAGACAGCAAAAAAGACACAGATGTGTATAATGGACTTTTGGACTCAGAGGGAGAGGGTGGGATGATTTGGGAGAATGGCATTCTAACGTATACTATCATGTAAGAATCGAATCGCCAGTCTATGTCCCACGCAGGATACAGCATGCTTGGGGCTGGTGCATGGGGATGACCCAGAGAGATGTTATGGGGAGGGAGGTGGGAGGGGGGTTCATGTTTGGGAATGCATGCAAGAATTAAAGATTTTAAAATTAAAAAAAAATAAAATAAGAAAGTATGCTCTACAAGTCTGTGACGTGTCTTCTCATTTCCTTGAAAGTATCTTTTGCAGAGCAGATGTTTTTAATTTTAACGAAGTCTAACTCATCGATTGTTCCTTTCATGGGTCATGACGTTGCATATAATCAGTCGTCCCCATGCCCAGGGCCATCTAGATTTTCTCCTGGGTCATCTTTTAGGGATTTTCTAGTTTTGCATTCTGCGTTTAGAGATGTGATCCATTTTGAGTTAAAGTTTTTGAAGGGTGTGTAGATTCTTTGTTGTTGTTAACACGTGGATGTCCAGTTGCTGCAGTGTCATGTGCTGAAAAGACCAGCTTTGCTCCTTTGCATTGCCGTTGCCACCTTTGGTAAAAATCAGTTGGCCACACTTTTCAGATCTTTTTCTGTGCTCACTGTTTTGTTCCATTGATTTTGTTTTTCCTTTTCTTTCTTTCCATTCTTCCCTTCTTTCTTCCTTTTTCTAACATTTTAAGAGCTGTGTTAAAGTTGTATAACTAGTCTGCATTAAGCTACATATATTTAAGTTGAACAATTTGATGAGTTTTGACATACGCAAAAACATACACCCCCCCCACCCCCATCACAGCAATCAAGACAAGTAGCATTACCATCACGTCTTTGTAACTCATTCCCCACTTGCCCCCAGCTACTGGCCTGCTTTTTACCACTATAGATATATTCTACACTTTCCAGAATTCTCTATAACGGGATTGTACAGAGTGTTCTTTTACATCTGGCTTCTTTCAGCACGATTGTTTTTAGACTCACCCATGCGGTTGCACGTATCTGTAGTTTCTCCCTTTTTGTTGCTGTGCTGTATTCCACAATGTAAGGCTTCCCAGGTGGCTTAGTGGTGAAGAATCCACCTGCCAGTGTAGAAGATGCAGGTTTGATCACTGGGTCAGGAAGATCCCCCGGAGGAGGGGATATGCCCACAAGAATACCCACTGAGGGGCCTGGCGGGCGACAGTCCATGGGGTCATGAAATAGTCAAGACATAACTTGGTGACTAAACAATTCCATGATATAAATTTACCACAATTTGTTTATCCATTCTTCTGTTGATGGATACTTGGATTGTTTCCAGTTTGAGGCTATTACTATAAAGCTGCTATGAACATCTGTATACAAGTCTTTGTATGGACATACGCTTTTATTTCTTCTCTGTGAACACCTGGGATTAGCTGGGGCCCATGATAGGTTCGTTTTAAATTTGTAAGGAAACTTCGAAACTGTTTCCCAGAAACACACAGGTAAGGCAGCATCACGATGTCTCCTGTCACGCTTGTACTACTATATCGTTTAAAGTTTCTTATGAACTTAAATGTGAGTGTTTCACCTGTGCTTCTGATTGCCTGGAGACAATCTCTTCCCTTTTTCTGCTTACCGTTTCATTTTTTTTTATTATTATTATTTAGCATTGGCTGTGCTGGGTCTCCCACGCTGAACAGGCTTCCCTAGTCGTGGCAAGCTAGGCCGTCCTTGGTGCTGTGCACAGGCTTCTTGTTGTGGCTTCTCCTGTGGAGCGCAGGCTTGAAGGTGTGTGGGCTTCAGTGGTTCGGTAGTGTGACGCACGGGCTCAGTAGCTCAATAGCGTGATGCACAAGCTCAGTGGTTTGGTCGTGTGAGGCCCAGGCTTCAGTAGTTCAATAGTGAGATGCACGGGCTCAGTAGTTCAGTAGCGTGACGCATTGGCTCAGGATACAATAGTGTGACCCACGGGTTCAGTAGTTCAGTAGTGTGACAAACGGGCTCTGCAGTTCAATAGCGTGATGCACAGCTCAGCAGTTCAGTCGTGTGACGCATGGGCTCAGTGGCTCAGTAGTGTGCCCCACGGCACGTGGGAACCTCTCTGATCAGGGGTGGAACCCGCGTCTCCTACACTGCAGGCGGGTTCTTCACCCCTGAGCCACCAGAGAAGCCCAGCAGTTTTCTTGTAAATCAACTTTTTTGAAGTGTGATTTGCATACAATACGATCTACCTCTTAGGTGAGCAGATCCGGCTCTGGCAAATGTAGGTCCCCCTGAAAGCACGAATCAAGTGCAGAGCATTTCTGTCATCCCCAAATCCCCTGTCCCTCCCCCAGGTGACCGCTGGCCTGACGGGTCTCTGTGCTTGTGACTGTAAGCACTAGCAGTTGGTGTGAGTGAAATCGAGCGGTCTGCGTTCGTGGACGGCATCGTGTTTATGAGAGTCGTCTTGTCACTGCATGTTTCCGTGGCTCCTTTTTTCCCTGCTAATTAGCATTTCATTGTGTGGAGGCACCACGCTTTGTCTACTCACCTATTGTTGATGGATAGCTGGGCTGTTTCCAGTTTATGGATGGTTATGAATAATGCTTCTGTCAACATTCATGTAAAGGTTTTGTCTGGATATGTATTTTCATTCTCTTGGGGAAACGGAAAGAAACGGAATTTCTGTTCATGTGCTAAGTATCTGTGTAACATTTTATAAGAAACTTGCAAGCTGTTCCTCAAGATAGTTGCGGTGTTTGCATCCCCACTAGCAACATCTGTGAGTGCTCACTTGGTCTCTTTTGTTCACAACACTAGGTATTGTCAGTGTTCTTAATTTAACCAGTGTCATGCATAGCAGTTTTTAAAAGCTCCTCAAGATACATATACTTTTCTGTATATAATAAATCAATACAAAATTAAGAAAAAAAGGACTTTCCCGATGGTCCAGGGGTTGAGACTCTGCCCTTCTGGTGCAGGGGGCCTGGCTTTGATCCCTAAGATGTTCAGTGCGGCAAAAACAATGAAAAAAAAAGTTGAAAAAACAACTCCCTAAATGATTATAACGTGCAGCCAAGGTTGAAAACTGCCAAGCCAGGCTAGAGAGGTTCCAAATGTTTAAATAAGGGCAGGGATTTTCACTTACACTTTCCTGGTTTTCTTTTCCCCATTCATCCCCTCATTCATCCCAAAAGAGCTCTGTCAGCTCTTTACTGAGCATCGGAAATAGAGACACAGCACAGCCCTCCTGCCTGCCTTCAAGATGTGTGGTATCAAGGTTTTCTTTTTCTCTCCTAAGGAAGCCAGTTTCACAATGTTAGGACGACAGTCATTTCAGAGTTTGGCTTTTTGCTGATGCTGGAATTTTGCAGCTCTGGCCTGCGTTCAGTCCTGATGGTGGTGAGGGGAGGTATTGGGGTGCTTTGCGTGTTGAGATATTGCTTCGCTGGCTTTGTACTTTTCCTTCCCTGCCTCCTTACACGCTGGTACTTTCTGATGTACATATTTAACTTTGGGGACCATGTTTTGTGGGGTATTTTTTTTCCCACACTGCTCAGCACGGAGGATCCTAGTTCTCTGACCAGGGATCAAACCCATGCCCCCCGCAGTGGAAGCATGTGGTCCCAACCACTGGAACAACATCTTTAAATGATGATGTGGCAGGGGGCTGAACAATAAATATAAAACGGACATATTCTATCCCTCTAATCGCACCAGTGCCTGCACACAGCATCATGGCTGGTTTCTGATCTTTGTTTTTTATTTTTCTCCTTGTTTTTTTACTGTAGAAAAAAATGCACAGAATATTCTTACAAAAATAAGACAAATTGGCATAATATTATAAAATTGTCACCAAAAACCTAGTAAAGAAATACAGTAAGTAGGTGAAGGTAAGATGGCATATTAACCGAGCAAAGCTCACATGTTAAAGTTGTGTCATTAAGTAGTAAAATGTTCTCTTATTTGATATTAAACTTACACAATAAAAAGATTTTGAAGTGATGCAACAAGGTCTGCCTCCCTGGAACTGTTAGAATGAGTAATAAAACCAAAGCAGAGTCTGTGCAGAATTGTTTTATCTTCTAGGGTCGAGGTCAGTGTAAGGATTGTAAAATTGCCCATAACTTGCAAAACAGATTCTGCACAGAGCAACTAATAGAAAATACATTCCATTTTCCTTTTCCTTGTGGCCTAAGTGGTTCCAGAGGCCCCAGAAGCCTTGTGGCAAAATATCTAGTGAAAAAATTCTGACAAAGAATAGAAATTTATTAGTGTAGCTTTGGATCTAAAGAAATCTCATCTCTAACATGGATAAATTTCCATCAAGCAGATATTTTCCAGAGCAATCTCAAGCCAGTTTCATCCCTTGATGGATATTCTATACAATGGAATGAAACCATTTTCAATACTTGCTGTGTTTCTTTCATTGAAATTTCTTTTCACTGCAATTGTTCTTTTTTTTTTCCAGCATGGAAAATTCCATTATTTTAAAAATATTTTTATTGAAGTACAGTTGATTCACAGTGTTGTTAGATTCAAGTATACAGCGAAGTGGCTCAGTTATGCATATCTATCTATCTATTCAAGATTCTTTCCCATTATAGGTTATTACAGAGTGCTGAGTATAGTGCCCTGTGTACACGGCAGATCCTTATTGGATCCTTTTCCTCTGTGTGTTGGTTTTTACACAAACTGAACAATTATCAGTTTTTTCCAGCTTTATTAACTGACAAATTTTGTATATATTTAGGTTGTGCAACATGATTTTTTTAAGTATACATAATACTGTGAAGTGATTACCATAATCAAGTTCATTAGCACATCCATCGTAGTTACTGTGTGTGTGTGTGTGTGGTAAGATCTATTCTCTTAGCATATTTCAGACATACAGTACAGTATCATTAACTCTAGTTATCATGCTATACATTAGATCTCCAGAACTTACTCTTCTTAAAACTGAAAATCTCCTCCATTTTCTCTGATCCCCAACCCCTGGCAACTACCAGTCTCCTCTCTGGTACTAAGAGTTTGACTTTACTAGGTTCCATATCTGAGATTATACAGTATTTGTCTTCCTATGCCTGGCTTCTTTCACTTCGCATAATGTCCTCTAGGTGTGTTCATATTGTTGCAAATGGTAGACTTTTCTCCTTTTTTATCCTCGAATAATCCTCACTGAGTGTGTATATGTGCCTGTGCCCCGCGTGGCTTACTCATTCGTCCATCGGGGCACGCCTCGGTTGTCTCCGTATCTGGTATTATAAGTGAGGCTGCAGTGACCACAGGAGTGCAGGTGTGTTTAAGATCCCTGTTTCACTTCAAAAAGTGAAATTGCAGGGTCATATGGAAGACCCACTTTTAGTTTTTTGAGGAGCCTCTGTGCTATTTTCCATTAGCGGCTGCACCAACTTGCATTCCCACCAACAGTGCAGCAGAGTTCCTTTGGCTCCACAGCTTCGCCAACTTGTGTTATCTCTTGTGTCTTTGAGAATAGATTAGTTCCTTGAACCACATCAATTTTTCCTCATTTAGTTTCAACCACTGTGATGTTTGCTTTGCTTTTCCGAAACCAAATTTCCCTGAGATAAAATTTTGTGTATCTAAGTTTCGTCAAGAAAATGTAACCCTCCTGTCCAGTTTTAGTCTATAGCGTATTTTTGCCATGTACACTTTCATTTGTTTTCAGTTTTATTTTGTGTTGATTATTTCTACCAGTGATAACAACTAGAAATTAAACGAAAATTGGTTGTATTTATTTCCTACATAATCAGTGAGACAATTTGGGGCCATTTAGTAAGAGAGATACAGGTGCTCAGAAAGAGAGGAAGGGCTATATTTGTGCACGTGTGACTAAACTCTCAGTTACTGGATCAAAAACGCAGAGTGGAATGGGATTGCTGGGTCGTTTGGTAGTTCTAAACTTAGTTTTTTCCAGAGAAAGCCTTCGTTCAGAAAGGTAATGCACCCCAATATTCACTGCAGCACTATTTACAATAGCCAAGACATGGAAGCAACCTAAATGTTCATCGAGAGATGAATGGATAAAGAAGATGAGGTACACATGTACAATGGAATATTGCCCAGCCACAAAAAGAGTGAAGCGACACCATTTGCGGCCACACAGACAGACCTAGAGATGAGCACGCTGAGTGAGGTAAATCTGACAGAGAAAGACAAATAGATGATATCACTTGCATGTGGGATCTTAGAAAGCTTCAGGTGAGCTTATTCACAAAACAGAAACAGAGCCACAGATGTAGAAAGCAAACTTACGATTACCAGGGGGAAAGATGAGGGAGAGAGGAATCGGGAGATTGGAATTGACGTATACGCACTACTATATATAAAATCGATCACTATGAAGAACCTTGCCGGGAGCCAGTGTGAGGAATCCCGCCCGTGACAAGGTCATGAGGAAGGAAGCTGACATACGCAAGGCGTGCTCAGACTTCAGGGACCCCTCTGGAAATTCCTAAGCATGTACCCCACAGAAATCTGCCGGCTTTTGTGCTCTGCTTTTCCACTCCTCTGACATTTTCTGGAAAAAGTCAATTCAGGGCTTTAGTCTTCTGCATTTGAAAGAGTGTTTCAATCCAAAAAACCCCTCTGATGGCTTTCTAGCCTGCCTGCAGGACTCGTACAGCTGCGCATGTGATTGTTTGAGGCCTCCTGACCGCAGGAGGCACAGGAAGCTTAAAACATCCTAGGAATGTAGGAGCTTCCGAGGAGTCAAAATCTTTAGAATAGGACTGATTAAAAGTTTCATTTGTTGAGCCAATGCTTGCTGCCAAATTTTCATATCCTTTATTTTTAGATATAGTTGGTATATAGGAAAACAAGTAGTAGACCTGGTATTAGCAACATTAGATCTTTGAGTTAAGTACTTTCTTTGTTATAACCCACTGCGCCTTTGTTCTATAGAGATGTAACTTTAGCGCTTTAAGGAGATGTAGATTAAAGAAAAACACTTAGGGGAAACAAAATTAACATTCATTAAGGAAGAGAGCCAAAAAGTGTTAACAAGCCTCTTGGCCAGAAGATAATGATTTACACCTGAGACCTTTTGTATACAAAATGATGTATAGAAAGAGCCTGGGCTGCGAACGCTACATAATTTTGTGTTGCCCATTGATCTCCATGTTTTATCAAAAGTATAAAAGGCCTTCTGAACAATAAAGGACCGGACCAGCTTCTCGGACCAGTTTCTCGAACTAGTCTCTCGGCCTGGTTTCTGGGGAATCTGGCTCCCCCCGTGTCTCTCTCTCTCATTTTCTCTCCCTTTCCCTCTCTCTGCTCTTTACTTTAATTTCAGGCTGAATTTCCATCTGGGGCGCGGAGGCTCGCCAGGTCTACTTACTTGCCGTGGTTGTTAAGACCCGCGCGAAAGGGAGCTTAAGGCGAGGCACCCTTAGATATCCAAGCGGGCGCCGGTGGCCCAACGTAGATGGTGCAAATTCCTTGTCTGGAATTTTATTGGTCTTCCGCGTAAACCAAGCTATTCAGCCCTCTTTCTCCACTTAATCTTCCTACTGCACTATAGTTTCTTAATCTAATCTTATATTAATAAATAAACAAGTCTTTCCACGCCAACGCCGTCCACCCTTCGAATTCCCTGGATCCACCGGGGCTTGACCCCGGCAGAACCTATTGTATAGCTCAGAGAACTCCACTCAATACTCTGTAATGACCTATATGGGAATGCAATGACCTTTTCCCATATAGGAAAGAATCTAAAAAATCAGATATATAACTGATTCGCTTTACTGTACGTTTGAAACTAACACAGCCTCATAAATCATCTATATTTCAATAAAAAAATGTTTTTAAATACGGAGTGGAAACATCACGGTCAACAAAGGCAGCTCCAAGGCCAGAGCCCAAGCACCGTGCTTCAGCTGTGGGCCGCCCTCTCTGAGGCCAGCCTCCATTCTCCACTCCCGAACAGGTCTCTGGTCTCTTCTCTTCGGGGCTGCCTGGCCATGAGCTCTGCTGGCTCATAAGCTGCTGGCCTGAATCAGACAGAAACTCCTAATCCCCTGAGTTCATACACACCGAACTTCTTCAAAAGGAACCAGTTTCTCTTGAGTCAATGAAACACGACCAAGCTACATGAAGACAGTAGAACAGCACAGAGGTGGACGAGGTAAGAGGGCCCGTGTTTCAGGACTGGTGTAAACAGCAGAGCCATCCCAGCCCCCCTTCTAATTATGTGCATCCTTTCAGGTGTGCATGGCCCCTTACACAGCCCATCCGCTGCTGGGAGTTATCCTGAGCTGAAACTCTGCACCCTCTCCCAAGACATAGATAGAAGCTTGTTCGTCAGCAAAAATTGGCCGCAGACTAAATGTGTACCAATAGGGCAATGATTCCGGAGAAGGTGATGGCACCCCACTCCCAGTACTCTTGCCTGGAAAATCCCATGGGAGGAGCCTGGTGGGCTGCAGACCACGGGGTCGCTAAGAGTCAGACACGACTGAGCGACTTCACTTTCACTTTTCACTTTCATGCATTGGAGAAGGAAATGGCAACCCACTCCAGTGTTCTTGCCTGGAGAATCCCAGGGATGGGGGAGCTGCCATCTATGGGGTCACACAGAGTCGGACACGACTGAAGTGACTTAGCAGAGCAGGGCAGTGATTCATTCGGTGTTTTCATGCTGTTTAATACTCAGCCACAAAGCAAAGATTAACACGTTCCTCTGTTAAAAAACAGATAGTGAAGGGACTTCCCTGGTGAGCCAATGGTTAAGGATCAGTGCTTCCACGCCAAGCGGCCTGGGTTCAGTCCCTGGGGAGCTAAGATCTGCAGGCCGCGTGGTGCAGCCGAAAAAGAAAAAAAAAGGAGAGTAAATATTGCAGACTTTGTGGGCTGAGTGGTTTCTGTCACAAATAATCGACTCTGCCGTCGTAGCCTGAACGCAGCCATGGACAGTGTGTAAATGGATGGACACGGCTGTGTTCCAGTTAAACTCTATAATTTACAAAGGCAGATTTGGTTTATGGTCTTCATTTATAGACTCCTGGCTTAAAGAGAAAATACGGGTTTGCGTTTATTCATGTGGAGAGTTCATCGTAATATACAAGTGGGTTAAAAACAGATTTTGGTATTGTGATGCCACTAGTGTAAGACAAAGGGTTGTATGAGCAAATGGGCACAGATTTCCAGGTGGTGCAGTCGCAAAGACTCCGTTTGTCAGTGCAGGAGACACAAGAGACGCGGGTTCAATCCCTGAGTTGGGAAGATTCCTGGAGAAGGAAGTGGCAACCTGCTCCAGTGTTCTTGACTGGAAAATTCCATGGACAGAGGACAGTGGGCCTCAGTTCATGGGGTTGCCAAGAGTCAGACATGACTGAGCAAGCCATACTGGCATAGAGAAGGGCCTAGAAGGTTGATCAACAAATGATAATATCTCGTGGTTGAAGGTTTGGGGATGATTTTTTTTTTCTTCTTTATGTTTTTATATATGTCTTTATTATCAGGAAAATATTTTTATTTAGTAATATATACTCTGGCAATGTAATAACATGGTTGTTGTTGGGGTCGCTGCAAACAGCTGTGGAGCCTGTGCACTGCAGGTTTTGAAGATGTCACTCACATAGACTACAGCGTAAAGGGTGCCCCCTGGAGTTGTGTTACGGAGAGGCGCTCTCCTCTCCCATTCTCTGTTCAGCCCTGTCCAGTTATTTCAACATTTACTTGGAATCTACTATATCAAACATTGTTGCACGCACGACAGAAATAGCAGAAAGCATCAAAAATTTCTGCCCTTGCAGGGGTTCCATTCCAGTGAGGGAGGGAGGCAGTAGGCAGGATAAACTGAAGAGCGTAGGAAGCAGTCATGGAGCAGGTGGCTAGGAAGACCTAGGGTGCCGCAGCAGAGACGGGGCTTCAGTTTTTAAGTGTTGGCTGAAAAAATGCCCACCCTAAACGGTGAGCATTGTGTTTTATCTGACGGACAAAACTAAGGACTGAAGCCCAGAAGACTGCCTCTCAGATAGCTCTGAGGGACTGTTTTGAAGAGGAGCCAGGGTATACAGGAGTTTTTGTAACAAAGCCCGGGTAGTTGGAACCTCACAAGATTGCTGTTAATTAAAATCAGATGTCTCAAGTCAATGAATTGAGCTTGCTTGCCTGTGTGTGGGAAGGTGCCAG
Organism: Capricornis sumatraensis; assembly: GCF_032405125.1. Classification (NCBI taxonomy): domain Eukaryota; kingdom Metazoa; phylum Chordata; class Mammalia; order Artiodactyla; family Bovidae; genus Capricornis; species Capricornis sumatraensis. Next base: position 259,508,259 of record NC_091069.1, on the reverse strand, counting down.
AGTCTGAGCTGACTAAAACGGTCTCTGTTGTGCACCTCAGTTACTGAGGGCCAGTCGCCTGATTCTCTCCATCCTGAGTCCTCTCGGGGCGCACAGTAGGGGCGGCTGCAGTGGCTGCCAGCTCAGTGGTCCAACATCCTTTGTTTACTGATACAGTGCTAGTGGTAAAGAACCTGCCTGCCGTGGGGTTCAACTGAGACTGGGGTTTGATCCCTGGGTGGGGAAGATCCCCTGGAGAAGGGCATGACCACCCACTCCAGTATTCTCGTCCAGAGAATCCCATGGACAGAGGAGCCTGGCAGGCTACGGTCCATAGGGTCGCAGAGTCGGACACGACTGAAGCGACAGCCTGCACACCCATGGCAGGCGACATTCTCCATCCACAGTAGTGAGAGAGTTAACTTCGGCAGGTCAATAAGGAGGAGGTGAACATTCTGTCTTTTTCTCATTCTTTTGCCTTAGACACGTAGGCAATAGTATCTATTATTCAAGGACATGCTTTTTTTGAGCTCAGCATCTATGTTATAGGAGAAGGTCTGGGTAAAACTTCCATAGCCTTGAGCTCTGGGTTAGCCCGTTCCTTCTGGCTAATCTCATGCTGATGTCATCCCAGGATGTATGTTACGGCAAAGGGTCTGGGCAAAACGTTCACAACCTTGAGGTAATTTTTTCTGTTCTCAGCAGCTAGTACAAAAGTATGAAATTCCATGCTTAAAACTAGCAGAGAGCTTCCAAGATGGTGGAGTAGAAGGACGTGCACCCATCTTCTGTGAGGACTCCAGAATTGCAACTCGCTGCTGAACAGCCATCGACAGGAGAATGTTGGATCCCACCAAAAAAAGATAACCCACGTCCAAGGGCAAAGGAGAGGCCCCAACAAGACAGTGCGGTGAGGGGCAAAATCACTTCTAGAATCAGACCCCATGCCCACCAGAGATGCTTGGAGGGCTCAGACAAATGCTTGTGCACGCCAGGACCCAGAGACCCCACAGAGACTGAGCCAAACACTCTCTGAGGAGCCATGGGTCAGCCGTGGCCTGCGGCAGGGACAGGGGCTCTGGCTGCAGCAGACCTGGGACACAGCATGTGGCATTAGCCCTCTTGGAAGAGGTTGCCATTAGCCCCACCACAGAGCCACTGAGCAGAACACTCATGGACTGCAGAATAATTATACCAAAGGAATTCTCACACGGTTAAGAAAGTTCTAGGGCCCACAACAGGTTTCCCAACCTGGGGATCTGGCAAAGGGACTTAGAATCCTCAGGGAATTTGACTTTGGAGGCCAGTGGGAATGGATTACAGAACTTCCACGGGGAAACAGACTCATGGAGGGCACAAACAAAACCTTGTGCCACCAGGAGCCAGGAGAAAGGGCAAGCCTCCTATCCTATCCATCAGAGGGCAGACAGAGTGAAAACCACAATCACAGGAAACTAGCCAAACTGATCACATGGACCACAGCCTGGTCTAACCCAGTGAAACTAAGCCATGCCCTGTATGGCCACCCAAGACGGACGGGTCATGGTGGAGAGTTCTCACAGAATGTGGTCCACTGGAGAAGGGAATGGCAAAGCACTTCAGTATTCTTGCCTTGAGAACCCCATGAACACTAGGAAAAGGCAAAAAGATAGGACACTGAAAGATAAACTCCCCAAGGTGGTAGGTGCCCAGTATGCTACTGGAAATCAGTGGAGAAATAACTCCAGAAAGAATGAAGGGATGGAGCCAAAGCAAAAACAACACACAGTTATGGATGTGATTGGTGATGGAAGCAAAATCCAATGCTATAAAAAAAACAATATCACATAGGAGCCTGGAATGTTAGGTCCACGAATCAAGGTAAATTAGAGGTGGTCAAACAGGAGATGGCAAGAATGAGCACAGACATTTAGGAATCAGTGAACTAAAATGGACAGAAATGGGCAAATTTAATTCAGATGACCATTATATCTCTACTGTGGGCAAGAATCCTTTAGACAAGAATCCTCATAGTCAACAAAAGAGCCTGAAATGCAGTACTTGGGTACAATCTCAAAAATGACAGAATGATCTCTGTTCATTTGCAGGGCAAATATCACAGTAACCCAAGTCTATGCCCTGACCAGTAATGCTGAAGAAGCTGAAGTTGAACAATTCTGTGATAACCTACAAGACGTTCTAGAGCTGACACCCAAAAAAGATGTCCTTTTTACCATAGGGGACTGGAATAAAAAAGTAGGAAGCCAAGAGATACTGGAGTAACAGGCAACTTTGGCCTTGGAGTACAAAATGAAGCAAGGCAAAGGCTAATAGAATTTTGTCAAGAGAATGCACTGGTCATAGCACACACCCTCTTCCAGCAACATAAGAGAAGACTCTACACATGGACATCACCAGATGGTAAATACCAAAATCAGATTGATTATATTCTTTGCAGCCAAAGATGGAGAAGCTCTATACAGTCAGCAAAAACAAGACTGGGAGCTGACAGTGGCCCAGATCATGAACATTGCCAATTCAGACTTAAATTGAAGAAAGTGGGGAAAACCACAAGACCATTCACATATAACCTAAATCAAATCTCTTACAATTATACAGTGGAAGTGAGAAATAGATACAAGGGATTAGATCTGATAGACAGAGTGCCTGATGAACTATGGAATGAGGTTCGTGACATTGTACAGGAGGCAGGGATCAAGACCATCCACCAGAAAAAGAAATGCAAAAAGGCAAAATGGTTGTCTGGGAGGCCTTACAATTAGCTGAGAAAAGAAGAGAAGCAAAAGACAAAGGAGAAAAGGAAAGATATAAGCATCTGAACGCAGAGTTCCAAAGAATAGCAAGGAGAGAGAAAGCCTTTCTCAGTGATCAATGCAAAGAAATAGAGGAAAGTAATAGAATGGGAAAGACTAGAGATCTCTTCAAGAAAATTAGAGATACCAAGGGAACATTTCATGCAAAGATGGACACAGTAAAGGACAGAAATGGTATGGACCTAACAGAAGCAGAAGATCTTAAGAAGAGGTGGCAAGAATACATAGAAGAACTGTATGAAAAAGAGCTTCACGACCCAGATAATCACGATGGTGTGATCACTCACCTAGAGCCAGACATCCTGGAATGTGAAGTCAAGTGGGCCTTAGAAAGCATCACTACGAACAAAGCTAGTGGAGGTGATGAAATTCCAGTTGAGCTATTTCAAATCTTGAAAGATGATGCTGTGAAAGTGCTGCACTCAATATGCCAGCAAATTTGGAAAACTCAGCAGTGGCCACAGGACTGGAAAAGGTCAGTTTTCATTCCAGTCCCAAAGAAAGGCAATGCCAAGGAATGCTCAAACTATTGCACAATTGTACTCATCTCACACCCTAGTGAAGTAATGCTCAAAATTCTCCAAGCCAGGCTTCCACAGTATGTGAACTGAGATTGTCCAGATATTCAAGCTGGATTAGAAAAGGCAGAGGAACCAGAGATCAAATTGCCAACATCTGTTGGAACATAAAAAAAGCAAGAGTTCCAGGAAAACATCTATTTCTGCTTTATTGACTACGCCAAAGACTTCGACTGTGTGGATCACAACAAACTGTAGAAAATTCTTCAAGAGATGGAAATACCAGACCACCTTACCTGCCTCCTGAGAAATCTGTATGCAGGTCAAGAAGCAACAGTTAGAACCTGACATGGAACAACAGACTGGTTTCAAATTGGGAGAGGAGTATGACAAGGCTTTATATTGTCACCCTGCTTATTTAACTTTTATGCAGAGTACATCATGTGAAATGCCAGGCTGGATGAAGCTCAAGCTGGAATCAAGATTGCCGGGAGATATATGAGTAACCTCAAATATGTAGATGACACCACTCTTATGGCAGAAAGTGAAGAGGAACTAGAGTCTTTGATGAAGTTGAAAGTCTCTCAGTCATGTCCGACTCTTTGTGAATTGACTATGACAGAATACTGGAGTGGGTAGCCCTTCCCTTCTGCAGGGGATCTTCCCAACCCAGGTTTTGAACCCAGGTCTGCCAGGGTCCAGCCCTGGTGGATCCAGGGAATTTGAAGCAGGGACGGCGTTGACGAGGAGAACTTATTTATTTATTAATATAGAAATATAAGATTAGATTAGGAAGAAATAGTGTAGTAGGAAAATTAAGTGGAGAAAGAAGGCTGAATAACTTGGCTTACGGAAAAGGCCAGTAAAGTTCCAGACAAGGAGCTTCACCATCTATGTTGGGCCACTGGCACCCACTTGAATATTGAAGGGTGCCCCGCCTTAGGCTCCCTTTCACGCAGGTTTTAAAAGCCAGGACAAGTAAGTAGACATGGCAAGCCTCCATGCCCCAGATGGGAATTCAGCCTGAAATTAGAGTAAAGAGGAGACACGGGGGAAACCAGTCCAGCGACTGGCCTGGCCTCTATTGTCTAGAAAGGCCTTTTATACCTTTTTGATTGTACATAGAGATCAATGGGTAATACAAAATTATGCAGTGTTAGCAGCCCAGACTCTTCAAAACCAGGCTTTTCTCTCTGCATACCTAGTTGTATAAACAAGTCTTAGGTAATTTACATCATCTTCTGCCCAAAAGGACCAATTAACACTTTACAGCCTATTTTTTGATAAGGGTTTGTCAACCAGAAGACTTATTTGTGTTGATCTTCCCAAAGTCTGGTGCCACTCTCAGAAAGCACTAAATAAAATTACATTCTTACATAGCAAAGATACAGCAACTTATAACAAGTGAAGGGAGTACAGTGATTTATAACAAAAGAAAAGTAACTCAAAAGTCTAGTGTTGCTAACATCAAAACTACTATATATCTTTTTCCATATCCCATTTACATTGATTAACATCCTCCCAGGTGCCTAAAAGATAAAGAATATGGAGGCTTGGCAGCAATCATTGAGTCAACAGTGAAAACCTGTCACCAATATGATTTTTAGCTCTCTAGAAAAGGCTCTGTATCTTTAAGATGCTTTTCGGCTTTGTGCCTCTCGCGGTTGGGGGGCTGTAAGCAATTCACAAGCTGTAAGAGGTCCGGGGAACCTGTTAGGCAGGCTAGAGAGCTATCAGAGGGGGCTTAACTGAAACATCTCTTTCAAATGTGGAAGACTAAAGCCCTGAGTTGACTTTTTCCAGAGAATATCAGAAGAGTGGAAAAGCAGGCAGATTCTTATTTTTTGGGGGGGTGGATGCTCAGGAAATTCCCGGGGGAACCCCTGAAGCTTGATCATGTCCTTGCATTTTGTCAGGCTTCCTTCCGCATGACCTTGTCACAGGCGGGATTCCTCACGCTGGCCCCCGACACAGGTCTTCCACATCACAGGCAGATTCTTCACCAGCTGAGCCAGAAAAAGCAAAGAAGAACTAAAGATCCTCTTGATGAAAGAGGAGAGTGAAATGCTGGCTTGAAACTCAACAGTCAAAAAACTAAGATCATGGCACGTCCCATCACTTCATGGCAAATAGATGGGGTTAACAATGGAAACAGTGGCTAAGTTTATTTTCTTGGGCTCCAAAATCACTGCAGATGGTGACTGCGGCCATGAAATTAAAAGATGCTTGCTGCTTGGAAGAAATGCTGTGACAAACCTAGACAGCATATTGAAAAGCAGAGATATGACTTGGCTAACAGAGGTCCATCTAGTCGAATCTATGGTTTTTCCAGTGGTCATGTATGGATGTGAGAGTTGGACTATAGAGAAAGCTGAGCACTGAAGAATCGATGCTTTTGAACTGTGGTGTTGGAGAAGACTCTTGAGAGTCCCTTGGACTGCAAGGAGATCTAACCAGTCCATCCTAAAGGAAATCAGTCCTGAATATTCATTGGAAGGACTGATGCTGAAGCTGAAACTCCAATACTTTGGCCACCTGATGCAAAGAACTGATGCTTGGAAAAGACCCTGATGCTGGGAATGATTGAAGGTGGGAGGAGCAGGGGACGACAGAGGATGAGATGGTTGGATGGCATCACCAAGTCGATAGGCATGAATTTGGGTAAGCTCCGAGAGTTGGTGATGGACAGGGAGGCCTGGCGTGCTGCAGTCCATGGGGTCGCAGAGAGTCAGACACGACTGAGTGACTGAACTGAACTAAAACTAGCAAGGTGGGTCATCTTTCCACTCCTTTCTGATGTCTATGTCAGAAGCTTTTCTCGGTCACCAGCGCTTTAATAAAATGTCTATACACAAGGCTCTGAGTGACTGAGACTGTGGTCCTGGAGTTGAATCTTCTCCTTTGGGGACTACAGATCTGGCCGAACACCATCAGCTTTCATGCTTCAATAGGAAGGTCAGAAGAGAGCATTCTCAGCACGTCAGAGTTGAGCAGACTTCTGCCAAGTCAAACAGGAAGCCCCGTTGCTGCCTTGGAGAGAGCATTGGAGATGCAGGGGCAGTCAGCGCAGAGGCCTCGGGGTGAGCACGCCTGGAGGTGTGAGCAGCCGCAAGCACGCTGGAGTGGCTGGGGTGGAGGGGGCGCGGGAGCAGGAGGGGTCAGGACAGACTGGTGGTGGGGGCCGGTCACAGAGGCCCCTGCGGGTCAGAGCCACTGAAGTGTTTTCCAGTCGTCGAGCAGTGATACGATGTAACTGGCGGGTTTATAGGGCCACTCCGGATGCCGGGTTGAGAGCAGACTGTCAGGCTGCCCGGGTAGGAGCCCCTGACGGGCTGTCTGTAATTCCTTTTCTCTGCCCTCCTTCCCCACTGGCCTATGGAATCCCGGAGTCAAGGAGTGGGGAGTGGTCTCCTGTTCTAGCACAGCTGCTAGTAGGGGCAAAGCCAGTGCAAAGGCCCCAAGGCTTCCTCACCGAATGAAGAAAAGGCCAGCAGGACCACTGCTTACTGCTCTTATTTTACAGAAAGGATAAATGGGAACTTAAGGACGTTTAAGTGATTGCCCAGAGTCGAAACAGGGTCAGCACCAGAACCAAGGTCTTTTGAGTCCAAGGTCAGGGTTCCTAACAACTTGGGACAAAGACAGACCTTACTACAAGATACACTGGAGGTGGTGAAAAGAAGTCTTGAGTTAAATTCTGCAGACCTTTACGAAAAGCCAAGGCATTGTGACTTCATGTTACAATGTGTTAACATCACATTAGCAAAAGATGACAAACACAAGCCTGTCAGGAGACCCACTGCACATGGCTACTCAGGAAAGGCAGATTGAAGAACAGCATTTAAAGTATAAATCGCATGTATCTAGTATGTGAGCACCACAGGAAGCATGTTCACCAAATGCTAGTGATGCTTATTTCAGGGAGTTTTTATTTTCTTCTTTGTCATTTCCTGAACTGTTTGAACTTACTACAAGAAGAATGTAAAAGCAGAAGGATTCAAATAAAAAGGTTTGATGTTACAAAGATGACACTAAGCCAGCAGTTACATGCATTTTGCAGTTTTGTAGCGCCTGAATTACCCGTGTTCCTTTGTAAATTCCAGGGTGGGCACTGTTTTACTTGACACTGGATGCCTGGTGTGCAAAGCCTGCCACAAATAGGTGTGCAGCAGGGCATGCGGGATAAATCCAAGTGCCTCTGTGAGCATAGTTCATATAATTTTCAAGAGACACAGGGAGGGGGCTGGGGCTCAGGAATGACGTAAACACAGGTTCCCTGTGGAGGGAGTTGCATCGCTTTCCTGATGGGCCTTGCCCCGGCGCTCAGGAGACCAGAAATCCTTTTAAGAAGCCTGAACAGGAGATTTACAGATGTGTGATGCCTGGTCTCAGGTCCCACCACACTCTACAAAAATACATTTTTCAACGGAAGAGTTTTAGTAACGAGTCAGTGATGTGGCGAGGTTTACTCTGATTACACTTCAGTCTAGCCTTCTGGTTTTAGTGACAGTTGCCGTCACTGTGGGATGACATCATTCTAAAGAAAACCTTTTATTTATTTACTTTTACTTCTTTGGCCACACCAAAACGCTCTCAGGATCTTAGTTTCCTGACCAGGTATCTAACCTGGGCCCTCGGCAGTGAAAGTGCCAAGTCCAGGGAATTCCCAGGAAAACTTTCTTTTTAAAATCAACACCTAAGGGTTCCTTTCTGATGGGGCCAATTGCTTGATTATTCAAGTTCCCAAAAAAGTCCTGAGTTTCGCTCTATAAATCCTCTGCTTAGTTTTTAATCTTTTTAGAAAAATAATTGGGAGGGGATGGCCGTAAGCCATGCATTTAAAATCAGTGGTTGAAAAAAGTGTTTCCGCTCCTATTTGTTTTTCTCCATAGTCCCACCACCCCAACACAAAATCTCTTATTTTTCCATGTTTTTTGCAGTTCTTAACAAAAATGCACACATAATCAAAGGGTTAGTCACAGTCTTTCAGTCTTCTTTATACACTTCTGATTAGATAATAAACATTTTCATGATGATTTTGTAAATGTAATATTTATTTTAGATTAGGCTGTAGTTGGTTCACAGTGTATTAGCTTCAGGGATGCAGCAAAGTGGTCCAGTGAAACATATGCATATATCCATTCTTTTCCAGAGTCTTTTCCCATGTAGGTTAGTACAGACTACTGAGTAGAGTCCCCTGTGCTATATGCCACAGGTGCTTATTGATTGCAATGGTTTTTTAAATAACAGCTGCACAGTAGCTTAATGTAGGCCACGGCACTGTACAAACCCATTGTCCAAATGGCAGAGATGTGGCCTGGTGCTAGTTTTTGCTGACATTTAATTGGGTTGAACAAAGAAATCTTTACCCATTCGACTCTGTTTTATTCTGCAGCTATGAGCAAAATCTTAACTGCCTCTTCCTTTTTTCAGGCTCTTAATTAGTGAATCAATGTGCCCTTATTTATTTTTTTAACAGCATTTTGAGGTACAGCTGACACGAGACGAATAGCGCCTGTTTAGTGGACAGTTTGGTCGCTTTTGACAGATGCATCAAACCGTGATGCTGTCACCACAGTCACCCTGGTGGACACCTACCCAGAAGTTTGCACGTGTGCTTTTGTGGTCACTCCCTACACACACTCTCTCGAGGCAACTGCTGCGCTGCTTGCTGTCCTGTAGGTGGTTTGCACTTTCCAGACGTTTATATTAATGAATATTATATTATGTACTCTTTTTTTCTGGCTTCTTTCATTCTGCATAATCATTAAAATTTTTGGAAGATAACTTCATATTTAAAATATTAACATTTATTAAAATGTCCAGATACACATGCAGACCGTCACAATACAGATTATAATATGTTGCTTTCCATGAGTTCAGACTATACTCCCAAATGAAGTAAAGAACACCTAAGTTTTCAGAGGATCTTATGTTTCATTGTAAATAAGACTTCTACATCCACATGATCCTTGCTGCTCTCTATTAATACGTCTTTAAAGAAAGAATTTTTCAAGCATTTTTTACTTTTTTGTTTAAACTGCTTTTCCTACCTTATTTGGAGTCACCCAGGGGTTTCTTGAATTCAGTTCAGTTCAGTCGCTCAGTCATGTCCGACTCTTTGTGACCCCATGGACTGAAGCACGCCAGGCCTCCCTGTCCATCACCAACTCCCGGAGTTTACGCAAACAAATGTCCGCTGAATCAGTGATGCCATCCAGCTATTTTATCCCCTGTTGTCCCCTTCTCCTCCCACCTTCAATCTTTCCCAGCATCAGGGACTTTTCAAGGAGTCAGCTCTTCACATCAGGTGGCCCCAGTATTGGAGTTTCAGCATGAGCATCCATCCTTCCAATGAACATTCAGGACTGATTTCCTTTAGGATGGACTGGTTGGATCTCCTTGCAGTCCAAGGGACTCTCAAGAGTCTTCTCCAACACCGCAGTTTAAAAGCATCAATTCTTCAGTGCTCAGCTTTCTTTATAGTCCAACTCTCACATCCATACGTGACTACTGGAAAAACCATAGCTTTGACCAGACAGACCTTTGTTAGCAAAGTAATGTCTCTACTTTTTAATATGCTGTCTAGGTTCATCATAGCTTTTCTCCCAAGGAGCAAGCATCTTTTAATTTCATGGCTGCAGTCACCGTCTGCAGTGATTTTGGAGCCCAAGAAAATAGTCTGTCACTGTTTCCGTTGTTTCCCATCTATTTGCCATGAAGTGATGGGACCGGATGCCATGACCTTAATTTTCTGAATGTTGAGTTTTAGGCCAGCTTTTTCACTCTCCTCTTTCACTTTCATCAAGAGTCTCTTTAGTTCGTCTTCGCTTTCTGCCATAAGGGTGTCATCTGCACATCTGAGATTATTGATATTTCTTCTAGCAATCTTGATCCCAGTTTGTGCTTCATCCAGCTTGGCATTTCACCTGATATACTCTGCATTGAAGTTAAATAAGCAAGGTGACGATATACACCCTTGACATACTCCTTTCCCAATTTGGAACCACTCCCTTGTTCCACGTCTTGATCTAGCTGTTGCTTATTGACCTGCATATAGATTGTTCAGGAGGCAATTCACAACAGGCTGATCCAGTTCAGGAGGCTGATCCACAACAGCCTTTCACTAAAGGCTTTGGCATAGTCAATAAAGCAGGATTAGATGTTTTTCTGGAACTCTCTTGCTTTTTCTATGATCCAACGGATGTTGGCAATTTGATCTCTGGTTCCTCTGCCTTTTCTAAATCCAGCTTGAACGTCTGAAAGTTCACAATTCATGTACTGTTGAAGCCTCGCTTGGAGAATTTTGAGCGTTACTTTGCTAGTGTGTGAAATGAGTGCAACTGTGCAGTAGTTTGAACATTCTTTGGCATTGCCTTTCTTAGTCTATTCCTGTGGCCACCGCTGAGTTTTCCAAATTTGCTGACATATTGAGTGCACCACTTTCACAGCATCATCTTTCAGTATTTGAAATAGCTGAACTGAAATTCCATCACTTCCACTAGCTTTGTTCGTAGTGATGCTTCCTAAGGCCCACTTGACTTTGCATTCTAGGATGTCTGGCTCTAGGTGAGTGATCACATCATTGTGGTTATCTGGGTCATGAAGATCTTTTTTTGTATTGTTCTGTGTATTCTTGCCACCTCTTCTTAATATCTTTCTTATATTATCTTTCACATTTAATTAAGTGCATTGGTTCTTGGTGTCCATGGATTCACTTATTTTTCTTTTCAAAGTTTTCCTAAAATACACATTCAAGCAAATTTATTTTCAAAATAGTATCACACAATTATTTTTACATTCATCCATGTAGTTGCATATTCTTTTTTATTGTTGAATAGTATTTCATCATGTATCAGAATTTTTCTGTTCACCTGTCGATCAACATTTGGGTTATTTCCAGTTTAGGACTTCTAAACCCAGTGTTAACTGTTGCTGCAAATATTTCTGTGTGAGTCTTTGAATGGACGTGTATTTGCGTTTCTCATGGGGACCCAGGAGCGCAATGTCTGGGTCACACGGTAGACGGATGTCTGACTCTCGTTGCCAAACTGTCCTCCATTGTGCGCTCCCACCAGCAGTGTGGGAGAGTTCCGGCTTCTGCACGTCCTTGCCGACACTTGGCATAGTCAGTCCTTTTGATTTTGCTTTTAAAACAGATGTGTTGTAGTTTTACCTTGCATTTCCCTAATGGCTAATGATTTTGGACATCTTTTCATGTGTTTATCTGTCATCCACTCGACTTATTTGTAGAATTATCCAAATCACTTGGTCATTGTTTTATTGAATCACTTGTTTTTTTAATTACTGAATTTTGAGAGTTCTTTATTCTGGGTGTAAGTTTCTTATCAAATATATTCTGTGCAAATAAATATTTTTTCCAATCTCTATCTTGTTTTCTCATTCTTTTAATTGTGTCATCTGAGGAGCAGAAGTTTTAAATTTTGATGAAATCCAATTTGTCCATTTTTGAATTGTAGTTTTGACGTCATAGCTAAGAAATCTTTGCCTGCCCAAGGTCATAAAGATTTTCTTCTGTATTTTCTTCTATAAGTTTTAACATTTTAGGTTTTACATTTAACCCATTTTCAGTTCATTTTTATAAATGATGTAAAGTATGGATTATTATTGTTTAATTTGAATACCCAAACTGTTATAGCATCATTTGTTGAAAAGACCATCCTTTCTCCATACCTTTGGGTGAAAAAACCAGTGTCCATATACGTGTGGGTCCCTTTCTGGGCTCTCTGTCCGTTTCACTTTATCTCTTTTGTCAATACCTGATGTGAATGTTTAACACTCAGCCCTTGGGAAGGACCCTGCTTGCAGTCTGTAAGTGGTGTGAGCACTCTTACTGTGGCAGATTTCAGGCCTCTTTTGTCCTTCCTTCTTCTCTTTCCCGCCCCTCTTTCATTCCCTTTTCCCCTCTCCCTTCTTCTTTCTTCTCGCTCTATTTTCTTATTCTCTGCCCCTTCCCTTCTCCAGAATTTGCATTCCACAACAGGAAGATCCCAATGTCTGTCTTAGTCATTGCTTAGAAATGCCAGACACACAGTAGTTGCTGCGTAAATATTTGGTGAATGAATGAATGATTTTTAATGTTGCACTTAGCATTTAAGAACTGTACAAAGTAGGTGGCATGACTTTTTCATGAAAACATTTTAAATGTTGCTTTCCACTTACAGTTATTACAAAATGTATAATACAAGATGAAGAAAGTGAAACTGTTGGTTGCTCAGTTGTGTCCAACTCTTTGTGACCCCATGGACCCCAGGCTCCTCAGTCCATGGAACTCTCCAGGCAAGAATACCTGAGTGGGTTGCCATTCCCTCCTCCAGGGGACCTTCCTGACCCAGGGATCGAACCCAGGTCTCATGCATTGCAGGCAGACTCCTTACAGTCTCAGCCACACGGCTCAGATGTATTCAGAAGTATCTATCAGTCAAATCTTCTTTATCCGTTCATCATTGATGGACATTTAGGTTGCTTCCATATCTTGGCAATTGTAAATAACGCTGCTGTGAACGTTGGGGTGTGTAGATGGCATAGTTTTAAAATAACCGAATAATGTTCAGCGCTTTCCAGCTTGCAGAGCACTGCCTGGCGTGGGACATGACCCAGGCATCATGGTGAGAAGCAAGGTGTTCCCCTCCCACGCTTTACAGCTGAGGAAACAAAGCTCGGAGGGCTGGAGGTGCGCGCCAGGGTCACACTGCGAGCCACGCTGTCTGCGGGTCTGACTCCCTGTCTGGGGCTCTTCCCCAGGCTGCCGGTGACCGCCTGGCTCCGAGGGGCCCCAGCAGGGAGGCTCCGGGGAGTCGTCCCAGGGAAGAGGAAGGACGCGGGGGAGAGCAGGAATGGGCAGTTATATCAGGGCGAGGCTTACCCTCTGCCGGGTGGTGCCTCTCACCTCGGCCCGCACGGCGGTGCCATCAGACCCCCCGACCCCGTTCCTGTCACTGGACGTTCACCGCCCGCTCCCCCAGACCCGGGGCCCCTGTCTTCTCACACATCTCTCAAAATGAACCGCAGAGACTGCGACCAGAGATCCAGGGGCCGAATCCAGGCCCTGTGCATGACTTCTTTAGCCCTACAGCGTTTTAAAATGTGGGTCAGTTTACAGAGCGGCGTCTCCACGTGGGTGGTTGATTTCTTTTGGCAAAGAGGGGAATCTGGGCCCCCTGTCCCACAGCCCCTTCTGGCCACTCCCTGAGACCAGGCACATCCCGGCCGCCGTGGTCTCCGCAATTTCCTCACTTCCCCAGCCTCAAGGGCAGCCAGCACCTGCTGCTCACCCTCACGTGATTATTTCTCTTATTGATGAGAATTGTATCTGTGAACCCGTATCTCTATCGAAAGGACGAACACAAAATATGTAGAGCCTAGTGATTTTACGGCAGCACAACAGGCTGTCAGCTGAGTCTGAGAGCCTAGGTGCACAGCTGCTTGCGAGCACACTCTCCCAGCAATCCAACAAAGAAGGCTTGGAGAGCCTCCATTTAGGTAGCGATCCTGGGGTTCAGGGGCTTCCCGGGTGGTGCTAGTGATAAAGGTCGCCCCTGCCAATGCAGGAGATGCAAGGGTTCCATCCCTGGGTTGGGCAGATGCCCTGGGGGAGGGCATGGCAACCCACCGCAGTATCCTGCCTGGAGAAACCCACGGACAGAGGAGCCTGGCGGGCTGCAGTCCTGGGGTCACAGAGAGGAACGCGACTGAAGCGACTTGGCACACACACCTGGGGTTCAGAGAGGTTGAGGGGCTCACCCAAGGCTCTATAACTAATTGGAAACAGACGTAAAACTAGAAGGTAACGTCTCACCTGGCATAGAAATCTGCATAAACTGTATTTGCAGCGACACGCTGCTTTTGTGTTCACTGAACCTTGGGGGCAAGCTGGTGGGACAGCCCTGTGTAATCTTCCGTGCGCCCATTAGGTGGCGCCCGAAGCCAGTAAAGCTTTCCAGGACAATGCCTTTGTGGAAATTGGTTTTCTTCCATTATTACTGAATTTTAAGCCAGAATGGTTTTTCCTCTTTCTTAAAAGAAACAAAAGTCTTTCAGCACAAAATAGAGCGTGTCTTTCGTGCCAGGCGTAAAATGAAATTTGCCTTAATCTATCACCTGGGGAGAACGTGTTTATGTGTCACAACTGACATCTGTTAAATTTTAAATGAAGTGAGCAAGCAATAAGAAGATCTGAACCGCATTCTTCGTTCAAGAAGTCACGCAGACGCTGCTCAGCTGCTCTGTGCAGTCGGAAGAAAGCAAGCACCTTTTCTCCACTAGCAAGCGTGGCTGGAAGCCTTAGGGAGGAGAACAACAAGGTGGCTGGAGCTGGGCTCTGAGATGTTAACTAGTGGGTTCAGGCCCAGCAGGGATGACCTGCTTCCGCCCAGAGGGCCTCCCCCTCCTCCTCTGCCCCCCCCTTTTTTTCTTTTTTGCAAAATGTAAGAAAGCGTGAGGAACTTCAGAGCAGCCAGATCAGTTTTAACCACCAGCATATTTTATGATGGAATCTATTCTTACACCAATAAGCATTTGTTCTTTGTATTTCACCCTGGCAAGGAAGCTGGAATCAATACCTCTAACGTTAGCCCTTCCTCCCTGTTATGCAAGCTTCATTATTAAAAAGAATGAGAGCGGATACAGTTCCAATATGCAGCTTAAGTATCTGTTAACAATCTGGGCCTTTTGTAGAGGTACTAAGATCACCAACCCTGGAGAAGGGAATTGCTACCCACTCCACTATTCCTGCCTGAAGAATCCCATGGACAGAGGAGCCTGGCAGGCTACAGCCCATGGGGTCACAAAGAGTCAGACACAACTGAGCAACTTAGCACACTCAAGATCATCAGATGAGAAAGAGAGGCCTTGCCTAGAAAACAAATGTTATAATTGTCAAATGATGTATTTGGGTATCGGACTTTTTGATAACTCTGGGAATAGGAAGCAAAGCTCCCTTCATTGGCTGTGAGTGAAAGTGAAAATATTAGTTGCTCAAGCGTGTCCGACTCTTTGTGACCCCATGAACTGTGGCCCACCAGGCTCCTCTGTCCATGGGGTTCTCCAGGCAGGAACACTGAAGTGGGTTGCCATGCCCTTCTCCAGGGGATCTTCCTGACCCAGGGATCAAACCCGAGTCTTTCGCATCTCCTGCACCGGCAGGCAGGTTCCTTACCGCTAGTGCCACCTGGGAAGCAGTCTAGTATATTATAAATTCTGATTGCTAGATTTCTGGTCTAGTAATCTACTTCTTCATTCCTACATTGATAAATTTCCTAAATTATAGTGCTTGGAAATATGTCTTACCATATGGTAGGCTTATCCCCTTTGATTTTAAAATATTATGTTAGTTCCTCACAGATTCTTCCAGTGGAATTTAAAAGTTAATTTGGCAAGTTGAAAGAGTAAAGTCCTGTTAAATGTGTGCGTTGGTTTGGAAATAGGCTGTGTCTCAGCGGCCTTGCGCCTTCTCATCAGACACCTGTGGCTTCCCTGCACTACTCAGCCTCCCTTCTGTCCAGGTTGTATGTTTCTGTTGCATTTGGGCCCACATGTAGTATCATTTTTGCTGCTTCTGTGAATGCGATATTTTCCTCTTCCTGTTTTCCAGTTTGTGTGACTGAATACTATTCCACTGCGTGCACGCGTCGTGTGTATCCACTCATCATGGTGGCCATTTGGACGTGTGCACCTTTTGTGAAGAGTGTTGCTGTGAACGTGTGTGTACCGGTGCTTGTGTGGCTCCCTGCCCGTGGTCCCTCTGGGTGTGCGCCCGGGACTGGGATGGCAGGTCACACAGCAACTCTGTGTTGACTCTGAGGATCTCGAAACTGGGTTCCACAGCGGCCGAGCCATTTTGCACTCCCACCGTCAATGTACAAATTTCAGTTTCTCCACATCCTCACCAATGCTGGTCATATTTTTAAAAAATGACCATCTTGGTGGCTATTGAGGTGGTATCTCATTGTTGTTCTACCTTGCATTTCCTTAATGAATAATGACGCTGGGCATCTTTTCATGTGTTTATGGGCTATTCTATATCTTCTTTGGAGAAATGTCTGTTGAACGCCATTGCCCATTTTGTAAGGAATTGTTTGTCTTTCTGTTGTTGGTTTCCTAGCTTTTTGACAGGAAAAACAGCTAATTGAAAGTTGCCACTTTATACAAAATATTTTCAAAAGCAAAAGCTGGAAAACAACGTAAAATGACTTAAATGATAAAAAAAATTTTTTAATGTTTGAGTTGTTACTATATTCCAGGTATTGCTCTAACATTTTCTGTGTATTAATTTATTTAATTTTAACAACACTAATGAAAAGATGGAATCAAAGTGAAAAAAACACCCAGGTGTAGATGTGACTGGTGATGAAAGTAAAGTCCGATGCTATAAAGAACAATATTGCATAGGAACCTGGAATGCTAGGTCCGTGAATGAAGGTAAATTAGAAGTGGTCAAACAGGAGATGGCAAGAGTGAACATTGACATTTTAAAAATCAGTGAACTAAAATAGACTGGTATAGGTGAATTTAACTCAGATGACCATTATATCTACTACTGTGGGCAAGAACCCCTTAGAAGAAATGGAGTAGCCATCATAGTCAACAAGAGTCCAAAATGCAGTACTTGGGTGCAATCTCAAAAACGACAAAATGATTTCTGTTCATTCCCAAGGCAAACCATTCAACAACACAGTAATCCAAGTCTATGTCCCAACCAGTAATGCTGAAGAAGCTGAAGTTGAACAGTTCTAAGAAGCCCTACAAGAGCTCCTAGAAACAACACCAAAAAAAAGATCTCCGTTTTTATCATAGGGGACTGGAATGCAAAAGTACGAAGTCAAGAGATATCTGGAGCAACAGGCCTTGGAGTACAAAACAAAGCAGATAAAAGGCTAACAGAGTTTTGCCAAAAGAACGCACTGGTCATAGCAAACATCCTCTTCCAGCAACACAAGAGAAGACTCTACACATGGACATTACCAGATGGTCGATACCAAAATCAGGTTGATTACATTATTTGAAGCCAAAGATGGAAAAGCTCTATACAGTCAGCAAACACAAGACTGGAAGCTGACTGTGGCTCCAATCATGAACTCTTTATTGCAAAATTCAGACTTAAATTGAAGAAAGTAGGGAAAACCACTAGACCATTCAGGTATGACCTAAATCAAATCCCTTATGGTTACGCAGTAGAAGTGAGAAATAGATTGAAGGGATTAGTTCTGATAGACAGAGTGCCTGATGAACTATGGACAGAGGTTCATGACATTGTACAGGAGACAATGATCAAGACCATCCCCAAGAAAAAGAAATGCAACAAGGCAAAATGGCTGTCTGAGGAGGCCTTACAAATAGCTGAGAAAAGGCTAAAGGCAAAGGAGAAAGGGAAAAACATACCCATCTGAATGCAGAGTTCCAAAGAATAGCAAGGAAAGATAAGAAATGCTTCCTCAGTGATCAGTGCAAAGAAAGAGAGGAAAGCGATAGACTGGGAAAGACTAGAGATCTCTTCAAGAAAATTAGAGATACCAAGGGAACATTCCATGCAAAGATGGGCACAAAAAAGGACAGAAATGGTATGGACCTAACAGAAGCAGAAAGATATTAAGAAAAGGTGGCAAGAATACACAGAACTATTAATAAAAGATCTTAAAGGCACAGATAACCAGGATGATGGGATCACTCACCTAGACACATTCTAGGTGACTAGACATTCCAGATATCCTGGAATGTGAAGTCAAGTGGGCCTTAGAAAGCATCGCTATGAACAAAGCTAGTGGAGGTGATGAAATTCCAGTTGAGGTATTTCAAATCCTAAAAGATGATGCTGTGAAAGTGTTGCACTCAATATGCCAACAAATTTGGAAAACTCAGCAGTGGCCACAGGACTGGAAACGGTCAGTTTTCATTCCAATCCCAAAGAAAGGCAATGCAAAAGAATGCTCAAACTACCACACGGTTGTACTTATCTCACACGCTAGCAAAGTAATGCTAAAAATTCTCCAAGCCAGGCTTCAACAATATGTGAACTGAAAACGTCCAGATGTTCAAGCTTGATTTAGAAAAGGCAGAGGAACCAGAGATCAAATTGCCAACGTCTGTTGGATCATAAAAAAAGCAAGAGAGTTCCAGAAAAACATCTACGTTTGCTTTATTGACTATGCCAAAGCCTTTGTGTGGGTCACAACAAACTGTGGAAAATTCCTCAGGAGACAGGAATACCAGACCACCTTACCTGCCTCCTGAGAAATCTGTATGCAGGTCAAGAATCAACAGTTAGATCTGGACATGGACTGGTTCCAAATTGGGAAAGGAGTACATCAAGGCCGTATATTGTCACCCTGCTTGCTTACCTTATATGCAGAGTACATCATGTGAAATGCTGGGCTGGATGAAGCACAAGCTGGGATCAAGATTTATGGGAGAAATATCAATAACCTCAGATACACAGATGACACCACCCTTATGGCAAAAACAAAGAGGAACTGAAGAGCCTCATGATGAAAGTGAAAGAGGAAAGTGAAAAAGCTGGCTTAAAACTCAACATTCAAAAAACTAAGATCATGGCATCTGGTCCCATCAGTTCATGCAAATAGATGGGGAAACAATGGAAACAGTGACAGACTTTATTTTCTTGGGCTCCAAAATCACTGCAGATGGTGACTGACTGTAGCCATGAAATTAAAAGACACTTGCTACTTAGAAGAAAAGCTATGATGAAGCTAGACAGCGTATTAAAAAGCAGAGACATTACTTTGCTGACAGAGGTCCATCCAGTCAAAGCTGTGGTTTTTCCAGTAGTCATGTATGGATGTGAGAATTGGACTATAAAGACAGCTGAGCACTGAAGTACTGATGCTTTTGAACTGTGGTGTTGGAGAGATTCTTGAGAGTCCCTTGGACTGCAAAGAGATCCAGCCAATTCTTCCTAAAGGAAATCAGTCCTGAATATTCATTGGAAGGACTGATGTTGAAGCTGAAACTCCAATACTTTGGCCACCTGATGCAAAGAGCTGACTCATTGGATAAGACCCTGATGCTGGGAAGGATTGAAGGCAGGAGGAGAAGGGGACGACAGAGGATGAGATGGTTGGATGGCATCACCAACTCAACGGACATGTGTTTGAGCAAGCTCTGGGAGTTGGTGATGGACAGGGAGGCCTGGCGGGCTGCAGTCCATGGGGTCGCAAAGAGTCAGACACGACTGAGCGACTAAACTGAAGTGATAGGGTAGGTACTCCAATCAGTATCCCCATTTCACAGTTCAGAAATATTAATAAGAGGCACAGAGAAGTTCAAAGTCATACAACTGGTAAAGTTAGAATTTGAACCTGATAATGATATTCAGTGTCTTATGATAAAATAGTGGAAAAGAATAGGGTAAAGAATATATTGTACAGAGTATGTGTAACTGAATCACTTTGCTATACAGTAGAAATTAGCACATTGTAAATCAACTATAGTTCAGTAAAATAAATTGAAAAAAATTTGAATCTTGCATAGTAATAAGTTGCATAATAATAAGTTTTTAGGGAGCGGTACCAGCACTGATTGGGTTAGGAGTGAAACCTTATTCAAGAATCTGGACTTTTCTATCTTCTGACATGTAGAAGGTCATCCTGTGATTTCTGCTTTTACTTTCAGAATGTTCCCTCCTGGTCACAAAATGGCTACATCTCTGAGGATCACGTTCTTTCCAAGCAACGTCCAAATGCCAAAAACAGAAGGATTCTTTGATTTCTTCTTCTTTAAGAAATGAGGAAGACCTTCCTAGAAGTTTCTCTGGCTGACTTCTTGTTGGCCAGAATTGTGTCAAGTGCCCTGTCTTCAACCAGTCACTGACAAGGTGTACAGAACTATAGTCTGGGACAGGGACGAATCAAGATTTGCATCTTGACACCCCCATTGGGCCGCCCTCCCAGAACCTGTTGCTGCTCCGTTCCTGAGCAGAATCAGTTTTCCTGGGTTTGTTTTTCAATATTGACCATGTTTAAAGTCTTTACTGAATTTGTTATAATGCTGCCTCTTTTTATCTTTTGGTGTTTTTGTCACGAGGCATATGGGATCTTAGCTCCCCAACCAGGGATCAACTTAGATCCCACACCCCCTGCATTGGAAGGCAAAGTCGTAACCACTGGCCCACCAGGTAAGTCCCTATCTGTTAACCAAGGGCTAGGGCATGGCTACTGGGTTGGTGACCAACAGCTTCTGCAGAATTCCCATTAGCCTCTGTGAAGCTCAAGGTCAGTGACATTTCCCCTTTCCCTGGTGATTCCATGCCCTTAAGATTTCTCCTAAGCCTTCTCTTTGATTCCTTCTAGGACACGCTGCAGCGTATACAGGAGATTTTGAAATCCTGTTACATAGCTATTTGCAAAACCCCGTCTGCCAACTTCTCTCCTGCCTCTGTTTCCCTCTGCGGATCACACGGGCACATGTGCCTGTAGCCTGACCTTGGCGTGTTCACCGTGATTACAGATTTAAACTGTAAGCCCCAACACTCATAAAATCCTAGTCTCCCTGTAAAAAAATTCCCCAAAGTGGTGCTTAATTTCACATGCTTGCCAAATCCTAAATCCCGAAGAAAAAGCTGATTTACCTTTGCGCTGAAACTGTAGTTCAACAAAGCTCTTGGCTTTGGGGACACACACTGGCGTCCCGGGCAGCACCTTACAGCGGTGATTCATGTTAGGGCTCTCCCTGGTATTTTAGTGTCGTTGAACTGTCCTGGCTAAAGAGAAGTGGGCGAAGGTTTCTACCAAAGTGTCTCAGGCAGGCTCTCCAAGTGACCAGAGTGAAGGCGTCTCGGGACAAATCCTTTTACTCCATGTTCAGACGGGGGGGTGTACTGCCTGGGACCTTGTGAATTTTCCTTTTCCTTCCATCTTTCTACACCCTGCCCCAAGCCCATTTTAACGTATTTCTGGTAATGAAAACAAAACCACACACACTTCACCTTCTAAAAGGCCGATAAAAGCCATTCACTTCAGAATCTGAGGCACATATCTGTAAGCAGCTGATCACTGAATCGGGAGGAGAAGGGGACGGCAGAGGATGAGATGGCTGGACGGCATCACTGACTCAATGGGCATGAGTTTGAGCAAGCTCCGGGAGTTGGTGATGAACAGGGAGGCCTGGCATGCTGCAGTCCATGGGGTCGCAAAGAGCCAGACACGACTGAGCGACTGAACTGAACGGAGATGGCCACTGAATCTACACGATGATTGTCCTGCAATGACTCTGGAACGTCTGTGAGGTGACTGCGGCTTCACAAAAGGCCAGCTTTGGTCAGAAAGCTTGTGGGAGTGAGCTTCTTGTTAGAGAAAGGTAGGGAGTTTCCCAGCACACGAAGGATTCAAGCAGAGGGTAGTTGACCTTGTGTCTAGCATTCCTGATTTCAGAGAGGCTGAAGGTAAAGAATTTAAGATCTCTTCCAAAGGATTCTAAGATGAGTCAGAAAAGACTCTTTATCCACGTGATGTTTTACAAATCATAAGACCGTTAGACACAGGTTTTATCTCACTTCACCTTCAAAACAATTCTCGGGGGGATGGGTTTAACACTTTCATTTTAGAGATGGAGAAAGGTTTAGATGGAAGTGAAGGGATTTCTCCAGACTCACATCTTTGAAAAGTGGATGGTCTTAGGACACTGAGGTCAGAAACAGGGGCACATTCACGACGAGAGGTCAGCCAGAAGCCGGCCCATTACTGAGGCACCAGCTCTGTGGCCCAGAGAAACATTTGTCCTGGCCATCCCTCCCTCCCCCGATCTCAGGCTGGGCCTGGGCAAAGCTGTGTGACCTCAGGGCCCCTTCTGGACCCCCGGTTACTAGAGCTCAGCGCTTCCTGTCTCCGCAGAGGTAGGGTGTGCGAAGCCCGTGGTTTAAACCTGCTCCATGCTTCAGCCTATTCCTGGAGTATTTCCTCTTTAAAAGGACCGCGGGCAGAGGCGCCCTAAGAAGGGGACCGTCAAGTGGGCATACGGCCTGGCAGCAGGGGCTGTTTCTGTTAGGGGGTCCTTCCAGCCTCACCACCCTGGCCGCCCCCCCTAGTCTGGGCCGTGAGAGCTCGGAGGACAATGCCTCGGCCCTGGGGTGGGGTGGGGAGAATGCTGGGGCGGGGGACAGGACGTCCGCTTCCAGCCCTCAGCCCCCGGCCTGCTAATGCTGCTGCGGGGACGGGCCCCTCATGTGAGGGCCTGGGAAGCAGGCTTTCTTCCACGCTGGCCGTCCTATCAGATTTTGCCCTATTCTGGTAATTCAATGGGAAATGAATCCACCCAGGAGTCTGGGCTGGCCTCTGAAAGGAAGGTAAACATAACAAAGAGAAAGTCGTTGCCAGTTGGAGAGACCACGCGTTCAGGAATAAACAGGAATACAGCCCAGTGGGAAAGCGGGCGTCTCACCACACCTGCAATCCAGACAGGCAGGGGTCCAGCCACAAACGGGCTTCGTTTCTGCTTTCGTTTCTGCTTTCATTCAGGTTGGTCAGCGGGGATGAAGGAGGGGGCAAAAAGGGGTAAATGGATGGTTTCAAAGATAACAGTGCTGGAGTACACACATATGTTTATTTTATATAAGTTTATATTTACATTTGATATAATTTACGCGTGTATATTTACTTCCAGTCTTGTTAGCTCCTAATGCACCAGGAAGTAGTTCCATTTTCAAAGAATCTGCAAAGAACTTTTTCCCTCTGAGTAGATTATCTTTGACAGAGTACGAGCTCTGGGTCTGTTGGCGGTAGGTTTTCTGACTCCGAGGGCCTGAGGAAACTGGTGTTCAGAGAGAGCTTGAGTGACTTGCCCAGGGATGCGCGGCTTGGGAGTGAGAAGCCAGATTCTCGCTCATTCTCCTGACCCGCCAACAGGGGTTTTTCTGTGTGTCCGGATAAGGCAAGGGGTGAGGGGGCTAGACAACCCCGCTACACAGCAGGGTAGATACATCCATATGAACTTTTGTGATTATTTCACCCCAAGGGCATCCTCCTGCTCAGACTGCCCTGGGGGCACCTGCTGGCTCAGAGGAGGGATGCTCAGAAATAAAAGTAGGCACAGATGTTTTCTGTCTCCCACACCAAGGCATTAGGGATATTGGAGCTTAAAAAGGAGAGCTCTCTGGGACTTCCTGGCAGTCCAGTGGTTAACACTCCATGCTTCCATGCAGCGGGTGTGGGCACCATCCCTGGCAGGAAACTGAACTGGAGCGCCAAAGAATGAAAGCTCTAAGTTTATGCCAGAAACAAGAAGCTTGGAAGGATAACTGAGATTGCAGAGATCGGGGAAGAGAGAGGCTTGCTCACGCTTATGTTCAGTCATGTTTTACTCTTTGTGAGCAAGACTGGAGTGTAGCCTGGAGCCTCCCAGGCTCCTCTGTCCATGAGCAAGACTGGAGTGTAGTCTGGAGCCCCCCCCAGGCTCCTCTGTCCATGGGATTCTCCAGGCAAGCATACTGGAATGGGTTGCCATTTCCTCCTCTTCGGACCCAGGGATCGAACCTGCATCTCTTGCAGGCAGATTCTTAACCCTCTGAGCCATCGGGAAAGACAAAGAGAAGGGCTTAGGGTCCAGGAGAGTCTGGGTGTTCATACATCTAACTGAGAAGGGCGGCTTGGCACATATATTTCACATGTACCCAAGGGGCAGGGGGGACCACAAACCTCACAGCAGCCTTGGAGACAGAGCAAGGAGATGGAGCTCTGCATGGACCAGGGACGGACAGCCTAGGACAGCGAGGACATCTCAGGGCCCTGGCAGAGTGCACACTGACCAGGGACCAGGCGGCCCCTGCCTATGGTCCCCACAGTTCCCCACATGCTCTGTTGCCGTGTGAGCCCCTGGAGTGTAGAAACAGCCCCAGGAACCGAATACACTAGAACCATACACAATCACGGTTATTTTTGTTGTTGTTTAGAAATCCTCAAACAGCTGTAATTTCATGTTGTTCAGTGTGATGTCATAGGAACCCCAGAAATGGCTGCAATTTTGTTTCCATCACCCAGTGCGGGGTGGGGAATGAAACAGAAATCAAATTCAGTCACAGCCAAACAAAAACTTGGACTTGCACCCCCTCCCAACCCCCTCTTGCTTGGGGGCTGCACTGCTCACACCAACACCAAGCAGTTCTTGGGATGCCCAGTGGTTCCGATCTCCCCCGGGAGAGCCTGGGATGTCTCTCCAAGACACTTGGCTCTAATTAGAGTGGATTCTCCTCCACAACCTGCCATTCCCGGCCGTGTACGTTGTTTCCTGTTTTGGATGGAACACTTGCCAAGCAGAGAGGACGCATTCTCCCCTTGTAATTCAGTCCAGCTGACAGTCTTCTCTGCGGCACACAGGAGGACAGGGTTGGAGGATGCAAGTCATTTTAGAGCGCAAGCAGGTCCCTAGAAATCGCCACCGTGGATTTGTAAACAGGGTCAGTTTTGCTGTGGAGGAACGGCAGCAAGGACAGTGCCGGGAAATTCGTCGGCACTCACGCCTGGTGTGACCCTTAGGATGAAGTGTAATGTGAGGCGTCTGGAAGCGATTGCCAGGGAGGTTGGAGGGCGTGGCCCCTCCAGGAGAAGCCGTATCTAGGCGCAGTGCATGACTCATACGGCCAGAGGGCCAAGGACAAGTCGCTAAGGCAGTGGCTCTCAAGTTGCTGCCCCAGTGCATGCGTGGCGGTGCCGCAGGAGAGTTTGGATTTTCAAGGGAAATGTGTGCACTTCTCAGACTTCCCTGGTGGCTCAGACGGTCAAGCATCTGCCTGCAATGTGGGAGACTCAGGTTTGATCCCTGGGTTGGGAAGATCTTCTGGAGAAGGAGATGGCAACCCACTCCAGTACTCTTGCCTGGAAAATCGCATAAGACAGAGGAGCCTGGCAGGCTACAGTCCACGGAGTTGCAAAAAGCTGGACGCGACTGAGCAACTTCACTCACTTTCACTCACTCTCAGATGTTGAATAAAATTTCTAGCTCAGGATAGCATGTGTCTCAACTTTAGATTATGACCTCGTGTCTTTGTGAAGCTGGGTTTCAGATCATGACTTTGCGAATATTAATGTGGATTAGGAAATGACAATGTTTGTATCCAATCTGAGTCCAGGGTCTGAGAAATCAGCCAGTGCCCAATAGGCTCACATAGCCCATGATTAAGAAACTGTGATGTTTTAAAATGAAATTAAAATATTATTGCTTATTTTGATGCATTTGTATTATTTTTTAAAGTCACTACTAAGTTGTTGAGAGACATAATTATTAAATCATTTGAAACTAACTGATTAATAAACAAATTATAGATTATTTCTTTTGACCTATAGGTGTGGTGAGAAATTCCTGAGATGGTACGGGAGCTGTGGACCAGGAAAACTGGGGCATCTCTGCTCTAGAAGCTGGGCAAGCTCAAATGAACCTGGGTCCCTGGATGAACCACCCTGCATTGACGTCTACCTTAGACGGTCATACGAGAGAAAAACAAACTCTATTTTGTTTGAGTCATTGTACTTGGGAGCTCTTCGTTATAGCAGCTCAGCCTGTTTCCTTGCTGACACAGCAGGGCTCAGTAAATGTTTGCTGGTGAATAGACTTGGCATTGATTTCCTCTATAGTTTCATATTTTGGATGTGCTTGTGGAACAGTAATAAGAAATGAATTACGAATATGTGTGTAAATATATGCAAGAATAGGGGCCATGGGAACTATAAAAGAAAGAGGATGGGACAATCACTGGTCATTTGACTTGGGATAAGTTCCTTGAAAGCCAGGTTCTTCCTCTGTGAAATGGAATAACTTATATACCTTGTATCCCTTGTGGAGGTAGAAACTGGATAAGGTAATAATCATGAAAATATTTTGAGGATTATTATACAAATGAAGTAGCCTTCATTATTGTAACATTTATGAAAATACTAATGACTCAAGGGCTATTTTAAAAGGGGCTTGTCTGTAAGAAGGAAAGCTTAAATTAGTGGAAACTCTAAATAACTGGGCTTCTCTAATAGCTCAGAGGGTAAAGAATCTGCCTGCAATGCAGGAGACCTCGGTTCAATCCCTTGTTTGGGAAGATCCCTGGAGAAGGAAATGGCAACCCAGTCCACTCCTCTGGCCTGGAAAATTCCATGGATGGAGGAGCCTGGTGGGTTACAGTCCATGGGATCACAAAGAGTCAGACACGACTGAGCAACTTCACTGGTTAAATAATCGAGTTTTTTCTTTGTGTGTCTGTGTGTCAAACTTCGCTTTACTGAACTAGAGAAAAGAGACAACAGGAATCACTCTTGATGCTGGCAGCTCTAGGTCCCCTGCTCCCAGCCCTCTCAGCCCCGAGGCCTGGGGGGCCGCCTGCCCCCAGGGGGCTCTCCCACTTGTCTGGACCAGGAGAGGCGTCCCCCCTGGAAATCTGCCTGGGGTGGGCACTTTCAATGTGCATTTCACTGCCAGCTTTGCAATGAGCAGCCAGTGCCCACCGTGGCAGCAGTGACAAGACTTGACATCTCGGGAGAGGACCCGTGAAAGAGTAACGCAGAGCCACGGCGCCACACGTTAGCAGCAGACCCACGACGTAGGCACGACTCCGGTGCAGCGGCCGCACAGCAGTAGGGGGCAGGCGGCAGGCCTGCGGGGCCGGCGCCTTCACCCCCAAGATCAGAAAGAGCCCACTGAACGCTGGTGATCACATGCTCTGGGACAGTCAAAAGAAGGCACTGAAAGAGACAACGTTTTGAAAACAGCAAAGGCTTCCTGGCCCTGGGCGGACCCCGGGCCAGACACAGCGGGCAGCAAGCGCCAGCGGGCACCCGGCACCCCCGGGGCCGCTCCCGGGCGCCCCAGGCCTCCCACTGACGGGCCGGCAGCGAGATGAGCCTCGCTGGGATCTCCGCCCTGGGGACAAACAGCGGCGCTCACGGCCCCGGCCGCCTCTGGCCGGGCCACCCGGCGCCTCCCCGCAGTGGTCCAGGGCGACTCGGCCCCCGGGGTGGTGGCCGTGCGCCCCGTCAAATGCCAGGGGCGACGGCCGGCGGTAGCTCCCGAGCGCGCGCCGAGCTCCGGGCGCGGCGGCCATCTTGTAGCCAGGACCGGCCCCTCTGAGGCGGCTCTGAGGCGGCTCTGAGGCGGCTCTGAGGCGGCTCTGAGGCGGCTCTGAGGCGGCTCTGAGGCGGCTCTGAAACTCCGGCAGCGGGTGGCGGACCATGCCTTCTTCCAGGAGGGGGATCTGGGCGCCAGGGAGCAGGAGGGAGCGTTTGGGGGCGCGGGAAGCCCCTGTAGCGCCTGGCTGCGGCGAGCCCACCTTGCAGGCCTGCACGTTCGGCGGGACGCCCAGGGCCGGCGCCTTCCGGGCTCAGCACTGCGCTGGGCCGCGGTGCGCGTCGGTCCCCGACCGCCTGCTCACGGGGGTAGGGGAGCTTGATGCGGCTTGAGGGGATCAGCTCATAGTTCTCCATCTCCCCTGTGGTCCTGTTTGCAGACCCAGCATAGAAGCCTTTGTGGGCAGGCTCAGGTGAGGGCGTGCGTTTCACGGAGGAAAGGGCGGCCATGAGGCGCTGGAGGAAGCAGCGTGTCAGGTAATGTCGAGCAGGTAACCACCGGTGCAGGGGAAGAGCCCTCAGCTGGAAATACTGGTCAAGGAGCCCAGCGTTCTTTCTTTTTCTTTTTCTTTTTCAAACTCAGCTTTATTTGCTCCAAAGCAGGTAAGTGCTGCCATTTACAGGCTCGGTTTTAACATGTAAAGAATCAGTTACTCCAGCCCCAGTAGCTTACCTAATTATGTGGTATCACTACCAATAAATGCATCAGGGTTCCAAAACATTGAATTCTCTTAAATAGTTAAGCGGTCTTAGTGTCAAACTGAAAATGTTAGTCACTCAGTTGTGTCCGACTCTTCAGGATTTCCCAGGCAAGAGTACTGGAAAGTGAAATGAAAGTTTCTCAGTTGTATCTGACTCTTGGAGACTGCATAGTCCATGGAATTCTTCAGGCCAGTATACTGCAGTCGGTAGCCTTTCCCTTTTCCAGGGGATCTTCCCAACACAGGGATCGAACCTGGGTCTCCCGCATTGAAGGTGCATTCTTTACCAACTGAGCTATCAGGGAAGCCCAAGAATACTGGAGTGGGTTGCAGTTTCCTTCTCCAGGGGATTTTCCCAACCTAGGGATCGAACCCAGGTCTCCTGCATTGCACGCAGACTGTTTACCGTCTGAGCCACCAGGGAAGCCTCTAAGTAGTTAAGCAATCTTCCGTTTTATTGATAGTTTTATTTATTAGAAATCTTTCATGTCTTTGTCAATGCCATTGTTAATCCCTACTTTACCTCCCCATGTGGATTCTTGTAATAACAAATTAGCAGGACCCGATTTTATGACATTTTGGGGTAGATAAATCAGATCCAAGGAACCCAGGAAAGAATGATCTGAGAGGTGACCCTAGAGGGGTACCTGGACCAGACGTTGGTCATTCAGAGGCTGTCTGGCATCCACGCCCCTTTGGGACTGCCCCCTTTGAGGGGTCTTCCATCCTGTGGGGCCTTAGAGCTAGGAACACAGTCAATGGATGAGGCTCTGTCGCTTGGGCTCAGCGGCCTTTCCAGGCTCTGAAGCCTGAAAGCCATGGGGCAGCTGTGGCCTGGTGCTTCACAGGCTGAGGAGGGGTGTGCAGGTCATTCCGTGCTTTTCACAACCCCCTTGGTTCTGGGGCCCTAACCTGCCGTCAGGTCAGCCAGCCCCAACGTCCTTCCAATCACAGCCTGCTCTGTCCAAGACACCCAGAGTCAGGTTTTGTTGTTGTTGTTGTTGTTTATTTATTTATTTGCTGTTCAGGTTCTTAGTTGCAACACCTGGGATTGTCTATCTACATTGTCACATGCGGGGTCTTGAGGTGCACAGTGTGCTTGTGAACTCCTTCGCATGTGGGATCTAGTTCCCTGACCAGGAGTCAGTTTTTTGTAAAAAAAAAAAAAAAAAAAAAAGTACAGATGGCCTGCTACAATGCCCTTTTCCGAATAGTTTTTGATCCACAAACACTTTCCGAGCCAATCTACTGTGTTATTGATGCTAAGTGTTTAATAAAAAGGAAGTCAGAGTGATTTTAGAAACAAGAGCACTCAATCCTGTCTTGATTGGGAATTCCTGAGTTGAAGGTTTAAGATGTATCTGGAAAAAGTCTGTGGGCTCTTAAAATGTAGCCATGTTTCCATAATTGATATATTATGCCTTTTTCATATTCTCATCTGTGTGTGGCTGCAAAAATCATAAAGAAATCTTTCTCTTCCCAGAGGAGAACTCCTCTGTGGAAAAGTGTTGTTTTTTTTTTTTTTAAGCCACAATCGTGCTTCTGAGAATGTTTATCTCACTTTACTAAAACCTCATGGGCGTTCTTTATTCTGACACTTATGACTCTGAGTAAGAACACCATCCATCTTGGGAGAAAAAACATAAAGAGAACATTTCTTTCCAAATATGCTTGCTGTTCAATTTCAAGTGTGTATATAGTAGAGAAGGGGGAGGATAGATTTTTCTTGAAACTTTTGAGAGGCTAGTTATTCAACATTGTCTATTCTAAATTACCTTTATCATCTAAAAATATTTAGAATTTAGGTCTTTGAGGGTTGATCTTCTTGATGTTAGTGTTATTTTCAAAGGAAATGGGTATGACACCAATGGCTATGTTTGGGCTGTGATATTTGTTCTGAAGGAGAGACAGTAATTAGGAATGCAGTCTTGCCTTTTTGTGTATGGAATTTTTTTATCTTACTTTAAAAGAAAATTGTTTTTGGCCGCACCTGGTGGCATGTGGGATCTTGGTTCCCAGACCAGGGATTGAACCCACACCCCTTGTATTAGAGGGCAGAATCTTAACCACTGGACCACCAAGGAATTCCCATTTACCTTACCTTCTTAATGTTTGATTCAGCTTTGTCTCTGATGATCACCTGGTTTGATCACTTCCCTGGTCACCTGCTTCTCTCCAACTCCACTGTCGCAATTTGGTTCAGGCTGCTGCCGCCTTCCGCCCATATTAACACCTTTTATCTGCTTTCATTGCCTCTATTCTCACCTTCCACTCCCAATTTCCAATCCATTTTCAATAGCTAGCAAAATCTGCTAAATACACAAATCTGGTCATTTTATCATCTGTCAAATATCATTCAATGTCTTCTCATTATTCTTAGGGTGAAAAAATCCTTAACCGACTGGGAAGGCCAACATTATCACTTTGTTTTTAGCATCTAAAAATGCCTAAAGATGAAAGGGTCCTATAGTTCATTATTGCGAACAAATTCACCAGAGTTGGGTTTTTTTAAATTTCATAACTTGCAATGACTTCATTTTTCAATAACTTTTTATCAGTAAATTATTTCTGTCAAATTTCATACTTTTGAGAAGGGTGAAAAAAACCCTGAAATGGTGAAGCAATAGAAATGACTCATTCATTTCTAGAAAGATGTTGAAACTAAGCAAAAATGTTTAAGTTGGCAAAAGTTAGAGCCAAGAAAAAGTAGAGAAAACAGCCAAAACCCATCCATCAGGAGGTGCCTGGAAGTGCCCACATCCAGACTGGAATAGGCAATCCCAAAAGTTGCAGAATGTGTGGGCAAATATATCTTTGACCTAGCATCATTTATTTTCTTAAGGGAAATGGATCTGTGTGTGTGTGTGTGTGTGTGTGTGTGTGTGTGTGTGTGTGCACGTGCGTGTTGTGTATATCAGTGGGAAATAAAACAATATTTATGTCAATAAAACAAGATTTTGGGATGAGATTGTTTAGCAACTTCCTCGGTGAGCATACATGATAAGAACACTCATAATGAGGGAGCCACAGGCAGACACTTAACGCCAGAAATGAACAACTCTCCTAGTTCGGGACTTCAGATGCATCGGCCATTGAGTACCTTCCTCAATGTCAGCCCCAGTCTGCCTACAAGGAAGGAGTCGTGTAAAACTCTGTTTTTTTATTCTTCTGACGAGAAGTGGTGGATCGAGGTGCACCACTGCCTGCTGTAACTTGAGGTTCAGGAAATCTCCAAAATGGAAGAATTGGCCATAAAAATTCTTCCGTCTGAGCTGGGGGTACATTCTTTAGAGAGCCAGTGACAACACCTTTATTTTCTGGAGGAAAGATCTGGAGACTATCACAGGCTAGGCCCTTCCTGGGAACCACACAAGGGTCTGTGTTTCACAGTGTAGTACATCTACTCCCGCTTCAAAGATGAAGAGATGGAGTCTTGGAAAGAAAGTAGACATTTCCTCTGTGCTCAGCATCCTGCCCCTTTGTCTCTGGTTTTCATTTTGAGGGACGTGCCTCCCTCAGTCGTGGTGGGGATTCGGGGGACGCTACTACTCATGTTCTCCTGCTCTTTTCTAGCCAAGCCTGTGTGCGTCCCAAAGAATCCCAATCTTGGTAAAATACCACATAGATGGAAACTGGTTGGAGCTCTCCTAAAGTGGCAGTTCCCATGAGCTTCCTTCTAGTCTTTCTAAAGCAGGATTCTTCAGCTTTTCATCTGATGCTTCCTTTCTGATCTAATTAGTCCAGAGTCAATCTGTTGCTTGCAGTCATATGTCCTTGGCTGAGACAACAGGCAGGAGCTCGCCTGCACACTTTCACACTGCTAGGCCCAGTCTTTCTGCTTCCTTTGCTTGGTGCTTGTGGTTATGATTTCCATGTACTGCGTGTGTGACGCATGTGGATCTCACCCTCTTTTCCACACCAGGAGAGTGAAGAAGGGGGAGTGTGCTATGCTGCCTAGGCACAGCTGCCCCAGTTCAAGGCCATGGATTGGTGTTTCTCAGTAAAGCTGCACTGCACATGAGCTGAGCTCCCATCTCAGTGTGATTTGAAGGTGACCAGATAGACTGGTAGCCTTCACATATCCATCCCCTGAGCTGCTTCTGTGTCTGAACCTACACCATGAGGATCACTAGCTATTTCTGACAGTTCTTGTCGAGTACCATTAAACTTAAACTAGGGGTTCAACTCTCTTGTGATAGAGGTGTGTATTTAGCATCTGTTGATTGACTGATTGTTGTTGTTCAATCACTAAGTGGTATCCAACTCTTTGTGACCCCATGGACTGCAGCACACCAGGCTTCCCTGTCCTTCACTATCTATCGGAGTTTGCTCAAATTTGTGTCCACTGAGATATTTATCTCATCCTCTGTCGCTCCCTTCTCCTTTTGCCTTCAATCTTTCCCAGTATTAGAATCTTTTCCAATGAGTTGGCTCTTTGCATCAGGTAGCCAAAATATTGGAGCTTCAGTTTCAGCATCAGTCCCTCCAATGAATATTCAGGGTTGAATTCCTTCAGGATTGACTGGTTTGATCTTCCTGTCCAAGGGACTCTCAAGAGTCTTCTCCAGCACCACAATTCAAAAGTATCAATTCTTTGGCACTCGGCCTTCTTTATGGTCCAACTCTCACATCTATACATGGCTACTAGAAAAACCATAGCTTTGACTAGATGGACCTTTGTTGGCAAAGTGGTCTTTTCTTTTTAATATGCTGTCCAGGTTTGTCATAGCTTTCCTTCCAAGGAGTAAGCATCTTTTAATTTCATCGCTACAGTCACCATCTGCAGTGACATTGGAGCCCAGGAAAAGAAAATTTGTCACTGCTTAAACTTTTTCCCTTTCTATTTGCCATGATATCATGGGACTGGATGTCATGATCTTAGTTTTTTGCTTATTGAGTTTCAAGCCAGTCTTTTTACTCTCTTCTTTTACCTTCATCAAGAGGCTCTTCAGTTCCTCTTCACTTTCTGCCATTAGAGTTGTATCATCTGCATATCTGAGGTTGTTGATATTTCTCCTGGCAATCTTGATTCTGGCTTGTGATTCATCCAGCCTGGCATTTCACATGATGTACTCTGAATATGTTAAATAAGCAGCCTGAATATACAGCCTCATCATATTCCTTTACCAATTTTGAATAGCTGTTGCTTCTTGACCCACATACAGGCTTCTCAGTAAACAGGTTAAGTGGTCAGGTCCTCCCATCACTTCAAGAATTTTCCACAATTTGCTGTGATCCACACAGTCAAAGGCTTTAGCATAGTCAATGAAGCAGAAGTAAATGTTTTTCTGGAATTCCCTTGTCATCCATGATTCAGCAATTGTTGGCAATTTGATCTCTGATTCCTCTGCCTTTTCTAAACCCTTTTACACCTGAAAGTTCTTGATTCATATACTGCTGAAGCCTCAGCATAAACTTGCCAGCATGTGAAATGAGTGCAACTGTACAGTAGCTGGAACATTTTTTGTCATTGCCCTTCTTTGGAATTGGAATGAAAACTGGCCTTTTTCAGTCCTGTGGCCACTGCTATTTCCCAAATTTGGTGGCATATTGAGTGCAGCACTTTAACAGCATCATCTTTTAGGATTTTAAATAGGAATTCCATCACCTCCACTAGCTTTGTTCATAGAGATGCTTCCTAAGGCCCACTTGACTTCATACTGTATGTTATCTGACTCTAGGTGAGTGACCATACCATCACGCTTATCCAGATCATTAAGACCTTTTTGTATAGGTTTTCTGTGTATTCTTGCCACCTTTCTTAATCTCTTCTGCTTCTGTTAGATCCATACCATTTCTATCCTTTATTTTGCCCATCCTTGCATATCTCCAGTTTTCTTGAAGAGATCCCTAGTCTTTCCCATTCTTTGTTTTGCTCCATTTCTTTGCATGGCTCATTTAAGAAGGCCTTATCTCTCCTTGCTATTTTCTGGAAATCTGAATTCAGTTGGGTATGTCTTTCCCTTTCTTCCTTGTATTGGTTACCTCTTACTTATGCAGTGCTTTTAAGTTAAATATTATTTATCACAATGGGACATGTATACATCTGAATAATAGTGCCATAACCCTGTGGGAGACACGTAAGAGGCTGAGTTTATGGACGGTATAGCAGGCAGGTGGATTTGAGGTTCTCCTTGCACAAACTGTATGCCCCTACCCGCCAAAGCCTCATGTGCTACAGGTGGGGAACCAGTGTAATTATCCCCGCACTATTTGTTATCACATCAGAAGGATTCACTCATCAGAGAGCAGGGGTCACGAGGAACAGCACCCGGACAGGGCAGTTGTGTTGGCGTCGCCCTGCTAGAGGAAGCGTGTTCTGCAGGCACCTCTGAGAGAGCTTTGAGTTGAGAGGTGGCCCCAAAGACAAATTTTGATGTCTTATGGTTTGTTTGGGTTTCTTGGAGGCAGCTTCTTTGGGAGTGAGCACTGGAAATGTAGTAAGTACCAACTCTGATTTTAGGAACACCAAATTTCTTGCTAAAACTGCCACGTGCTTGAAAACTTGGGTCCACAGCTGGGGTTTGGCAACTGTACCCTGTGTGTTTCAGTGCTGGCTGAGTCTAAGGTGCATAGATTGTATAAGAGATTTGTGTGGGTGGGGTTAGTGGAGGGTGGGAAACCCAGTCTGCAAGGAGAGAAGGCATGTTTGTTTAATCTTGTTTGAGAATTGACCCTGTGGAATCGATTAAAGAAACTCAGCTAAAGTTGGAGTCAGCCAGGCCCATAGGGGGAGCTCTCCTGCCCCACCATGCATCATCAGTTACTCCAAACAGGAAGAGATTTAGACCTAGGACTCCATCAGGAAGGTACTTCTTCTTACTGTCCAGCCAGAAGAAAACTTCCTTCTGTCCCAGGGCAGTCCAGCCGATTGGAGACTGTAGCAGCTTAACCAACGGAGAAGTCTCCATACTTTGGTACCCCAGCTCTTCCAATGGGCTCTTTGGTTATCACAGTCTGCCAACTCCCAAAAGCAAGTTCCTGTTCCTGGTTCTCTGGATTTTCCCATTGTCTGACATATTTCTCCAATCCTGATTTGCAATTACTCTGGTTATTCCAGAATAAATTCACTTTCTCTGGTAACATAACTATTAACAGTTATTACACTATTTAACTTATATGCACAGTACATCATGCAAAATTCTGGGATGGATGAAGCACAAGCTGGAATCAAGATTGCTGGGAGAAATATCAATAACCTTGGATACACAGATGACATCACCCTTATGGCAGAAAGTGAAGAAGAACTAAAGAGCCTCTTGATGAAAGTGAAAGAGGAGAATGAAAAAGTTGGTTTAAAACTCAACATTCAGAAAACTAAGATCATGGCATTCAGTCTCATCACTTCACGGCAAATAGATGGGGGTAACAATAGAAACAGTGACAAACTTTATTTTTGGGGGCTCCAAAATCACTGTAGATGGTGACTGCAGCCATGAAATTAAAAGATGTTTGCTTCTTGGAAGAAAAGCTCTGACCAATCTAGACAGCAAATTTAAAAGCAGAGACATTACTTTACCAACAAAGGTCCATCTAGTCAAAGCTACGGTTTTTCTAGTAGTCATGTATGGATGTGAGAGTTGGACTATAAAGAAAGCTGAGCACCAAAGAATTGATGCTTTGAACTGTGGTGCTGGAGAAGACTTTTCAGAGTCCCTTAGACAGCAAAGAGATCCAATCAGTTCATCCTAAAGGAAATCAGCCCTGAACACTCACTGGAAGAACTGATGCTGAAGCTGAAACTCCAATACTTTGGCCACCTGATGCAAAGAACTGACTCACTAGAAAAGATCCTGATACTGGGAAAGATTGAAGGCAGGAGGAGAAGAAGACAACAGAAGATAAGATGGTTGGATGGCATCACCGACTCCATGGACATGAGT
Source organism: Capricornis sumatraensis (assembly GCF_032405125.1). NCBI lineage: Eukaryota > Metazoa > Chordata > Mammalia > Artiodactyla > Bovidae > Capricornis > Capricornis sumatraensis. The sequence continues at coordinate 259,472,294 of NC_091069.1, read as the reverse complement.
TTGAACAAGCTCTGGGTGTTGGTGATGGACAGGGAGGCCTGGAGTGCCTCAGTCCAAGGGGTCGCAAAGAGTTGGACACGACTGAGTGACTGAACTGAACTTATAGTACTTGAATTGACAGCCCCAAAATGGAAGAAAGGAAGACATGGAAAAAGAAATACTTAGCATGTGACTTCAACCCAGCCCCAGGAGCTAATAATAAAAGCCAGAATTTAGTGATAGTGGCAGACAGCATATCCCCTCACTTAGCTCTCCTAGTGACTCTGTCACAGAAACAGTTACCACTATTGCCATCTTAGAGAGAAAAAATGAGCTTTGTGATGTTAAGGGGCCTTCTCAGACTCACATGCCCAGGTCTGTTGCTCTTAGAGACCCAGCCTCCCCACCACAGTGACTGGAAGCTTCTCCAGGGCTAACTGTTAAGGAAGGTGTGTCCTGCTACATGTATCTGTGGGCACAGGGCCTAGCTCCAGTGAGTGAAACCCAAAGAGGATATTTTTGGCACCTCTATGTTATCAGCTTTGGGAATCAGGGAATCAACCAACCTCAAGGGTGAGGCACTATTTCAAGGAACCAGCATGCATCTCAGCTGTGTAAACTGGAGACTCAGTCTTTTCATCTGTAAAATGGGGACAGCAGTATTTTCTATTTTAGAATCATTTTCAGTTCGAATGCTAGAATTTTTTTCCACAGTTTATTGTGATCCACACAGTCAAAGGCTTTGGCATAGTCAATAAAGCAGAAGTAGATGTTTTTCTGGAACTCTCTTGCTTTTTCCATGATCCAGCAGATGTTGGCAATTTGATCTCTGGTTCCTCTGCCTTTTCTAAAACCAGCTTGAACATCAGGAAGTTCACGGTTCATGTATTGCTGAAGCCCGGCTTGGAGAATTTTAAGCATTACTTTACTAGCATGTGAGATGAGCACAATTGTGCAGTAGTTTGAGCATTCTTTTGCATTGCCTTTCTTTGGGATTGGAATGAAAACTGACCTTTTCCAGTCCTGTGGCCACTGCTGAGTTTTCTAAATTTGCTGGCATATTGAGTGCAGCACTTTCACAGAATCATCTTTTAGGATTTGAAATAGCTTAACGGGAATTCCATCACCTCCACTAGCTTTGTTCGTAGTGATGCTTTCTAAGGCCCACTTGACTTCACATTCCAGGATGTCTGGCTCTAGGTGAGTGATCACACTATCGTGATTATCTGGATCATGAAGCTTTTTTTTGTACAGTTCTTCTGTGTATTCTTGCCACCTCTTCTTAATATCTTCTCCTTCTGCTGGGTCCATACCATTTCTGTCCTTGATTGAGCCCATCTTTGCATGAAATGTTCCCTTGGTATTTCTAATTTTCTTGAAGAGATCTCTAGTCTTTCCCATTCTGTTGTTTTCCTCTATTTCTTTGCATTGATCGCTGAAGAAGGCTTTCTTATCTCTCCTTGCTATTCTTTGGAACTCTGCATTCAAATGGGAATATCTTTCCTTTTCTCCTTTGCTTCACAATAAACTTCACAATAAACTGTGGAAAATTCTGAAAGAGATGGAAATACCAGACCACCTGACCTGCCTCTGGAGAAACGTATATGCATGTCAGGAAGCAACAGTTATAACTGGACATGGAACAACAGACTGGTTCTAAATAGGAAAAGGAGTACGTCAAGGCTGTATATTGTCACCCTGCTTATTTAACTTCTGTGTAGAGTACATCATGAGAAACGCTGGGCTGGAAGAAGCACAAGCTAGAATCAAGATTGCCGGGAGAAATATCAATAACGTCAGATATGCAGATGACACCACTCTTATGGCAAAAAGTGAAGAAGAACTAAGAAGCCTCTTGATGGACGTGAAAGAGGAGAGTGAAAAAGTTGGCTTAAAGCTCAACATTCAGAAAACAAAGATCATGGCATCTGGTCCCATCACTTCATAGGAAATAGATGGGGAAACAGTGGAAACAGTGTCAGACTTTATTGTTTGGGGCTCCCAAATCACTGCAGATGGTGACTGTGGCCATGAAATTAAAAGATGCTTACTCCTTGGAAGAAAAGTTATGACCAACATAGATAGCATATAGAAAAGCAGAGACATTACTTTGCCAACAAAGGTCTGTCTAGTCAAGGCTATGGTTTTTCCAGTGGTCATGTATGGACGTAAGAGTTGGACTGTGAAGAAAGCTGAGCGCTGAAGAATTGATGCTTTTGAACTGTGGTGTAGAAGAAGACTCTTGAGAGTCCCTTGGACTGCAAGGACATCCAACCAGTCCATCCTAAAGGAGATCAGCCCTGGGTGTTTATTGGAAGGACTGATGCTGAAGCTGAAACTCCAGTACTTTGGCCACCTCATGTGAAGAGTTGACTCATTGGAAAAGACCCTGATGCTGGGAGGGATTGGGGGCAGGAGGAGAAGGGGACGACAGAGGGTGAGATGGCTGGATGGCATCACTGACTTGATGGACATGAGTTTGAGTAAACTCTGGGAGTTGGTGATGGATAGGGAGGCCTGGCGTGCTGCGATTCATGGGGTCGCAAAGAGTCGGACATGACTGAGTGACTGAACTGAACTGAGAATGCTAGAAAACACAGACTAATGGCAGCTTAAACAGGAGAAGTGTGTTTTTCTCTCATATAAACAAATTCTCGAGGCGTGCAGTCCAGGACTCACGTGCTGCTCCCTGGTGATCACATACCCAGGCTTCCTGTGTATTTGTTTGGCCATCCCACCACATTTCTTCCACCTCATGGTTCTAAAGGGCTTCTCTATCTCCAGCCATTATATCTGCTTCCATTCATCTGGAAGGAGAAAGGAGCAAAGGTCACTTCCTTTAAGGTCACTCTCTTCCTGGAAATTACACATGCCCTTTCCATTTATATCCCACTGGCCAGAACTCAGCAAATGCCAAATCTAGTTGCAAAGGATGCTGAGAAATGTTTTCCTCCTGTGAGGCTAAAAGTCAGGAGTTCCATTACTAAGAAAGAAGGTGAGAATGGGTATTGAGGTTGCTGGAAGGATGAAATGAGTTGCTGCTGCTGCTGATAAGTCGCTTCAGTCATATCTGACTCTGTGCAACCCCACAGACAGCAGCCCACCAGGCTCTGCCACCCCTGGGATTCTCCAGGCAAGAACACTGGAGCGGGTTGCCATTTCCTTCTCCAATGGATGAAAGTGAAACGTGAAAGTGAAGTCACTCAGTCATGTCCGACTCTTCGCGACCCCATGGACGGCAGCCCACCAGGCTCCTCCATAGTTAAATGTAGGTAAGTTATCCAGCAGAGGATCTTCCTAGCACTCAGGGTATGCTAGGTAAACACCAGTTGTCAATCTTTCTTTCCTTCCTTTCAGTTCAGTCGCTCAGTCGTGTCAGACTCTTTGCGACCCCGTGAATTGCAGCACGCCAGGCCTCCCTGTCCATCACCAACTCCCGGAGTTCACTCAGACTCATGTCCATTGAGTCGGTGATGCCATCCAGCCATCTCATCCTCGGTAGTCCCCTTCTCCTCCTGCCCCCAATCCCTCCTAGCATCACAGGTTCCCTATTAAACATCCCTTCAAAACATTCCAGTGTGGTCATATCTGCTTATTATGAACAAAAGGCCAATCAAACGTATCTTTTGGAGCTCTTATTCTTTTATAATTTTTGTAATTTTGTTGTAGGAAAGATTAATTTTTTAATCTTTTAATTTTTAAAATTCCCTGTTGTTCTTGAAGATTTGTTAGTAAGGAATCCTTTTTCTTCCTAATGCTGTAATCCTTGGCTCTCTGCTTTCCCTTAAGGTAATTAAGGCCCATCATGGAAGACAAATAAAAATGATGTCAGTGTCACAATAAAGTGTGATAACTGCAAAAGTAAAGAACCGCAGTCATC